>NW_027192537.1:94598-197569 GCF_041956765.1 Thermoascus crustaceus | reverse complement strand
CTATGGACCACGATCCCAGTGTACTCCTACATAACAGGAAGGAAAAAGAAGAATGAAAAAAAAAAATAAAAAAAAAAAAAAAAAAAAAACAAAAAAAAGAACTGTACCGCGTCTTCAGATCTGCCGCGCCGTACAAACTGATAACGGGATGGTTGCCTCGATGCCTCCCGGGCCGTGCGAGACGCTCCTTTCGGACCGGCGGGGCGCAGATTTCACCCGCGCTAGCTGCTCTTCACCCGCTTCACCCAGTCCTGCCCGCCTCCCATTGGATCTGCTTGATATACTCCATCCACAAGGCTTCACCACCTTGCTTTCAAGCCGCCAGAGAAGGGAAAGCGTCCTCGTGCGTGGCACAGATAAGACTTTGGTTACACGGCCAAAGACATTCATGCGCTTAAACATGCGGAAATGCTGTGCCTTGAAATGTAGAGTACCACAGTATCAGCGTCGATCGGAAAATCCGCATTGCTAGCTAGGTATCTAAGGCTTAACAGGTAGTTTCATCACACAGACATAATAAACCAAAGATAAAAATAAGCAAAAAAAAATAAAAGCTGAGAAAGGGAACATGGATAGGGATGATATTTTTCATATATATGTCCGAGAGCAATTGGGTATGCAGGTAGTAGAGAAGCAAAAGAGAAAAACACCCATTATATCGTAGATTCGTAGTCTAGAGCACATATCTCAAAAAGAAAATATGATCTGTCCAAGTTACCGCAACTCAATTTCCAATCGGGTAAATCTGCACCTCCAAAACTCCGACCGGGTATCTTGCTTTACACTAAAAGAATGAATGGAACATTCCGTCTTCCCTGCCTGTTACTGCTGCTGAAAATGATAGGTCGGTCCCGTACCTGGGATAAACCCTCCATCGGAAGTTCCCGGATTTCCCTGGCCAGGGGTCGCCGCTGGATATCCCATGCCGCCCGATGCAGGATACGGCATCTCCTGCGCAACGCCGTCCTGAAAAGCACACGGGATGTCCGCCGTAGGGGATGCGTACAGCTGCGGCTGCGGATCGTATAGAGAGTCCAACCCCAGTGTGGAGATGCTCAAGCCGAACGAGGCTGGCGCTAGTGTCCCGTTGTCCTGGTTCCATGCCCGCTGCCTGGGAAACGCGTTGTAAGGTGGGGGATAAGTAACCGAATTCTGATGAACAGGCATGTACCGAGATTGAATGGCTTGGAAAGCAGCTTGACCTGCCATGGCAGAGGACGTTTGTGGATAGTGAGAGATATCGTCGTAAGAATTGGTCAAGTTAGCTTGGTTATATCCAGTCAAGCCATCCGGGACTAGCAGATTGTTGGGACATGCAGGCACATGAGAAACCGCAAAGCCTTCGTTGTTCTGAGAACTGTCATTGTGGGAGGGTACGTGTAAGACGCCGGTTGCCGTCCCCTGCTCAATTTTGATGCTGCTTGAATGTGGCGGCACAGTCAAAGAGGCATTCGATGCTGGTTCTGGGTTCGCTGGAGCAAGCGTGCTCGTCTGGTATTGCGCGGTGCTTGCTTGCTCGACTGGGCTGATCACCGTATCGGCGGAGACCTGCCTCTTTTTCACAAGATCCAGCACAGGCATGGAAATCTGCTCCATATGCTTTGCCAGATGGACCGTGAGCTTTTTCCAGCTGCTGCAGACATTGCCACAGAATCGACACGGTTCGTCCTTGGGCTGCTTGTGGGTACCGTGGCGGCACTCTTCAACCAACTTCCACACTAGCTCAACATCCTGTTCGTGTTGATATTGCTCCCACGTCTCGGCGTTGCCCGGGTTTAGGCTAAGCGCGCTCTTCCCTGAAGTCTTTCCCTTCATTTTCTTGACTTTAGGCTCGGGCATCTTATGCTCCCTCACAAGATGCTGAACAAAGTTATCCTTGCGGTAGCAGGTATGACGACAGTCTGGGATATTGCAAGTCCACCACTCCAGTTGGCGATGCCGCTCATTTTCATGCCTAACCCAGTCGGCCTTGCGCTTGAACGACTTGGGCTCCGTGCACTGGGGGAAGGTACAGGTGAATGGCAGGACATCCTCATGGACATGCTTTGTCCAGTCGGATGGCTTTTGGAACTTCTTGACTTTGAAGCACAAAATGCACTCGAATTCAGCTGGCAACCGCTTAACAGGGGGCATGGGTACCCCTGGAGGGAATTGAGCTGCCGTGACCGCACCTTCTCCGAATGCACTGGACTCATCGTCGCTGTCTTCGTTTCCAGGTATCTGGAACAGAGCGTAGGTAGCGTCCGGATCCCGCGGACTGGTCCGAGGAGGCAGCAAAGTTGCCTCACCGCCCTGGGCAAAGCAATGCTTGCCAGCACCGCACTTGTGTTGGCTAACGGCACGGACGTGGTTGGCCTTACATTCAACTAGCTTCCTGTATCGACGGATCTGTTCATGAGCGAAACGGTGAACCAAAGCGGGATGAAGCCGTGGGTTGAGCTGGGTGACTTGATTCTTGAAGCCCTCCAATGTGGGTATAGGCGGTTGTAACAGAGCTGGAAACTCCATCACCACACCCTTTTCGTCCGTAGCTTTATCATCCTCATCCTCATCCTCGTCATCATCGTCATCCTCCTCCTGTCCTTTCGAGACAACATCCTCGCTTGGGGGTCTCAGGAGCGGAGAAGTGGCGCTAGAGACTTGTGGTCCACCGTGATATGTCGTCAAGCCGAAAAGACTAGGGTTGGAACCCTTCGGGACTTCACTCTTGATCCTGCTACAGCCTTTGGATGGAGCACTTGATGGAATTACAGCCGGGTTCGGGGGCGCCGCTCGGACAGGACCTCCTCTACCGACGGCAGCTATCTGGCCTGTGATTGTCATAATGGCACTGCTTGTGTTCAGAGGTGACGACTTTGGCCTGCCGATACTCAGTTTACGCTGATGTGTAGGCTTCGCATTCGGACGGTTGTCTTTCTTTCTGTCTTTGTCTTTGTCGTTATCCTTGTCGACTGAGTCTGAACTCGACCGTCGCTGACTTAGATCGGACATCTTTCGCTTCAAATTGTTGCTGCTTCTCTTGGACAAAAGTCTTATGAGGCTGCTCCGTCTTTCGTGCTTTTTCTCTTTATTGTCACTGATGGACATGTTTTTGAACGAGCCGTCAGACCCAATAATGCTGTTGACTTCAGATTCACTTAACCTTCGGGTACCCCACGTTGCAGAACGAGATGCATTATCGATACTCTTGGCCCGCTGCAAAAATTTCATAATGGCTGCATTAGAATTGTCTGGTTGCGTCTTCGAATATTGGATGAAAGGGCACCGAGGGGGGTCCCGCCAAGGAAGGGGCCGGAAGAATTGCCCGGGCGATGGTTCTTCATTTTCCGTTTCTGACGGCTCAAGAGCTGAAAGATTCTCGGTAGGTTCAACCCACCACGTAGGATTGGCGTCTCCTGTAGGAGACTCAGATCTACCTTCTATAGATCCTGAACCATCTACCGAGTCCCCATCGTCCCAGTCACTGTCTTCGTGAATCAGAACCCCAGGTCCCGGGATATTCGAATCGTCGAAATATGGTTTCCCAGGTTCGAAGCTGAAATAATCTCCTCGAAGCGACGGGTCTCCAACACTCCTTGCTCTGCGCCTATTCCCTGTTTGGATCGGGGGCAGATCGTCACCTGCCTCACTGTTGGCTGCACTAACTGAAGCGGACCAAGTATGGATGTCCGCATTCTTTTCAGCAAGCTTTCGCTCCTCTTCTAACTGCTCAGGACTCGGGACATATATATCCTCCCTTGACGTAGGCTCAATACCTGCCTGACCACTTGTGGGATTCCGAATCCAGGACCCATCGTCCGCCCGCACAGCGGGAGGAATCGAAACGGTACTGTTTTTGTCTTCCCGATCATCAGATGATTCATATTCATCATCACCGTCGGGCGAAAGATGAGTAGACGGCTGGCTTGCTGGTCGGGCGTGTCTCAGAAATGCGGCATCTCCCGCGGGCGAGTCACCACGACTATAGGTTGAGACTTTAACGATGGGACTCGTAGATCGTCCTGACTCCAGACCAGTATTGACGCTGAGGTTGTCGCTCCCGGGACCGGAAGTCTGTATTGACATATTACCGTGGAGGTGAGCAGGCGTATCAGCCCTAGTCCACCGGCTCTCCTGGGTTGTCAACTGTGTCTCAACGCCTTTATCAGATGATCGAGAATTTGTAAAGTCGGAGGACGGGCTCGGGTTATTTGTGAGTTGAGGACTGAGTAAATGTGACGACGTTATTGACGTGTCTTGCAAAGAGCGTGTGACATCTCCGAGAGATTCATGCCTCTCCTTTAGCGAAATACTCTCGAGCCTCTGGTGAATGGCGGAGCTAGGACGTTCGTTGTCGAGTTCTGATGTCTCTACAGCATCGAAGAAGAAAGAACCATCGGCGCTGGGGGATGTATGGACGCTGAGATCGCTATAGGGGCTGAGGAAATCCTGGTAGGAGGATGTGGAGGGAGCAAGGGTGTGGCCACGAGGAGAATCAGGATCGAGATGAGAGTGGTCTGATTCACCCATCCAACCGCCATCCGGGCGGATATTTGAAGGTGACTGGAGGCCACGATCCGCCGAACTAGGACTTGTTGACTTCAAGCCGATAGCAGTAGTCTTGAAAGAATGCTCTTCGGGGTCCGACGGAGCAGAAAGGTAAGGGTCTTCGAAACTTTGATCCTTGAAAGCAGCGTGATTTAGAGATTGGTACTGCGCGGAGTCGGGCGTTGGGACAGCCGCGGCTTGCATTTTTCCTCAGAGTCGGAAGTAATAAGTATATACCGGGGGTGGTTTGCTTTGGTGGGTGATGCCTCAGACTCGCACACCGACCGTACTGCACGGCGGAACGCAGCAACTGCTGATGGAGTTGTCAGTACAGAAGCGTGAGCATCCCGAGAGAACTCCGGTCAGCGATACTATTTCGATGCAGGGTAGGAAGGAAATAGAAGACAACACGAAGATTTCAAGATTGCTAGTAAAGGGTAAGCAGGTAGTTGGAAGACGTTGTGGCTTGATAGCCGTTCCAACGGTCAGAAGCAGGGTTCAGCAAATCCCCGCGGTAGATGGAGGGCGAGGATGAGCTGCCAGAGGGGAGCGCGCGGCTGATGAAGGGTTGAGATAAGGGAGAGCAAGACTAGTCGCACGGAGCAATCAAGACGGTATGCAATTCTGCATCGCAAGTCTGTGAGACCGAATGGTGGAAAGGAAGACAAGTCAGTCTGGCCCTTGTGAGTTGGAGAAGGATACGTCTCGTGCAGGGGACCTGCCCCTCGACGAGTCGACCGGCTGGCGCTCCGACGATGCGGCTGATAAGATGAGGATCACGTCGGGCGCATCGTCGCCCAGTGAGAGCAGCACAGCGCAGCGCAGTGGAGAAGACATGGAGTCAGCCTGGGGCTCATTTCAGCCTGGGGCTCATTTCAGCCTTAAGGTCTCCAGGCGGACTCGGGTCCCGCGAGGCTTCGCCAGGGCGAGCAACGTGATGGGCTGGTCATGGAGACGATGGAGACATCGTGCGCTCAGGGTCTGGCCTGGTCTGGCGGGGAGCTTCAGGGGCGCTTAGAGGGAGACCCTCGGGCATGTCAGCAAGACAATCATCCATCTTCTTTCTTTCTATCGGAACGCATCACTCATGCTTACACTGGGTTTGTTGGGGAGGCAGCTGTGGCTGGAAAGCGCCTCTGGTGGTGTAACGCCCGACTCTGCAAGGCAGAAAGCGCCTGGCCAAGACCCTTAAATTGTACAAACCAGGATTATTCCTTGGATGCTCACCTTCCTCTCTCTATGAAGTTTTGTTGAGGTATCCTCGTAGTCTCCAACACACACAACCCCGCCTAATAATTCTCCTTCCCTTCTCTGCGACTATCGGAAATCACTAAACCCCAGCAACCGTCCATCAGGCATACCTTACCTTCCAGAACCAAACCCTCGCAATCGGCACTCAACACAGCAATCCTCCTCTCTCCACACTGACATTTTGTACTACCCACCTAACCCAACGTACCGTAGTACCTACCTAATCCAAGCCTCTGTGGCGCAGGGTTAAAAAAAAACACGAGGTATGTCCGCTGGAACTCCTCATATGCAATTGGACTCGTATCAACAAGAGACTCCGATCACATTACTCGCATTAACCGGCAGGGCTGATTTCGTTTCTTTCACGAGTCAAGGATCGTTCGTGCCTGGCGTGTTTGTGTTGTTGCCTGGTCTCCTTTCTTTCTTTCCCCATGCATGGTATCGTTTCTTCAGTGGTTTGCCTTTTGGAGCATCCGGACGGGGCTTGGCATCATCTAAGGCCACCAACATGTGGCTGTGCTGCTACATACACCTACTTCTACTTCTCAAGTTGACATGTCCGGCTGCTGTTGCCTGCTTTGCTGTTGGTGCATCATTTCGTAAGACCTTTCACATCTATGTTTTAGTTTTGTTTGGTTTGATCTTAAAAAATCCACATACTTAACTTGACTAGGTAGGTATGATACGGCAATGCAGCAAGTAATATCTATCCTCAAGCGATTTGACAACACTTTTAAACCCTTGTGACTTGAATATACTACTGACCAATTTTCTTCCTTTCTGTTAAGTTATCGAGTACAACTCCTTTGTACTGTACAGCACTGTGCCACTGTCCAACGGCCAAAAGATCAAAAGGTCTACAGCGATGGCGCGAACCAAAGCCGACTACGACGACATGGAGCTTACTATGTATTTGCTATAGACATGCGCAGAGAGAGGGCACTAATCCCAAATTATAATTATGGTTGATGAGGTCCTTCTTATATACACACTTGCCTATCAGTAAAAAACCGCATTTACTCCTATCCCTTTGACTCTCTCAGATCAGAGTGATCATATTACATCAACTGCTTCACCCTCGTTACAGGCCCACTATACACCTTCCTCGCATACAGAAAATAATACGACAACGCAAACAGAACCACCCCGCTGAAGATGACAACACTCCAGTTCATCGTCTCGGCATCCACCCGCCTCGTCAGCGGGAAAAAGCTGAACACGTACACGACCAGGAGGAACAGAATCGCGAACGTCTCGACGGCGGCGGACCAGCGGCCCAGGCTCCAGCGCGCGGGCGGCAGCGGCTCGCCCCGCCACCGCTTCAGGCGGAGGCAGCAGGTCGATATGATGTAGGAGGAGAGGAGGGCGGCGACGCCCAGGGACATGATGGCATTGAAGGCAACCGCGGAGCCGATGTTGATGAGGGAGAGGAGGCACACGATGACGAGGCTGGTGCAGAGGGCGTTCAAGGGGACGGTGTAGCGAGGGTTGACCTGTACGGGTAAATCCATTAGCAAAGACCGTAGCTCACTAAAGGAGAAGTCCTTCGCTTCTTACATGCGCCAGGAAAGATGAAAACGGTAGACCGTTGTCACGGGCAAAGGCGTATAGCTGTCGAGACGTCGTCGCTACATTGCTGATCGCAGCGCAGAACTGAAGGATCATGATGATGACCGTCATGCCGGTTGCCGCCCCGACGGAGTTCGTTGCGTTCAAAAACACCTGGATGAACGGGAACCCCGTTTCGATCTCGAGGAGTTTGTCGATGTCACCGAGACAGAAGGCGTACGTTATGAGCATGACGAAGCCCGTAGTGCCATTGAGAATAAGTGTCCAGACCATCCCCAAAGGTAGGACTCGTGATGCATCCTTGATCTCTTCGGCTGTAAGTTGAAAATTGCGATATTAGCACGGAATTGTCACTAAGGATATTTGCTCAGCATACCCATATGAACGGCGGAGTCAGGCCCTACGATGGTTAGAAATTTACTCATATCTAACGAGATAAAGACGAACAGTCGAGGAGGACACACCGATTAGAGCATAGATAGGGGCTACCAGACCGACAAGACAAGCCAACCCATTGTTACCCCATCCTCCTCTATCCTCAATCGAACCAAAAACCTTCGACGGTGGACTAGTCGGAGCCAGTACCCACAAAGGGATGAGGATGGCAAAGAATCCAAAACAGTGAACGATCAAGATGATCCCTTCAATGAGCGGCAGCTTCTGGGCCAGAAATGTATTGAAAATAAAAGCCACTGAAGCCACAGCCATGACAAAGAGGGTACCATGCCATCCCTGGGGAACATAGCTGTCGGGATAGTTGATAGCCAGGATGCCGATCAGCATATTTGCCACGGTGTAGGAGCAACCTGCTATACCCGTATGCCACCCCAGCACACAGACCCAGCCAGTGATGTAGCTCAGGAACTTCTGACAGCTTGGCGGCGCAAACTCGGAAACCCAGTGATATTGTCCACCGGAGGTTGGTGCCCTGTGCCAGAGTCAGAAGAAGTTCCGACACAATGGAAACATCAACTCACATTGAGGCCATCTCCGCCATCGATAATATCACGGCACTAAATCCAACTATTGCTCCTATATACCTACATGGCGAAATGAACGGAATATTTGGATGAATATTAAGGGGCGCTGAGCACCTACGTGTAGATCATTCCAGCCGCACCGCCATCGAGCAAGCCATACTGGCTTCCACTGAAGAAACTCTTAGAGAGATTTAATAGAAAAAAGACTCAGACATGGACACATACAACATCACAGCTTCCCAAGTGCACATGAGGACCGCAGTAAAACCAAGCACGGAAAGGAATCGAAAATTTCGCTATCCCGAGAACGTCGTCAGTAAATGGATATACATCATGCGCCTCTCTCTAAAGGCAGCGAAGTGAAACTCACGTTCAATTCCTGCTCCCTCCCAATCCTCCACATATCCTGTCTATCCTGAAGAGTTCCTTTTTTCTTCCGGACCCTGGCATCTTCGCCCTCTTCCACCGCAGAAGGAGGCCCCACAGTCTCTAGCGCTTTCTCCGGTGCAGACTGGACAGCCATCTTGCTGACTGACTGAGGTTAAACGAACAGTTGCAGAGAAATTAAGACATTGACCCGTGAGATCTGGAGGGACTCCGCGTTGAGTATAAGTACCGTACACTCGAAGTTGCAGGTGTCCGCACGTCAAATCTCATGCGAATGGGGAAAGAAGATGCGGGGAACAAGATGGAAACGCCGCTACTACAGTACATAACAAGGAGCTGTCTTTCTCCCCGACGAGACAGAATTTCCGTCGAATGGCCCATCCTCTTTTCACCGGACATAGGACCCAGAGGTGTGTGCACTAGTTACGGCGCCAAGTGAGACGCATTAGGAGCCGTGTCCTACACGACCATGGACAGACGGTATGCAAAGCAAGCATATTGTACCGAGTCTCCGTGCACAAGCTACCAAATAGGTAACCTTTGAAAAAGTCAGCACAGTCGGTCTAGCCACTTAGATACCTATCGGTGGCCGACAACCAGAACTGCCTCGGAAGATGATTGCGACATCCTGAGTAATAGCTGCAGCTAACGTGCGCTCAAAAAGTTCGCCGGTCTATCACGAGCACCGGTCTCTCCCTGCAGAGATCAACACGCTTTCGTCAAGCTCGAGCGCAATCGAGTGCCACGAGGACAATGCTGGCGAATGGAAAGAGGGGGCGATGGGCGTGCGGTATAGTGCTGCATATCGTCCGGTCAAAGCTCCGGGCCAAAAAAAGAAGCTATATCAGAAGAATTATCTCATTATCGTAAGCTACTAAGGGCGAAAGAGCAGAAGCCTGCGTCGTAGTGGGTATTCGATAGCCCCGCTCGAAGCGTACTGGGTGCTTCAGTAGGTGAGAAGACGATAGCGTCAGCGTAAGAGGCCAGTCGAAGAGATCGCCGCTGCAAGAGAGTGTGCTGCAGGTTGACATCGTTGGACAGGGAGGTCGTCGTCTCGCGCCGTCCGAGCATCTGGATGCAGGGATGCGAGCGTCGGCGGTCGAGACCATCAACCCCGCGAGAATGAACATCGATATGGGCACGGATGCGCCGACGATCCCTGTCCTCGCAGCGTCCAGCGGCAATTGTGCGTTCACCGCGCCCCACGTTCGATCGTCAGCTCTTATCCGGGTATGGCGCTCCAGGATGGCCCCGGATGGGGTTGTCATCATACTTATACATACCTCCTGTTATAACACATCCTTTACGAAGATATCCGATGCTGATCGAGGAGACGGCTGGGTTTCAAACGTCCAACAATGCGCAGCCTTCTTCTGAACGATCCAGATCCTCGCCATTCGAGATGTAAACCTCCCAAACTTCATATCGGGAGAGTCTAAACACCTACAGGCTGAAATCTCCTCATCGGAGATTTTCTTTCAGACAATGTCTTACGACGAAGGCCACCGCGCATACATCCTGACCCCAACGGACAGAAGTGGCCTGGTTGTCATCGTCACCACGCTTTTGATGTCATGGATGGTGCTCTGTTTCCTCACACGCCTGTATACCCGTTGGGCAATCAACGGTCCATTCGGTCTGGATGATCTGGCTGCGGGAGTAGGAACGGTAGGGAGTCCGATTGCGCTATATATCCATTTTTGCCCTCTGACTCGAAAATCTCAGGCATTAGGCATATGCCATGTCGGCGCGGTCATGGACTCAGTTTCACATGGATTTGGAAAATCAAAGACATTGCTGGATCCAGTCAGGATATCAAAAGCAGAAAAGGTTCAAACCCACTTTTTACCCGATCTTCTTCTAAAGGTAGTAGTCGTCGCTAACAGAAGTAAATAGGCGATCTATGCAGCCGACATCCTCTTCGTTATCGCACATACCGCCGCCAAGGCTTCCGTCGCCTTTCTCCTGAGGCGACTGGGCCGTGAGAAGAGATACATGAGGCTCTGCGATGGGGTCTTGACCATCATATCACTGTGGGGGTTTGCCTCACTGCTTGCGATCGGTTTGAAGTGCGGACTCAACCACCCGTGGCTGCTAGACGGACAATGCAAGAATGTGGTGAGTATAGCCCTGCGTGTCTATATAGACAAGAGGGTCTCTCGCTGATCCAGCGCGATAGCTCCTCCGATGGCAACTCATCACCGCCTTCGACGTCGTCACCGAAATCGGCTTATTGTCCGTATATGTCTACCTCATCTGGGGCCTCCACATGCGCTGGAAGGGTAAAGTGGTCGTCCTCATTGCATTCGGAAGCCGAGTGCCGTAAGCGTACCATCATTCTTTGAGACGTCCATCACCATCACCACACCATCTAACCCCCCTTTCCTTTTCTATCAGAGTCATCATCGCCGCCATCGCACGGGTCATCTACCTAAAGAGCGCCTTACAAAGTCCGGACCCGCCGCTAAACGGCGTAGACGCGAGTATCAGCACAGAAGTCCTCCTGCAGTACAGCCTGATGGCGGCAACGATCCCTTGCATGAAGCCCTTCGTGATCGCGTTCAACACGGGATGGGGACTGGGGACGAAGGGGAACAGGAATAGTCACCTCAGACAATCGGACAATACCGGCAAAGAAGGCTCGTCGTCGAACAGATCATCGAACCCAGTGCCTTCGACGACGATATCGCCTGCATTCCGGACCGACTTTCATCAACATCAGACCTGCGTTGCCAATGCCACTGCCACCGTCGTTAATGAGCGACCCGACTCGATAGATTCAATCGACAGCCATGAGTCTCAGCGGATGATCATCCGAGAGACGCGCGAATGGGCTGTGGAACATGAGAATATCGAAATGAGACATTATCCTGGAACTCCACGGTAGGATGAATTTCTATGTAGGGCATCACAATGTGGAGCAACTCTCATAGAACACACAACCATACATGTATCTCCACAGGCTTCTCTACTTGTTTGTCTGTTATTAATAATGGACAAATACGGGATTGCCACTGTTATTTGAAACGAATTAAAAATTACAACATAGGTGTCCGATAAATCCATAAGAGTAGAGTAACATATACACACTGGGACTTGCCCGTCGTCAAGTCATAATCTAGATCCTGCCGAAAGTAGAATGAAAAATACTAATTCCGAAATATTAGGAAACTAGAACGAAGAAAATTCGTCAAGAAACGAATGTACATGCAGGCACATTTATCAGTCATAAACAACCAAAAGTGAAAATGAGAAGAGATACAGTCAAGTCATTCTGCCCATGTCCTAACCCGATACACTCATCCGCAATGTAAACACCATGCTATCATACAATCATACAAGTACTCCACAAGCATAGAATACACATTCGGAATGGGAATGCATCAAGACGGAAGCGATAAGAAGGACAACTGACAATGCCGAAATTGGAAGATATTAACATGCATAATATTATCACTGCGAAGTCTCAACAAATCAGTCATAAGTTCAAAGTTTTGTTATTCCGCGTGGCTCGTTAGTCTTCGATTTCGAATCGCGTTCCTCAAGTATAAGGTTTCAAAATGCAACTGCCACATCTCCTATGCAGCTTTCTCAGCTCCTCAATTGGGCCCTGAGCAGTATGCACACAGGCACGGGAAGGCTGCCCATCCAGCGGTGACTTGGGCACGCTCATCTTATAAGCACAATTTGTCATTCTTTCGGTGTGACAGCGGATTTCAGACGATAATAGCACTCTCTTCAGTTTCCTGTGTCCGGATGTCTTTCCAATCTGGCCCAGCCTGGGGCTGCGTGTCTTTGCACTTTCTGGGGGATGGCACCCCATTCGAGTAAATCGAGCCCCTTGAGCTGGCGCGAGATCCGACAACTGGTGAATCTGAGCCCTTGCCAGCAATTTCATCCACTCGAGCAAGGATTACCGGCGAATCTGAATACAGGACAGTTCCAGGACTGTATACGCACGGGTTACGCTTGTCTTTGTCGTCCACAAAATCTTCGTGGGCAGCTTCTCGGAAGATCCGTGGGAAGATCCGGAGTATAACATGACGCCCATGGTCACCTCTCCGGCTAGGTGATGGTTCTCTTTCAGATGGATACTCCTCCCATTCCTTGTTAGAGACATCCTCAGCTGCGGGTGCGGGAAGCATCGCGAGTATTAGCTCCCGCTCGACGCGTGCGTGCCTCCACGTTTCAGCAGCCAGCTTGACAATCTTCCTGACTCCTGTCAACAAAGCGTCCAACTGCTTTGGATCGGCAAAGTGTCTAATTTGCTCGATAATCTCGTCAACAACCACTGCCGCAACGACATTTATTGATTGCCTGGCATCTGAAGTTGTATATGCAGCCTTCAGCGTTAGCTGTCTCCAAATTGCCTCGCGCCTGATAGATTTGCGTCGGATATCTAGCGAGAGCATCTGGAAGAAGGTATCTGCCTTGTCATATCGTTTGCCCAGAGTGAATATGAACGGTTGGAATACGCGGTACGTCAGTGTTTTTGAGACGACGTGCTGTACATAGGCCGAGCGCAGCTCGTGCGATGCTGGAGTATTGTCCAAGAATGGAGGAATTTCCGCAGGTATCTTTGCCAGGACATCCTTCGGCGGGTCAATTGGGAGATATGCAAAGTATTCCTTTGACAGGTCGACGATAAGACGTGATAACTGAGCGAAGCAGTCCAAACTAGAATTTCAAAAGAAATTAAATCAGAAGATGTACTTTCACTGTCTCTTTATCGACATGGATGTATGCTTTATTGGAAAACCATGAACGAGTGTAAATCCGCCGAGTATATAGCGGCAAAAATCATGATATCCTCAGAAATGAGTCAAAAAGACAAAAACTCTTACACAGAGGAGTCCCGTGGATAAAATGGAATTAGAATACAAATATGGCAGGTAACAATAAATGTCGTAAAAAATAGTAATACAAATATAAGCGGTAAATAAAGGAAATTCGTAAACATCGTGAAAGACGGCCAGTAATAGGCTCTTAATCGTTCCAGACAACTTACAAGAATGTGTCGCCTTTGGTATTTTTCAGATCGGTCACCTCTCCCAGACTGTGCAATGTCTTTTTGAGTCTCTCACGATCTTTATCCATACTCTCCATAGTCGAGCGCATTTCGTCAAATACGCCCTGAATTCGTTTCCCCTGAGCCTCTTTCTCCTTCTCGAAATTGGTGAGTCCTTCTGTTTTCAGCAAGAGTTGGTTTTCGAGATTCGCGCGGTTATCGGCCCAATTCCGTTCCTTCTCGCTGCAATCGGCCTCCAAGGCTGCTATCTTCTCGTCCGACTCTTTTTGCTTGGCAGCGAGCTCCTCCTTGTGAGCGTTCCGAAGGCTATCAAGTTCCTCTGCATGCATTTGGCGAGCCTCTTCTAGCTCTTTTTCTTTGTTTTCCAGCGCATTCTGTGTCAACTCAAGATCAGCTTTGGTGGTATCGAGCTCTGTCTTGGTAGAACTGAGTTCTGTCTTGGTCGAGTCAAGATCAGCTTTTGTGGAGTTGAGCTGCGCCCTGGTAGAATCGAGGTCTGACTTGGTCGAGTTGAGATCAGCCTTCGTAGAGTCAAGATCTGCTTTAGTGGAATCAAGGTCTGTCTTAGTCGAGTCGAGGTCTGCTTTGGTGGAAACGAGTTCTGTCTGGATCGAGGCGAGCCCAGCCTTTTTGGAGTCGAGGTCAGCCGTGGTAGTATCAAGGCGGACATTTGTATCGTGGAGTTCCTTCTGAGTGGCTTCCAGATCCTTCGCCTTCGAGTCGAGCTCCGATTGCTTCTCGTTCAGGGCGTTTTCATTCTCGGCCCGCAGCGTACGTTTCTGCTGCTCAAAGTCATCTAGAAGCTCTCTCTCGCGAGCCTCCAAGGTTTCAGCCGCTGCTCTCTCGTCTTCACTCCTGACCCGTTCGAACAGCTCAGTAAGCTCGCGCTCCTGCGCTGCAAGAGCAGCTTTTTCGCATTCCTTCTTCTCCAGCTCCTTTTCATGTGCGATTTTCGCATCCTGAATGCTGCTGTGCAACTTATCAATCTCCTCCTCGAGTTGTGTCCTAGACTGCGAAAGCTCGCTATTGGTTTTCTGGGAAGCGGCCAAGGTATTGTCGAGATCTCTGTTCTTCCCTTGAAGGTTTTTGATTTCCGACTTAAGTTCGTTGACGTTCTTTTTCCACCTCGAACATTCCTCGGCATTTTCATTGGCAACTTTCCTGATCTGGGCTTGTAATGCTTCAATATAGAAATCCTTATGCATCAAAGCTTGCTCGTGCTCAGATTCCATCTGTTTGATCTCCGCTTCTCGTACGGATAGCTTGTCTCGCGTCTCTCTGTGGGCGTGTAGCAGTCGATTAAGATCGGGGATGACATTTGAAATTCGCGTTAGGAGCTGGAGAGGCTCATGTTCATCGTGGCCCAGGTTAAGAGCCCCATTTTGATCGAACAATCCGCCACTGCTTTTCAACGACGGCTCTCTCACAGGCTGGTAGGGTGAGCCAAAGTATGAAGAACCAAAACTCCGACCGGAGGACGCTGTGCTTCCCACACGTTGGTGATACGGCCTGTAATGAGTACTAGCCGACATGGCAGGAGAGCGAAGGGCAGTCGCAAAACTTGGAAGTGTCAACGGATCTACGCTCGCTGGAGTTGCTATTGTGACATCTGGGGCTGTTACGCTCCCAAAGCCCGGCATGTAGGTGTGCACAAATGGGCTGCTAACCTTGCCCTGATGTTGTGAGTATGCAGCACACGTCGGCGAGCTAGGGTAAGAGGGACGAGGCTGTAGGGCCGGACTGGTTGCCATCGGAGGTTCAACCAAGGGAGGTGATGTCAGAGGTATATAGGCTGAGTGCGTAGGGTATGCTGATCTCCAGGGGTTCGGAGCAGCAGTGGTTGACACCCTATTTGTGTCCTCGACGTTGATGTTCTTATGCAGTCCATTCGAATACACCCCGTTAGAACGATTACCGACAGATGTGCCGTTGGTCACGCGTGGTGCTGGAGACGCTTCCTTTTGGAGTTCTGACAGCAGCTCTTCGGGAGCCTTTCGTGGTGCTTGCACAGGAGGCGCTGGCGATGTTTCCTCAGAGATCTCGTGATGTACTTCACGCGGTTCTGCTGGTGCTTCTTCCTGAGTTTTCGTTGGTACTGGTTTGGGGGTCTCTTGAGGCACCTCTCCCTGAGGCTCTGCCGGTGCTGGTTCAGAGATTTTTTGAGGCGCTTCTTCAGTTTTTTGTTCCTGGGGCTCTTGTAGCGTTTGTTCAGGTGTCTTCTTAGGTGCTTCTTCCTCCGGCTCTGCTGCCGCTGGCTCGAAGGTCTCTTGGGGAGCTTCTTTCTGAGACTCTACTGATGCTGATTCGGAGATCTTTTGAGATGCATCTTCTTTGGGCTCTTCGGGCGCTTGTCGAGTAATCTCTTGAGGTGCTCCTTCCTGGGGCTCTGCTGGTGCTGGCTTAGCAGTCTCTTGAGGAACTTCTGCCTGAGGCTGCTCTGGTGCTGGTTCAGAAATACCTTGGGGAGGCTCTTCCTTAGGCACCTCTGGTGTTGGTTGCGCAGTCTCTTGAGGCGCTTCTGTCGGACGATGCTCTTGTGCTAATTCAGCGGTCTCTTGGGGTGCTTGTTCCTGAGGCTCAGTTGGCACTGGCTCAGGGGTTTCCTGAGGCACTCCTTGAGGCTTTGATACTGCCTCCGCAGGGAGCTCTTGTGACGCTTCGGCGTTTTGTTGAAGAGCTTCCCCCTGGGGCTCTGGCGTCTCTTCTACAGTTCGCTCTTGGGATTCGGGTGCTACTGTTTCCTGAGATTCATGCTGTGCGACTTCTTCAGATTCCGGTGGTGCACTCTCTTTAACCTCAGGCGGTGCGGCTTCTTGAGCCTCTGCTGGCACGGTCTCTTGAGATTCTGTTGGTGTTGCTTCCTGAGGCTCCGATGGTGAACCTGCTCGAGGTTCTAGCGAAGCTTCATTTGGGGGCTCAGGAGGTGTCTCTTCTCGGGGTAAATAGGTCGCTGGTGGGGCATCTTCAGTGTTTTTCGCTTCACTCTCCACAAATGGCTGCTGAGGGGAATCCAGTTTGGATGGGTTCTGAGGCGGAGAGCGGTCCTCGTTTAAGCTCTCAACGGTGATGGGCGGTGCTGGAGTTCTCGAGTCGTCGACCGGTGATGCAGGCTCAACAGGAACTTTTTGCTCTGGCGGTTGTGGCTCTTGTGGTTGTGGACCTAGGGGTGCAGGAGTCTTTGGTTCATTTGTGTTCTTTGCTGCCTTCTTCTTCGACTTGTTGTTCTTTTTTGGTGGCATTGTGATGGAAAGATATGGAACACTGTCGTGCAGATAGTACTACCTAGTATTTGCAAACGTGTTTCCAATGAGCAGAGTACTATGGTGTCACAGCAAGGCGCAAAGAGTGAACAGTCAGGTATCCGTCCTTTCAATAGGGCACTTGCAAGCATTCCATGCGACAACAAGCTGTCATAGGGCGTCGACCTGGCTGGATCACAAACGCCAGAGGAAACGAGGGACACTTGATTGACAGATGACTGGAACGAAGGCGGGGGATGAGTTCGGAGTGGTTCTTGGTCTCAATGCTCCGAAGAGAGGCCGCGAATAAATGGAGTACACGGAGACAGAAGCAGGGGAGCTCAGGAGTCTAAAGGCAGGTAGACAATTCAGGCAGCATAAGACGTCAACTCGTGAAAGATAGGCCAGACTGCTGTAGACGGAGAGCCAGACAAAAGAGGCTGGCAGGAGGGAAGGGCCAGCTGATATCCCATTCCCGGAAACCTGAGGCGACCCTGTAATTCCCAGAGCAATGCGTACTTTTTACGCAGACGCATGGTCGCTCGATGAGGCAGGAACCTCAGAAGAGCAAACCAGCAGGTCTGCCTGCGTCTTCCCACGGTGGAATTGACGGATAACATGGCGAAACTCAGGCAGTATGCGGCCAAAAAAATGCAGGCCAGAATTCAACTCAGGCGCAAAGACAAAGCTAAAGGGGCGAATATTTCATAGTTCATTGGGCATCATCGGTTGCTCGCTGCGGCGCTGCCTGGCTGCCCCAGGAGCTCCTTAGATTAGCAATAGATTGTAGGAGAACGCATGGTGGGGTGGCGACACCAGCATTATGCAGTTTACCAGTGTCGTGCAGCTTGATTGCTATGACATGTTTCTTTGTTGTCCAAACGATATCGATTGAGTGCATGAAGCGCGTTCTGGAGAGCCCAATTGACGAGGCTCGGATGGGGAAGCCTTGGGGCCGGAGAGCAAATAGGCGGAAACCCACAAAGGATCCGAGTTCACGGGCGGCCCCAGAGCGCGCGGTCCGGGCCGGATTGGAGCCATCTCAGCACGCAGGGGTGCGTATAGCTTCATGCTGCCGCGCAATTTAATCGACACACATCAAGACACTAAACAACAGTGTTCACCGATTATCAGAACGGTGGAGTTTTTGTTTTTTTTCTTCTTGGGGAGAGTGGAGATTGGATCAGCATTAGCGGAAAAGTCAAAGCGAACGTCGTCCAGGCACTGCTGCCCTAGGCCCGATCAATATTATCACGTGATTTTACCCCGACCGCCTCCCCCCGGACCCCGGACGACCTCCACCATCCGACATCCCTCTCTCTCTCACATCGCCAATTGTCCACGCCCACCATGTTTCTCGCAAGGCGATCGGTGGCTCCTGTGCGGCAGCTGCTGCGCCGTCAGCAGCCTAGTCGCTTCGACTCACATGCTGCTCATGCAGACCATCACCATACTGCCCCCGTGAGCGAGTCCTACGGAGTAAGTTACCCCCTCTCTCCGAATTGCCTAATTGGGCAACAAAGGGGTGTCAACCCTCAACGTACGATATTTGATACTGATACTGTTCTATGTTCCTGCATTACGCAGCCCGGCTTCTATGTCTCAGTCTTCACTCTGACCGCGGGTTTCGTCCTGTACCGCCTGCACAAGTCCACCGAGGAATCAGGCTCCCAGTCCTGGATCTCCAGCCTGATCAACAAGTGGACTCCGTCGGAAAAGCTGTTCGAACAGAGAAATGCGATCCGAACTGTGGCAATGGAGAAGGCGGCTCATGACCGTCACTTGTTCCAGGCCCAGGGCCCCAGGGAGTACATCGAGCTGAGGCACCCCGAGTATGTTGATGATTTATTTACCTTGGCCGCCAGTGCCAGTTGCGCGCGGCAAACAACTTTTTTTATGATCCACAAAGAACAGGATGGAGATTGACTATGGTGCTTTCTCATAGGGTCTTCAACACGGGTTCCCCGTACAATGTGGCCGCTGGGTCCTCAGCGGACCTCTCCGCCGTCGCCGCCCACTATGAGCGCAAGAACAGGGAGATTGAAGAAGCCCGTGTCGCCCGGATGCAGGATGGCAAGGTTGTCTCCATCTACAATTAGAGTAGTCGCCAATTTCCTGCGAGTTGCTGGTTCAACGATGAACGTGCGGGGTGGGGAAGAGGTGTCCTGTACATACACAGCGGCAGAGGTTTCAAGCATTTCTTAAAGGTCTACCGTTCCACGCGCTGTCTCACTACTCGAATGAGTCGTTTTAGTGTTCTCCAATAGCACGTGTCTAGACGCGTCGGTAGCTGCATGGGGAAAATTGTTGTAGGCTCACAGAAGCGTCTGGTTTCAGGGGAGGTTTCACCGGTTGATGAGAGCGGTCGCTTTCTTTCATGACTTTCATTCCGTATACCCCTAGACGGTACTTTCAAAGAATATACAAGTGTTGATTGTGTTGTTCACCTACTGTTCCCCAGTCGCTCGAATCTCCAGGACCACTCGTCCAACCCCCTCGGTTTTGACCTCCATTTTCTGGCGCACGTCCACTTTCTCACCAGCCATCTCGCGCAAAATCGCAAGGAATTCATCCACGCCACCTCCGACCCCGAAATATACCCTCTTAGCGGCCACCAACGCTCTGCTGCTCCTACCTGCTGTCGCACGGAGCAATGCCAATAGCGTCTCCGAGAACGCCTTCAGCGATGAAGGCGAGTAGATAGTCTCACTGGCCAGAATCAAGGCCTTGCATCCCTTATCGGAATTGATAGGATCCCGCGACTGCAGGACAAAGTCCACGAACGGCCGAGACCACGCTCCGGAGACGAACCCGATCGAGATGTCTCGTCGCTCGAGATCCGCTTTGAACGATTCCAGGAGCTGCCGGTCGATGTCTAGTTCCCCTTCGTCCTCTTCTTGGCCCTGGCTCTGGCTCCGGTTCTGTCCCTGCGCCTCCTCGCTCACGGACCCTTCCGAGATCCCAGCTGCTTGGCTCGGGCGTGCGTTGAATTTCCACGTCAGGAGAATATTTGGGAGGGTGACCAGACGCAGCACGATAGAGTTGTAGTCCGCAAAGGTAAAGTGATATCTCCTCCGAGACGGTGTCGTCGACACCGGACGAGACAGGAGCTGCGCGAAGAGAGCCAGAGATGGCATCGCGGTCCCTGCGCCGAGCTGTTCGCACAAAGATAAATCAGCACGGTCAATGATCATATCACACAAAAGAACCCTCTCAGATTCTCAGAAGGGTCAACCAGTACAACCCACCTCTATGACATGCACATCATGGCTTTCGCCGGCATCATTTCCCAGACCCAAGACGTCAGCCCGTTCCTCCTCGGACACCACCAACTTGGCCAGATCAATCGCACATTCCCACGTCTTGAACCCTCCCTCGTAGAAGTTGGGCTTGATATCACCCTTCTCCAGGCCCGAGATCAGCTCCTCGCTGTCGTTCTCGTCCTCGGCCATCAGCTGCGTGCGGATGTCGAAGACTTCCCGGCGGCCGAGGGTGATGATGGTCGTGCTGGCGCTCGTGCCATCCTGTGGTGGTGGTGAGGAGGGGATGGAGAGTTTGTTGTATGATATTTGCGAGGGGAGGGTTTTTATCTGGTGAGGTTGGTTAGAGAGCGAGTACAAATTAATAATAACTGGGTTCGTTTCGACAGGTGAAAGCAGCAGATAAATACGAATCATAGGATGTTGAAAAACTCATCTCATCATCTTAATCAATGATATATTATACCCAATCCCTTTTCTTTGTTCAAACATCCCGCAAACGTAGAGCAATGCCAGCAAAAAGAAAAAAGAAACCCAACTTGCAAACAGAAAAACCATCATACGATACAAAAAAAGACAAAACCAAACAAAAAATAAATAAAATCAACAAATACATAAAAAAAGAAAAAGAGAGAGAGAAAAGTAAACAAACCTACCCACTCCTCAACATCATGCCTCTCCGGCCGCACCAATTCCGGCAAAGCAGACGCGGACTCTTGCTGGGCACTCACACCCTGCGTCTGCGTCGACTCCACAACATCGTTGATCTCCGACTCATCCACATCGATATCATCGCCCGAGAAACCGAAACTGAATGTGGATGTCATTTCCCCCCCTTTTTTCTTCCTTTTCTTTTCTTGCAGACGGTCGGATGAACGTCTCTCTTCGTTCCCTCCACCAATTTAGGCAGGTATATACCTATAGAACGCGAGAAATGGGGAAGAAAAAGAGACTCATAGAAACAACGGTATCTCTCAGAGAAATATGATCACACCGATTGTGACCGTCCAGGAAGTAGGTAGGTACTGTACAAAAGGCGAATCCGAAGTCTAGAATTCAACCGCGGGTTCGCATATGTATAAAAAAATGAAAATCAAACTTCCGATAAAAAAAGAAAAAAAAATTCCAGAAACTCAATCAATAAGATTGTATGAGGGAACCTATGATCACCTGTCCCCGCCTTGGTTCTAGATCCTCGCGTTCGGGATAACTTTCGATCCAAAAATCTGTGCCTGGAGTTCGAGGGCACACACATAGTGATGACTAAGCAGACCGGAATCAGTAAAATTTACAATCTACAGTACAACTCCCATACATGAACAAATGGCTGAGCAAAATTGTTACACATTATGAATTAAAATGCTGATCAAGTTAATTGTTGAAATGGAAAAGAGATCTATGCCGATACCATCTAGCTTCCTGCTTTACTAATCGTTCATTCTGACCTATGGGTTCAAAGCCATCATCATCTCTTTCCCCGAATTATCTCGCAATCATCACATCGACTGGCCGACGAACCGTCTAACAGACAGACAGTATCTACAGTACAGATAAAAATAGAAAATAAAAAAATCCATAAAGCTCAGTACCACTTTCGTCCCACTGAAGGCCTGGTTTAATCCGTCAAACTCCGCCGTAAAACGCAAAAAGGCTGAAACATCATCATGCACCATTCGTGATCGCTGCGGCATCATCAGGCTTGGCCGATTTCTCAAGAGCCTGAAGAACATCCACTTTGAGATCCTCTGTGTCCTCGATTCCGCAGCTCATGCGGACCAGGTCGTCGAACACGCCAGCCGCCTCGCGCTGCTCCTTCGGTATCCCCGCATGCGTCATGCTAGAAGGCACCTCGACGAGACTCTCGACGCC
This sequence comes from Thermoascus crustaceus, assembly GCF_041956765.1. Lineage (NCBI taxonomy): Eukaryota > Fungi > Ascomycota > Eurotiomycetes > Eurotiales > Thermoascaceae > Thermoascus > Thermoascus crustaceus. The sequence goes on along the minus strand of NW_027192537.1, from coordinate 175,458 downwards.
GCCCAGGCTCTCGGCGAGCGTGAAGATGCGGGTGCTCCGGCAGAACCGTTCCGCGGCTTCCTTGCCGCCCTTGATGCGGAAGCTGAGCATCCCACCGCCCATGCCGTCGCGGTGCTGCTTGATTGCGATTTCGCGCTGAGGGTGCGATTTAAGTCCCGGATAATTAACCGATATGACGAGAGGGGATTCTTCAAGGGTTTGTGCAACAGTGGTAGCATTCTTCGTCGCCTCGCGGGCGCGCAGATGCAGCGTCTTCAGGCCACGATGGGCGAGCCAGCAGTCGAACGGGGAGGGTACGGCGCCGATGGCATTCTGAAGGAAGCTGAGGCGCTCCTTGAGCTCATCGCAATTGAAGGCTGCGACACCCATCAGGACGTCCTGGACATAGTTAGCGTATTGTTCATAAGAAGTTGTATGAGCGTCCACGACGTACGGAATGGCCATTGATATATTTCGTGACAGAGTGGACGACAATATCTGCGCCATGGTCCAGCGGGTTTTGGATATACGGGCTCAGGAAGGTGTTGTCCACTACAACCTTGATCCCATGCTGGTGCGCGACCGTCGCGACTTTCCTGATATCGACCAGTCCCAGGGTCGGGTTCGATGGGCTCTCGATCCATATCAACTTGGTTTCGTTTGGTCTGATCAGATTTTCCACATGGAGCTCGATGCACGGGGTGAAAGTGACCTGGACGCCATGTGCCGAAGCGACCTTGGTGAAGTACCTGTGTGTCCCGCCGTAGACGTCTGAAACAGAGACAACATGCGATCCAGAGGCAAGCGATTGGAGGATGGTGGCTGTGGTTGCGGAGCCGGAGGAGAAGGCGAGCGCGTACCGGGCATGCTCGAGCGCTGCTACCGCCTCTTCGAAGTTATCTCTGATGAACAGATCAGCGATCAATTCCATTGTCATTTAGAATGTGATTTTACCAACCGATTTGGATTCGCGCTCCGGGTATACTCGTAAAGTCCGACTGGTTTCCCGACATCCGTCTGTGCGTATGTAGTCGAGAGTGATATCTGGGTACGTTAACATATAAGCTTCGTCATTGAGCAATCAGCCACCCAGGGACCAGTAAGAGGTACTCACGGGCGCAATGACAGCTCCAGTGGATGGGTCATGGTGTGCTCCAGAATGGACAGCCAACGTCCCAAATCTGTGTTCTGGCGATGGGATTCGTGGCGGTGTCTCGATCGAGTTGCCGTCCACTAGAGGTTGCAGAGAAGGATTGGAGGGGCCAGTCATCTTCCAACCGTCTGCACGTCACACGAACGTGAACCTGTCACCGCAGATATAAAAGATCAAAGAAGTGTTAACAGTAAACCAGAGATCGCGAAGGGGAAATATGATCGATCTCAAGTCTATCGAAGGCACAAGGAACTCGAGTCTTGGATCCAGAAGAAACGTGTGACAAGAGGGCACTCGTATTATCAATCGCAATCGCGGCCTCTACTCAACGTGGATCCGTCACCGAAAGTCAGACACCGATTCACCGGGCGACCGTGACAAGAACAAGAGAGTCGTGAGGTGACGAGCAAAAGTCAGGGAACCCCCGGTTCATATATATGTAGCCTTTGCGATTGTGCAATGCCTTCGAACTCAAGCACGCCATACTGAAATACCTAGTACTTAATGGTGTTCCCGCCGGGGAGCGACGTCCGTTCGCCAGTTGCGCTATGACGGACTCCACCGCGTACCTTCGTATCGCAGGTGGAACCGTGCGCCTCCGTCAGTAACCGCACATACTAACCTTGGAATCGACTAGTTTTCCTTTCGGGCCTACTCAATACTACGATCTATCTTCTCTTTTCTATATAGTTTGAGCGGTGTATATAATTAGCCTGGCAGATGACTCGTGCGACTGGCGGTCTCGGCCACTGGTCGAACGACAAATTCATTAGATCATGTGTACGACTATTTGTAAGACAATCTGGAGATTATCAATTCGCCCTTGCTGCACGTGGAGCTTCTGATATCATCAGAATTCAGTTTATTACGTTAGATAGATTCCATATTTTAACTTGCTGAACCCTGGATCGACAAGTACGCCAAGAAATATAAACATTCGCATTCCAATGGCGCAAGAGACACAACAATTAACTTCATCACCACCAAGAGATAGGTCCCAGACCCGCCATTTGCATCGAACCCTTCGCCTGCATTAGCAAAAAGTCACAAATCATATGAAGGCCATGGGATACATACGATGATAGAATATGGAGGCTTCCTTTCAGAAACAGCTGCCCCTTCTCCCAGGTCCGGTGCGTTGGGGATCTGGTCGTGCCATTCCTCCATTTCAACTCTGAACCTAACTATCTCACCAACGTCGAAGTAGAACGTTGATCCTTCCTCGTTCTCCCAGACCCATACCTGGTCAGCGTAGTCGCTACTGCAGGTTAGCAGATGATGGGGAAGAAACGCAACACAGCGAAGTAGGGAAAGCCAGGCTCACAATCTCGCCCCTTCCAGGAGAAGATCCGGGGGGACCAGGATGTCACTGAAAAATTCAACGCTAACTAATCCAGAGTCAGTATCGACGAAGACAGATAGAGTTCTGGGGAGGCTTCACTTTTAATGCCATTCTCCGTGTTGCTCGTGATCTTCCCGAGAAGGATCTCTCCTTTAAATGGTCGGAACACAATCATGCGGAACTTGACTGGTTGCAGTCAGCGGACATAATTCTTGCAGGGATCATAATAATGCATTGGCCCATTCGCTCCACGTACCGTTGACATTGACCTGACCGGTGCCGTGCCCGATCAGGCCATCTGATGACTCGAGCAAATCATAGAAACATATGCACAGACCAATTTTTTGATGACCTGTGAAAGATAAAAGCATGAGTATCAGAGGATCAGTGTAAGAGCAACTGCAGAAGCTGAAAGCGTACTTTGTTTGCATATTTCTCGTTGATATTGTCCTCTATAGCCACCGCACTGAATTTGGAAAAGTCTTCAGGCGAAATCTGCACCAGGTCGGAAATAGTAGCCTGGAAAAAAAGAGTCAGACGCAAAGGAAAAATGTAGAACGTATGAAATCCAAATCTTTGTACATACGAGCAGAAACATGGTGCTTTTTTCTTAGGGTATCACTGAACAAGAGATGAAGGCTTTTCTTTCTTTTCTATGCTTATACCGGTGTTAGGTGAATAGGAATGGGAAATATATCATTGCCATGTTCGAGAGTCAATCTCGAAAATATTCACCAGGGAGATCCAGCATCAGCCAACTAGAGGCCCATGCCTGGAGTAGTGAATGTGGAAGATCTCGTCCTTTGTCAGAAGTGCTGACATTCACAGCCAATCGGAGACAGCGACCGGCCTGAGTTTTCCATGACGGCCGGAAACAGCTTCCCTCACACGTGACCTTCAACTGAGCCTTTGTTCATCACCTTCTCTCTCCACACGTGACAGGCCACGCCTTTCCTCTTTCAATTCGGAACGGAAAAACAGCGTGCCAGCTCCGCTCCAGAAGTGTCTTGAGATGCATGCAAGATGCTCTTCATTCTTCAGACGGCGCGACGATGGCGCCCGCCCGCCTGTGACAAATCTCAGAAGGTCTGCCCGTGATCTTTGCGCAATGACCTCCCAGGGATTCTCCTTTCCTCCCCCTCCTCCGCCTCCTCCACCGCAGCAGAACCAGCCAAGCTTCCAGACGCCTTCTGCATCCCCGTACGGGCAGAACAGCTATGGCGCGCGGGGCGGGCGCGGTTCTGGCGGGTATAACAGGGGAAGGGGACGAGGATACGGAGGCCGGGGTGGTAGAGGAGGTCATTTCGGAGCTTCCGATGCTGGCCATGCTCCTTACCATGCAAATCCTCCCTCTGCTGTTAACCAGAGCTATGCTCAGGTGAACTATGGTGCTTACCCAGCTCAACATTATCCTCCCGCTGCTTCGAGTGCTTCCGCCGCTCCATATAACGCTTCACGACCTCCATCCTACCCACCGTCTCACGGACAGCCTGGCTTCGCGCCTGGCCAGCCGTTTTCGCAGTCGCCTGCATCACATCTGCCATCATATCCACCTCAACCTACCTACGACACGGGCTACAATGCTTCGACGAAACTCCCACATTCTACCTCCTACCCTCCCCAGGCGACACCGTCAGGGTTTACATCCCCCATTCCTGCTCCTCATACATCCTCCCCGGCTCCGCATGCGGCCCCGGCGGTGATGGGTCCGCCCATGCGCTGGGGTTTTGATGATCGCCGTTCTGCAAGGTACTACCCTGAGGAAACATACAGTTCTAAGCCCAATTCTTCTTATGAACCTCAACCATCTAACGCGCATCATCATCGTTCTGCTCCGACACCTGCAGCTGACACATTTACCAGAAACGGGAACAAACGTCCCTATTCGTCTGCGTTTGGAAAACCCCAAGCCCAAGCCCAAGCCCAAGCTGCCGCTCCGCAGACGCCAGCACCGCCGCCGGTACCCAGCTTTGGCAACCCACTCCCCTCGAAGCCGCCTCCAGCAGTTGATGCTACGCGGAAACCCAGAAAGAAGAAACGCAAGCACAATCAGCTGGGCTTGACGCCCAAGACTGAAGAGCATGAGTCGAGCGAAGAGGAAGATGACGTGGATGACGAAGCAAGGCTAGGACAGGGAAAAGTTTCCGGTCCGCTACAGTTCACATACAAAGGACGCACTTCGACCCTGCAGTCTCCTGAGGAGATCGCGGCGTGGATTGAGGAACGTAAGAAGCGGTTCCCCACTCGGGCACGTGTCGAGGAAAAGAAGAAGGCCATCGAAGAGGCAAAGAAGGCGCGCAATGAGGCCCTGAAGGAAAATGAGAGGCAGAAGGAAGAGGTATGGCGGCAGCAGAAGGAAGCCCGCGCTCAAAAGGAGCGCGACAAGCTTGAGCGTAAGGAGCAGCGGGAACAGAGCACAGATCCCGTGGATGCGGCCGTGAAGGCGAAGCTCAAGGCTGAGAAGCTACGTCGAAAACTTATCAAGGAGGAGAAGCGAGTTGCGAGGGCCGAAGCGGATGCCGAGCGGGCTCGGCTGAGGGCGGAGGCATTGCAGCAAGCATCTATCAGTGCTGGTGATGTGAAGATTGGAGAGCCTGGTCAGGAGACTGCTCAGGATTCTCAGGCTACACCCACAGCCAACCCCTTAATCGATGAAGGACACCAGAAAGTTATCGAGGAAAAGAGCGTGCAAGTTCCTGAGGATGGTCCAAGCATCCACAAAGAGCCAGGGGAACCTCCCAACGGGATTCCGTCCACATCTGATGCTGCTGTTACCACTGTGGCGGAAGAACCGACTACAGGTGCCCACGGGATGGTTGACGGCCACATCCCAGTCTCGTTTGACGTATCCGACACGAGTGACTGGACGTCGTCGAGCGGGTCTGACCTGTCATTCTCCGAGTCTGAGGACAGTGATAGTGACTCTGCGCCGGAGGAAGTGTCGTCCCGACGCGAAGGCCCGGAGCGGGTGGCACCTCCGCCGCGCGAGGTCAAAAAGAAGCTCTGCCGTCACTTTGCACGGAACGGACGTTGCTCACGAGGGGACAAGTGCAAGTTCCTGCATGAGAAGCCGGACCCCAGTGTCAAGAAACCCGGAGAACGGAAGAGCAGAGAGAAGCCTCGAAGGAAGGGGCTTCTGCAGGCTGTAAGTGATGCCCCCGTCCCGTCTTATAGATCTAGATACAAGTGGATGAAGTGGATGACTGATTGTCTCTCCAGCTCCTGGCGCGTCAGAGGGAGGACGAGGATCGAAGGGTCATGCAGGCGATTATGTTGTTGGGCGAGAACGGGATGCTGGATGAACCTAGCGCGGAGAAACCGAATCCAGCGGAGGGATCCATCCCTGAGAAGGCGGGCCATGCGGTGGACGTTGGAGTGTCTGGCACTGCGCCTGCTCCTGAGACTATGAGGGAAGAGGCATATTCGTGATCTTTGCGTCGGGCAAGACGGAGACGATGGATCTCTGGGCTTGCATCTTGGCACTTCTTTGGCTGTACAAGTGGTAAGAGCTTGGCGTTTGTATCCATGGCACACATAGAGACGGCCAGCTGCGATCTAAAAATACAATTGATGCGATACAGCCGGACTCCTCTATAGTTTCCAGCTAGCCGTGTGATCCTGCGGCGTATACAGTCTACAACCACGGAGCCGCACGAGGTGGCATGACATCATGCCGCAGCCGAGCTCGTTTCCCGTTCGGGAGTGCGCGGAGAGAAAGCCGCCGTGGCCTGGGCCCCGAGCCAACCAGCGCGCGGTGTATGATAAAGTTCTCCGGGTTTTTCTAGTTTATTTTCATCTCTTTTAATTACGGCCCCAACTTGCTGGTCTCGGCGTAACCTCCCTCCGCCAGTCACGCCGCGCCGCGCCGGCAGTCGGTGGCCCCGACCCCCTGAACAGCGCCCTTAGCCCCTTCTTAGCCCTGGCCTAGCTGTTCATCCCAATTCTCACCAAGCATCCCCGGCAAAAGAAGAATCGTCCGTCTCACCCCAGCTCTGCGCGCCTTACTGCTTCAGGCTCCCACCGCCCGGCTATCGGCCTGGTTAGCCCTTTGACTTTAATTTCTTCAAGGACTTGCAGCCTGCTAGGGCGTTTTGCCGCCATGGTCGCTTCGCTGCCTGCGCACCTGATCGTCCTCCCCTCCCCTTTTTCTCCTCTTTCTCTTGATTTATATCTGCGTTGGCAAGCATCATTCAGCCTGTTCGCGTACCGCTCGTTAGGACCCCTGTCTCCTTCTTAGTCCCTCGTTCGACCCCTTTGAAATACTTGTCCCAGAGAGCAGTCGCGCCTCTTTCCGTTCGCCTGTAAATACTTTCGCTACCTTTTCGTCGCACGAAAAAAAAAATCCTTTCATCAGTCACGATGCGCTCTGTTCTGTACCTCACCGTGAGCGCCCTGGCGGCCGTTGTTGCTGCCCAGGAGAACCCGTTCAACATCCCGAACGGCGGCTACGACTTCAAGGCCGGCTCTGCCACCACTCTGAACTGGAAGCCCACCACCAGCGGCACCGTCACGCTGAAGCTCCAGACGGGCAAGGACATCACTCCGGACTCAGGAGACGTCATTGTTGGTGAGTGTCATCCATCTGCTCGGGAGCTGTATCCAGCCGCATGCTGACCTGTCCTGTATAGCCCACCTCCCCAACTCGGGCAGCTACCAGTGGACGCCGCCCGCGGACCTGGCTGACCGGTCCGACTACTCCATTGAGATCATCGACGACAGCGACCCCAACAACTACAACTTCCTGCCGAGCTTCTCCGTCTCCGGTGCTACTGGCACCGCGACCGCTCTGACCGCTTCCGAGACGGGCACCAAGACCGCCGCCACGACTGCCTCCACGACCACCGGGACTACTACTGCTACCACCCTGTCCACTGTGACCTCGACCAGCAGCAGCTCGGAGACCAGCTCCAGCACCGCTAGCAGCTCGTCCACCGCCAGCGCTTCCTCCTCCAAGACCACTGCCGCCGAGACCACCGCTGCTGCTACCACCACCGCTGCCCCTAGCAGCACCAACGTTCCTGACCTGAACGGCGGCATGTCCCTCAAGGTTCCCGCCGGCATGATGGCCATCGTCATGGGTGCCATGATGGCTATGTAAAGACGACGACGTAATATATATATATATATATATGTCTATCTACCAATCGATCAATCAATCAGACTCATTAAAATTTCCTCGTGCTGCTGCAGGTCGACCTCGGTGCGCAGCGGGTATTTTTCTTATGCAGAATAGTGTCTATTATCTATTTACCTATATATTTTATTCATTATGTATCGATGCTGATATTGATATTGATTACTGATATTGATACCATCTTGTTGCACTATTATTACGTTGCATTTAACTTTTTTTTCTACGATTAATTAAATTAGTACCAGTACGCACACCGCACCTTGCGATCCGAGTATACTTAACTGTACGTGCACACTGCACGTCCATCGGATAACCTATCTTATCGCCAGGTGGCACTTGTCTTGGACTTGGATCGATCGGAAGTCGATCGGTCGGAGTACGGACATCGGACTGATCTGCGCGGTGGTCTGAAAAAAAGCGGGTGCTGCTTGTTGATCCGATCTGCGATGTACAGTACTATTGTATTATAACGTAATGTAATTATAATATGGAATTGTATCCGCATCGGGCTATTTTTTGGTATGTAGATGTATTGTACAGTACATGCATGTTTCAGTACGAATGATGATCGCTGATGTTTCGGATCGTAGATAGGGTAGTATTAAGGTAGAGATTACCTAGAGATAAGGGAGTGCAGGTGCCAGGTAGGTAGGTAGGTATAGATAGGGAAGTATGCAAGCACCTCATAGGTGATGGGTATGATGTGATCATGTACGTACTACCCCTCCCTATCTACCTACCTATGTAACTTAGGTAATTAGATTTGGATATTTACCTAGGTACCTGCGTGTGATATGGATACAAATGCAATGGCCAACCAGAAAGAAAGAAAGCGGTGTCAGGTTGATGAAACGTGATGTGATACGATTTTGTTTCGTTTTCTGCACTGTCTGTGCTGCAACTTACTTACTGCTCCGTCGGAAATCGGGAGAGTACCTACCTACCTATAATGCACTGTGCAGTGCGGTTAGGTAGGTATGCATCCGTTTCCGACACAAGCTGCACTCCTGCGGTCCGGATCTACCTACGTAAGTGCCTACGTATACCTACCTACCCTACGTGAGCGCCGTATGCATATGCATATGCATATGCAGAATGCGTATGCAGTAGAGCAGTACCTTAGTACCTAGGTAGGTAGGTACAGTGCCTACCTAGCTGGTGCAGACTCCTAAAATCGATAGGACCTTGCCTTGGCGACTTGAGAAACTTTCCATGATAATATAGTGGTGAGTTAGATGTTCAGGGCCTGTGGAGTTGGTCAACGATGCTGTAGATAGATAGATATTTAGTATCGATACCGGATGATCCATAATAGGTAGGTAGCTATGAATAAGTATGTAGCACTGGAATGTAGCATGTACTGTGGTACTGTGTCAACATAAATGTTAAGTATGCATAAGGACCTGGGATGTATCAGAAAAGAAAATATAGGATAGGGTAGGATCAGAGGATAAGATGATATAATAGAGAATAAGTATTATTTTTCTATCTTTATTTTTATTCATTAACGAAAGGGTGCGTAAGGTAGGTAGACTTCCAAATTCCGCCCTAAAACCAAAACCTGGCAACCTGGTAAGCTACCTGGGTACTTACCCAGACACCTAAACAATATATTATACACCTCGGGAAGCCATCCCGTCCCAGAAAGGACCAGCTTTGAAGATCATCTTTTCTTGGTTGGTTGCTTGTCTAACTTCATCTTATCTTCTATCTTCTGATCTATCTATCTTCCATATTGAGTTGAGTTGGGTTGAGCTTTTGTGAGATATAAGCCCTACCCTTCAAAATGACCAAGACAAAAAGGGAAAAAGGAGCCATGGCCAAATCATCAATAAAACAACAAACACATGGTACAGGGAGAGGGAGAGTACAACACAACAGACGCGCAGTCATGCATACTAGGTAGGTAAGACGTTGGATACCTAGTCTCTCAAATCAGTTCAACACGAATAATTCCACCAGCAATGACAGTGTCGCGCTAGGTAGGTAAGTATGCAATGCGATAGGGCTTTCAGTTCTGTCTTCTTGGAATCAATTCGCTTTTAATATTCTCAATGACCTTATGCAGGTAGACTAAGTACATACATACCTAAGGAGTTAGGTATATATTATTATACATATAGGGTTATGGTGATGATGATATTATGAACTAGTTATCACAGAAGAATCAGTATACAAATTTTAATTAACAGACATTATTTACGGAACTGGGGTCTGTTGGTTGCGAGGACGATACCTATCCAACCACCGAAGAGCGGGTCGAAACCAGAAAGATCCACGTGGGATTGTAGTTGGCCCTGATCTAATAAACTACTACACATGTGGGAAATGACATAACACAGCCAAGGAGCGCCAAGATATACCCCCCTGCATAGAGTGGCATTGCTTACTTATTATTCTGCGGAGACAGCAGCTGGAGAGCTTACTCGGAATTATCAGTATATAATGATATCCTATTCATTCCTATCCTGACAAACGACGTATCAATCTTCCAGGACCAACGCAAACAAAGAGGTAAAAAAGAAACCGGAAGGATCGCAGTATTAGGGTTCCAATTAAGCATAATAATGTAGTGTGAAGCAGTCGCCAAGCTCGGTGAATAACGCATAGAACAAAACGGACAAAAAACTACGCGGCGATCCACGCCGGGCAAACACGCTTGAGAAACTTCATGAACTTGAAAAACCCAACAGCGTACTCGACATTATTGTACGGATCAACAACGCGCTCCGGGAAGGCGATGCCAGCGCCGTAGAGACCCTTTATGATCTGCCCATTCTGGTCGGAAAACGCTCCGGACTCGTGATCAAACTCCGGGGTCAGCGGTGCCCCGTTCCGGGTCAGCTCCGGCAGGGGATCCCGTGTGAAGCCCACGGCCTGGACGATGTGCGTACACGAGGGAAGATGGGCCTGATACGCTGCAGCATCTTTCCCGCCGCTGCAGTCCACCTTCTCAATGACGCGGCCGGCGTCTGACTTCGGCAGGCGGTCATCTTCGAGCTGTTCCCGGGCGAAATCGGCAGCCTCGCCTTTGAGACCGGTGTTGTCGCGCAGGATCCACCCGTCCATGTACTCGGCATACCGAAGAGGGTGCCGGGTGAACCATTTGACACGTAGCTGAGGGTGGGAAGTGCGTGCAAGATCCACCAGGTTCATGAGCGCCACAATGGCACTGTGGGATCCACCGACTACGGCAACCGTAAGAGAACATCCCTTGGGTAGAGCCGTTACCAATTCGCTGGGTTTCAGCACTACATCTAGATCCAATCTCCGTATGGAGAGCCCGGGGACCGGGATCTGCAGGAGTGTGGGGGACGACCCGGTACAGAGGATCAGACGGGGCGAGACTACTTCTATCTCCTCGAGCGAATTCTGGGTCTTTATGCGGACTGTCCATCCTGATGACTGCAGAAATGAGCTATTTAAGTCTTCAGAACAACTCTTCCAAGGGCCGGGAACTAACGTTCTTCAAGTCCGCAGCCGTGACGATGCCCTGACACTTGTAGACCTGGTCGAGTTTCAAGAGCCCGTCTGTAAGTGCCCGACACATATCTGCGGCATAGGACAGATGACACCCTTTGTTCTGGTCGAGTTTCGTCATCGTAGAGAAGGCATTAGGGGTCGGAGTGGAGTTGATAACGTTGCGGAAGGGCTGCACTGCCTGCGCATAAGACTGGAAAAGAGACACTTTCGTATTGCTAGAACTCTATCAGTTTCTCTGGTGTCCTCTCAGGGATCGTCTCGAGACGCTCGCAAGGCCGCTTCCTTCAAGCCGGGTCAGGACCGGCTTGAGGCGGAAAGCGTGGCATACCTGGGAACCTCGCGATATCTCCTATTCACCCGTCCAGCCTGGAAATACGGATCAACCCAGGCGATTTGGCCGCCCAGCTGCCTTTCCAGCAGATTGCCCATGACCGCGAGGCCGGCAGGGCCGGCTCCAACGACGACGGCGGCACATCTCACAGGGGGAGGCGCCATCTTGAGCAGCAGAAAACGCAGAATAAACAGGAGACTCAGGGAAGCGGAATAGGAGCACTGGATCAGGAATGAAAAACGCTGTATTGATAGCAAATAGGGTATCTAGATGACACAGAAAAGCACGATCAAACAGCAACAAGAAGAAAGGGTAGTAGCAGCAGTTCAGTTGAGAATCCGAGACAACAGTCGGTGAGCACCCGCCGTCTCGGCCAGATGCGGAGGCTGCTACCTATCTCTGCCGTCCGTCTCTCGTCCACGGTCAGGACTCGTCTCCTCTCCTCAGGCCGTCAAGTCACGTTGGCCTGCCCGTCCGCCCGGCCTGGCCCTGTGACGAGGCATAACGCAGCTCGCCCCACCTTCCTGTCCGCGCGTTCTGGCCTGGATCATCGATAATCCAGGTCTCGGTTTGAGGGCTCGAGGGCGGCGCCCTCGCAACGCCCACGACGGGGACGACATGCCGTTGCGCACCCGGCGCAAGGGGCGTCTCGACGGTAGAGACCGCGGACAGCATGGATTTCGGACGAGAAAGACAGGTTGTCTGGAGAAATGGCCGTGGAGGAAGAGGCCTTCTTTATATCTCTGGCACCTCGACGCCGGCTGGTGCGTCCACTAGCGCCCGGGGGCGATTGCGTGATCCCGCCTCAGAATGAGCACATCAGGCCTGCCCTTTTGGGAAGGCGGCTCTTTCTACAACAGAACTTCGTAGTCGTACACTGCTTGTCAGGGCTTGTTGGAAGTCTAGGTCCTGGCGACGATATATAGGGATTCTGAAGAAATACACTCCTCACCTTAACAACCTGGCAAATACCAGATATCCTAGATTCACAGAACTGCAACTACCCACTGCTCTGCTAGTTGAACCTCTATATCAGTCTAGAAAATAATATAAGTTATTTCTTTGGAATGTCGGAGTATCCTACAAGCAAGAACATGATGCAAGAGTCGCCTGGAGACGTAACAGTAGGCTTCTGTGTACTACGCATATACGTCCCTTTAATTGCGATAGGTCTTGGTCTTGCCCCAGTGAATCTGGTTGTCGACTATGCAGGAACACACTAGTAGTTTTATGTCATCACCACTCGAGGTAGTTAGTTACTGTACATGATAGCAAGTCAGATGATATTCATTGTGAGCGAAACTTGCATGTGATCCGGGTATAACGATCTCGCACTAGCTCATCAAGATCGTAAACAACATCCATAATACAGCCAAGAAGAAACATCAACAAGCCCCCAGCCAACTACATATGAGGCCAACTTGGTCTAGACCGCCCAAAACACCCTCACAGACAGCCTCTCCACATGGTTCGCCCATCCTGCAAATCTCGCCCTCGCCCAGACAGACACCGAGTCTCCAACCTGCATGTTCCTCACCGCGCTCCCGTCGAGCGTCGCCCGGCCCCGCCCTTCCTCCGTTTCGATCTCCTCTGCCTTGGCAGAGTCCGCTGGGATGGAATCCAAATAGTGCCAGACGATCCGGAAATTCTGTGTCGTGCTAGTCGCGACCGGGTTCGTCTGCAGCCTGTTGGCAGTCGGGAGGAACGGCTCCAGCCGGGATTCAGGCTTAGTCTCGGCATCAGTCGTCGTCCTCTCCTGGCCGGTGGTCCGGGAACCCTCGTCGGTGCCAGGGGGGGTGGTGGCATCTGCGTCGTTGTCCGGTTTGCGGGCTGTGGGAATAATGAAGGCATCGAACCAGCTGTAGGCTCCGACGTGTTTGCCGCGATTGCCGTAGCCGCCGCCCCAGCCTTGGTCGTGGGAAGCGATGGAGAAGACGATCTTGCGACAGGGATGCATGCCCCTATGGGGGAGGATCCTTGATTGGGATGAATCTACAGGGGTCTGTGAAGATCTCATTAGACAGGAACTTTCTTGCTTGGAGATGCATAGTAAGATAGGTATTAATCACGATCATATAACGTACCTGCTCATAGCACAACGGCGGTGTCCGCAAGCACTCCCTATCCCCATCCTGTCGAATAATTATCTTCTCACTGATCCTGGCCTCAACCGATGGCCAGTACTCCGCCGCATCAACAATTAGGTCTACTATCTCCACCGGGAGCCCTTCAGGCACAATCCCCCGTCGCAGGATGGCGCGCACTTGAAACACATCGCGGAGGCTTGGGTAGAACTGTTCAGGTTCAGGATCGGGTGCGGGCTCGGTGTTGTCGTGAGGCGAGAATCGCCTGAGAGTCGGCAGCATACGACGCATGCTTTACTCGGTTTGTATCTCTTCTGTTAAGGGAAAGAAAAGGATAAGTAACAGGTGGATATTAATCTAGACCAGTGACCGATTTGAGGGCGTGACTTTGAGATTTTATGTATGAATTGCTCGTTTTGGGGATTCGTTTCGAAGCTAAGTCGGTCTTCGAGATGAGTTCGCGCCCCGCATTATGTGCCTAGGGACGGAGTTGATGCTTGCGGAAAGGACTGCGAACACTGGTGCGTAGCCAAATCCCCGTCTGGATCAAGAAAGAAAGAATATCAGGCGGTGAGCCCAGGTAAATAATTTTATGAAAGAGAAGTATCAACATTTGCATGAACTGCTGCTATCAAAGACGGCGATGCGTCTCGAGGATAGCGAAGTACTCGGATGACGTCAGTCTCACAGAGCTACAGTTTGAGTCTAGGAAATGAAGTTTGAATTCTCAAACTTAGCAATCATCGTAAGTGAAGAAGGACGCTGAAAATTGGAATCAAGGGATATACGTATTCTGTACACAGCAACATGTAAAGTAACGGACCAGTTATCCCGCTCATGTTTGCAATTATCAAATGCACACAAACTATGTACTTTTCAAGGACCCCTATGTTACGCCATGTAAACATCGACCTATGGATATAACGATACAGAATCTCCTAGTTCTTATTTCTTGGACTTCACCTTCTTCCCTCCTGCAGCCCTGAAAGCTGCCCCACGACGACTGCTCCTCGTCTTGGGCTTCCCCTTGGCAGCGCCACGACTCTTGGTCTTGACTTTGAACTTGGGCCCGCTTTCCGACGCGCGTTGGCCCTCGAACACCAGAGGTTTGCCTGCCGCGGATTTTGGCTTGGAGTCTGCAGCCTTCAACTTCGCAGCTCCACCGCGGCCCAAGAGCTTCTCCGCACGGCCGTGCAGCGACATACGGGCATCTCCCAGTTCCGTGGCATTGGCGCCGCTTCCTGCACCCTGGCTGGGCTTCTTCTTCACCTTCTTAGCGCGCACCACGCGCAATTTGCGGGGGAGTAATGGCGGGAACTTCTTTCCATCGAGTAGTAGCGCGGCCTCAACGCAGTTGGGATCGTAGAACTGCACGTAGGCGAAACCTTTTCCAACGCGCGTAGCGCGGTCGCGGACCACGCGGACGGACTCGACATTCCCTTTGTTGGAACTGCTGCTGGCGCCGGTGTGCTCGTTGAAGGTGCGCCAGAGACCTTCTTCCACGTCTGCGGGGGCAGAACGCTTCTTCTTCTTTTTCTTCTTCTTATCCTTGGATTCCTCGTCGGAGCCCTCGTCGGAGGACTCGTTTGGCTCTTCGTCGACAAAGTCCAGATTGCCGACGAACACGCATCGCTTGTGGTCAACCTCGGCGGGGTGTGCGACGCTGTCAACACGTAGATGTCGGTCAAGGACTATGCTGCCGTTTAGCGCAGCAGGGGCCTTTCGAGCCGCCTGAGTCGTGCTATACACGACATATGCATTTGTACTGGGCGTAGTGGCATCCATAATCTCCTTCTTCGCGTACGCAGCACGCTTTGGGACTCCCAGTGGTGTCGCGAATGGCGTGGAGCGAAATCGAAGTGACTCGACCTTGTGTGGTTTGTCTGCTTCGGGTAGGGTAGGAAGGAAGGAGGCCAGGTGCCTGAGAAGGATCTTCTTCGCGGATTTGGACGTGATGGCTTTCGTCGAGACGTTGCCGAGGAAGACAGTGCGGTTCGACTTGTCAATGGCGGCAGCTTCTGATTCACCGGTGAGGGACTCGTGCACAGGTGGGCGGTCTCCGTCATCCTCTGCGTCTGAACTCTCATCCTCCTCAGACCCGTCTTCATCTGAAGATGCATCTTCTTTATTCTCGACCTTGCGTCGCTTGGCCTTCTCGGTGCGACGCTTCTCTGCCTCCTTGGCCTCTTCTTTGGCTACCCGGCGCATGTATGCTTCCTCCAGGTTATCTTCCGCACCTCCCCTCTTACGCTTCCTGCTCTTTGTTGCTGGAACGTCATGTTCCTGCGGCGCAGACTCCCCGTCGACAGCCTCATCCAGATCTTTGACATCTTGCATGCTTTCATCTTCACTAGCAGCCCGGTCTTTTCCTTCAGATCGTTCTTCGTCGTCCTCCGTATCGTCCTTTTCCTGTCCTTCCTCCGCGTCATCCTCCGGTTTTCTCGCACCGGACATAGAAAAAGCAAGGCCATTGGTGCGCACAGCGGGAGTTTTCACGGGGCCGGCCTATATAAAAAGCATCATAACATAATTAGCGCGGAGATTCTTGCAGGCGGTCAAGGCAATCGCCAAACGCAGAAAAAATAAAGTAAAATGCGCAGTTAATTTCAGAAAAATTCTAGAACGTACACTCTTTTCAAACAGCGACGCCAGAGTCGGATCGATAGGCGCATCTCTTGCCAGGAACGATGGCTTGCTGGCCGCATTCGTCGTGGTAGCAGTTGCCGCGGTGGTATCATCAGTCTTCGCGGACTCCGCGCCCTCACTGGGGCGCGATTTGCTTTTCTTGCCCATTTTTCTTCTTATCCCTCCTTGCGCTGGTTTCCTGCAGCGTCAGAGAGAGAATTAAGAGTGAAAGATAATGGTTCGTCTGGAGGAACCTTGGAAACTCAGCCAAGGTTGCCCTTTCCCGGTGTCTCGGGACCAACTTTTTTTTCGGCGGTTGGAGAAAATACACGGTCTTGGCGGCCGATGGGAGCTTGCGCCGATCTGATACGATCACGTGATTATATTGATAGCTTATGGCGAGGGGAGACTCCCACTCCTTATTAGAGATCGTTGCTTTTTTTTGCTGTCTTTTTCCTTTGTCTTTTTGCTTTCTGTATACCGAGCTGACAGGCAATGCATTTGTTTAATGGTTATAGTTGTCTAATGACCGGATATCACACACGTACTGTTTGTCAAGACGATAAGTAGATACTTCCGCGGCTGGGCTTATTGATATTAATACTACGGAACAGATCACGGTGTGGACCCAGTATATTATATAGAATGTAGTATGTTATTGAAATCTTTGTACTGCGTAGTATTGTGAACCAAGTATATCTCATATAGGTCGCGTGAGAGGGGACGCAATCGCTGAGGATGGAGGGGAAATCGACAAATTGTACAAATCAGTTGATCCAAAGAACAAATATCCCGTTGGAACAGCATAAAGAGTTAACTCAACACTGTGAAGGCTCTTGCTGCTTGCTGTTAGTAGACCAATGGATGGTGCGGTGTAGTGTGCAGGGACGAGCCAAATGATTGACTGGAACGTCACTAAATCAAGAGACACTGCGTACAAAAAGAAACAATGATATCCAGTGGCTATATCAGCACTTGCAACCTTCGCATGCATATCAAACGGAGGAAAGCTGAGAGATAACGAGGCCTCGGGCCAACGACGTCAGAGGCCGATCAGCGCGGCGACGAACGCGGTTCAGCCTGAAGAGCCGAACGCCCGCTGCTCACGTGATGGGAGCCGGTCACGAGGGGTCACGGGACGGCCGAAACAGGACTAGGCCGGGGGGAGAGCGAGGGCGGTGAGACGCAGACGCGCCGGAGCGGCGCAAGCGACCCGGCAGAAAACGGGGTCACGGCCGGGTCGCAGAGTGTTCGCTGTCCGTCCTGCGTTGCTGCTGAACGACTGGATGCTCCCATCTATGGTCTGCGTCTGCGCACTGCCCAGGAACCACTGTCACCTGCAACTCCTCCCACGACCGGACTCAGGCAGACCTGGTCGACCGTTGCTCTCCTCTCGGGTTCATCCTCTCTGCCCCCCCCAGATCACTCTCTTCTTCCCTCGTCTTCGCTCGAGAGAGCTCCCTGCCGTCCTCTTCATGCTGCCCATCCACCGGCGACCCTGCACCGTGATCTTGCCCGCTTCCTGAATCCCCCACAGTCTCGACCGCGCAGCCCCTCAGCTGTCCTCTCCCTTCGCAGCAACGAGTCCCCGACGATCTCGAAGACGGCCCGGTCCTGACTCCCAAGATTTACACTGGTAGCGGCGGTTGTGGTGTGATTTCCTCCACCGTCTTGCAGCGTGGTGCCCGTCGCGAAGCAGCCGTGCTACGATCCGCTTCGCTGCTGGCGCATTGCTCCCCGGTGCATCTCTCGATCGCCTGTGTGCCCAGGCCCAGGCTGTCTGTGAGTTCCATCTCGTTTTCTGCTCCTCCAGAACGTTGATGACCCGTGGGACAAAATTTGCCTGCGGTTGACTCCCGGGGAAGCGTCCTCGTGGTCGCTGGCCGGCCGGTAGTTGAGCAATCTCCTCCGCACCGCCTTCCGGGGCTCCTAGCTGCGTCCACCTCCACCAGCTCTTTTCTCCTTGTCATCTTCAGCGCGATAGTAGATCTGACCACTGTCGTCACTGTGACAGGCTTTGAAATTCATCCTGCCTCCCTCCTTTAACCCCTCCTGTTCCTGCACCCCGTCTCCACCGCGGACGGCGACCTCCGTTGAGCAGTCCTACGCTCTTCACTCCCTTCTCATCCTCCACGGCCACGCCTCTCACCTGACGCGCAAGCTCAGATGGAGGTTGCAGAGACTGGAGAACCAGCCCCTGTCGGGCCGCCGGCCGGGGCGGACTCTGCGGTCGCCAATGGCGACCAAACTCTTCTCGTGGACGAGTCTCTTGTGGATGACGGAAGATCGAGCAGCCTAAGTGAACTCGATGTCTCAGAGCATGAGCCGTCTGATGTGGACGAGCCCTTAAAGCCGGAAAATGCTACGGCTGAGGTAGACTCCGAAGCGGAAACGGAGCGGATCGAGGACTCCCCCCACAACATTCGGAAAAGAAACATAATTGTAAGTGCGGGCTATGGGACCAGCCCAAGCAAACTGGCCCAGTCGACCACGTATGACGACATCGAGGATGAAGAGCGTGAGGCGGAAGAGTCGCCTAGTAAAACTCGACGGTCCTCTAGGAACAACGGAGTCACTGCGCCGGAAGAGGGAACACCTGCGCTGGAAGATTCCACCATCTCAGAATCTGCCGGGAAGAAGCGAAAGCGCCTAGAGCCCGGTGATGATACCGGGACTGAGGCTGGTGAAGACGAGCCTCTCCGGAAGCGCAGGGGTTCTGTAAAGAGTGACGTCGCCGAAGAAGCACTTGATGGGGTTCCGCTGTCTCCTGAGCCTACGGAGGATGTGTTGAAGCATAATGAGATGTCTCATGAGGGCACTCCCGCTGTTGAAGAAGCTCAGGACCTGGATGTGCCGCCAGCACCTGTCAGGGGCAAGAAAGGCAAGAAGGGTAAGAGGAAGGGGAAAAAGGTTAAAGAAGCTGATGAGGAGATGGAGGTAGGTGGTGCTGTCGAGGCGGGCACTGAGGGTGTTGCCGACGACCACCTTCCGGAGGACGATGAACCCGCTGAGGGTGCGGAAGAAGTAGACGACGCTGAAGCGATCGCCAAGCTTGAGGAAGAGTGTAAGTTGACCCATGCTTTGCGCAAGTTATAGATAACTGACGCTTTATAGCAGCCAAAAAGATGTCTGCTATGGATTCCTTGGCGGTGCTGGAACGAGAGTTTGCAACCTTGCGTGACAAGTAAGTCCACATCACTTGCAGAGAAGTCTCTCCTGGTATACTAAGACCGCATAGGATCTATGATGAGAGAATTGCAAAGCTCAATCATGAGCTGGAGCAACTTACTAGTCCGACACCTACTCACCCCGAGTTCCTCCGCCAACTTGAAAGCGTGCGGCAGTACCGTGACGCCAAAGTGAAATACGAGCACACCCTTTTCCAATACCGGCTCAAATCACTCATGAATAAAAGCTTGGCAGAGCGGGCTCAGGCTCACAGCACATATTTCCAGCGTATCAGGGATGTGCGCGAGAAGCACTCTAGCGCTGTGAGCAAGCAATTCTATGCCATCCAGCATGACCGCTTCAAGACCGAGGAGATTAGTCCACATCACTATATCCCCTTCCCAACCCGCCGATCCCAGCAGATCGCCCAGCAGACCGCATACAACCAGGAGGTTTCGATCATGTCTGGAGTTGCAAAGTATGTTGGCTTTCCGGCTGCTCCTACCTTGTCGGGCGCTCGTCCGTCAGAAATCGAAGAGGACCTTGAGAAGATGGGAGTAAGTTATATCTGGCATGATATTCGGGACATACAAAGGCTAACGGGGCATTGCAGATCTCCACGGAGACAAAATCATCTCATCCGCACGGCTTGGGCCTGCCGCGGGGAACCATGTCTGCGATGCATTCGACCATGCCGCGCACAGCCGCCGAAGAAGCCTTCCTTGAGCAGACACCGTGGGCGAATCCGCAACATCCTATTCACCAGCAACAATCACAGCAGAGACAGCAGGGCAGGATGTCTGAACACTCTCGTGCTCCTTCCTTCACAACCCCGGCAGCTCAGAAGCGAGTAGTCAACATCAACGCCCCCAATGGGTCCGCATCCACCATCCCTGAGACCTCCTCAGCGGCAAACACCCCTTATGAACAGGAGCAGCGAGGTAACGGACTGTCCGGCCACCACGATTACGATGCCGCCGACAGGAAGTCCGGATTCCGTTCACTGAGCTCGTCACCATTGGACGTGCGAAAACCACACCCGCACTCAAGTAGCGCTTTAGATCACAGATCTCCTTTGCCGACCCCGAACGATATGCGGACCGATCCAGGCTCTCGGAATATCGGTTACTCCCCCCCATCAGCGCGTCTGGGCCTGTTCAACTCCACTTCAAAACGGGAGCCATCTCCTCCATTACCACAAAAGCCACTTAATGCGATGCACCAGCCAGGCGGTATCACAGCAGGTACGAGCTCGAACCGGATGGTTGCACGATAACAGTGACCACCTTTGGTCACAAGCGTCATGATTGGTGTGATTCGAGGTGCATGTACGATTGGACGATGAGTCTCACGTAGATCTTTCCTCTTTCCTTCATCTTGTTTTGACGCAGGATTTTGTACTTTGTTGCGATATGCGGAATCGGTGCATTGGATTTGGCGATTAATTGGCCGTGGGATCTCTACCAGCCAGCCGCGTTTACGGCCGGAGCATGGCATAGCACGAAATGCATGTGTGGGTGTCGGATTATTGGAAATAATACCAAGGGTCTTGTCTTCCATCTCTCTTCATTGTGTCTCTCACATACAGTCCGAGTATACTACAGCACAGTACAGTACAGGGTTTGTTGTTTGGAGTAATTATGGGAAAGTTAGCTTGCTTTGTTCTTTGTTCTCTTTGTGTCTCTTTCTCCCATTATCCAGAATCCCACTGTCTTAGTCGTCTTAGGGTTTATTGGTAGATAACGGAGAGGAAGACCGAAACGCTGGATACTCGTTTCGCAGGTCCATTCTTCGATGCGCTGTTTTTTTTTCCAAAGTCATTTAGGCACTTGTATCCCTGTACCTAGTAGGCTGAATGAACCCAAGCGGATAAAATAACAGATATACGAATAGACAAAACAGACAAGGCCCAACTAATACAACCCAGTAACAATATCCCCCCTCGCCCTCGCCGTGAGATGCACCTCCGCCTCCAGATCGAGCTTGGTACCAATCATCAGTCCGGCGTCTTTGAGGTTTCTTTGTCCGTTGCGCCTTTGAGGTTGCCTATATATATTCCATTCAGAATCAGGATTTAGTTCTACGTCAGGGACATAGGCGTACATACGTATACGTATGTTAGGTATATTAGGTAGGTGCATGTACTAACCAGCAGGCTGCGCCAGATTATCCGAAGTAGGCGGGTTTGGGAGCGTGGAGAGTGCGCCGGCGCCGGCAGTGGCAGCCCCGGGCCTGGCCATCGTCGTTGGAGTCGGATGAGTAGTTGGTTGTTGTTGAGTTGATGAGGGGTTTAGACCTGTTGGTTTTGATGTTAGGTATAATTAAGTACTGGGGTTAGGAGACGAGTTATGGACTTACACAGTTGATGCCATTGGGATTGGAATTGTAGATTATAGATATTGATGAGATGGGTTGGATCGAGCGAGGGCGGGGAGTAAGTTATTGATTAGATAGATTGATATAATAGAATAGAAGATTGGATGTAGAAAATGTGATTCCGATGGACCAGCTCAGTTTTAGTGAACGGAAAAGATCTTAGTAATTAAATTGAGAATGGAAGGAAATGAAAGGGAGAGAGAAGGAAAAAAAAGTATTCCTTTTTAGAAAAGACATAGTTGCTAGATTTATATATATTCCTGATCTTTGACAGACTCTTACGGTTTAGACTCAGAGTATGAATCATACCTAGTATAGCATAGGTCGGATAGGGTTCGGCAACATGGACCGAATACATCGTACGATATCATTCTCTCTTGACGAACCGTCTCAAGTAGGCTTCGATTCCATCTATGCGTTCAAGGTTCCATTTCGACTTTGATGGAGTTAGAAACTGCAGTACATAGTCTCCAACGCCAATATAAACTTTCCTCGGGCTGAGAATCATATGTTATGGGATCTCCAGCCGCGTGGGGTTCCCGTCATAATCCTTGTCAAGACGGAACAGACGCGAGACAGGTGCGGATTTTTGTAGAATGGAACTTCGGAAGCGGCAGGGATATTGTATTGTACGATGCTGACGAGCTGGCATACTGAGATCGTCTCAATGTCGTTCGAAGGTCAACAGTTGTCTTGGGAATATCCCGGCACTAATCAATGCCTGCTATAGCTTGAGAACATGGGGCATGCTGGCTCTGGTTTGATTGTGCATGAATTTTGAGCACCGTTGGTTTTATTTCTGCCATCTCTCTCTCAACCAAATTGCATGACTGTCTCAATAGAGCAATAATCGGACTCACGCGCCTATATCGTCTATGCTAGGGCTCTACCTGCTGCCTAGTAAGTGCCTTCCTCGAGACAGCAAGCATGGCGCTGTCGATGATGCTAGTTCTGGCTACATGCCCGGCTCTGCTGGGCACCGCGGAAGCCATCAGGCAGAGCCAGTCCAAGGATAGGAGAGAGGAGCACCGCGCTCGCAGGTGCAATCTTATCGTCACTTGCGTCAAGTCTTGCAGTCGAAGCCGAGAGTTGGATGGTAGGTAGATTGTACTGAAGGATAACAAGGTAGGTATGCGGATTCTTTTATTTTTCTACCTATTTTGCGAAACAAGCCACCTGCCCATATGTACAATATACTGCATTCAAATGGAGGTTGTCTAACCACAGTCAGTTATCGATACCGGACCGAGAAAAGCAGAAGACGAAGATAACTCAAACGAGCAGCACCAATCGGCCACCCCTTCGCGGGGTATTACCTTCCCTACCCAGACACAAAATATGAAGGCCCCGTCTCAACAATAACAGAGGATCCCCCAATCCTCAACTGGATATACGTCGACAAAGACACCTATGAGGTCAAATATGGCATCCGACCACAGACACAGCCCAACATTACAGGGCCCTTCGACTGCACGCGACAGGACCGCAGACTCAGACTCGAAGGCTGGGAAGGATTTGTTGCCGCTGAAGAGGAGGATGGGTTGTGGGATGTATTTTGATAGGGATGACGATGGACTGAAGGGTAAGGTGCGGCATGGGACGAGGGTGTTGGAGGTGGAGTTGACGAGGAGGGAGAAGAGGGTGAAAAAGCCCGTCAGGACATCGATGGTGGAGATCTAGAAGACTTCGACCGGTGTGGTCAAGCCGCATTTGTCCAACGGAGAAATGGGATGGATGAAGGAGTGAAGAGTCCCTCCGATACGAATACGGTGTCAAAAGAGAACCTGCTTGACGAATCTTTGCAGAATGGAACAGACGAGAAACAGAATCTCTGACATGAGGGAATTATGGAATAAAAAGGATGGGCATAAAAAAAAGCGAAATTCGCCGGACTTAGATATAGACCTGCTAATGGATCGAGTAAGACAGATAAGAGACTCCCGTCTGAACTGAACATGGAATATAGGGAGAATCTACATAGTGAGACCTCATGGAAGAATGGGACACAGTAGAGTTCTTTGTTCGAATCGATTATATCGGTCCGTGGATACTAGTAATCAGCATCTTTGACGGTATTATTGGAATAGACCTGTGCAGCAGTGGTAAGATAATCTATAATCGTGCAGCACGTGCAATGCGGATATGAATGGAGCTTCTTCGAAAAGCTGCCTATTTCACTCCACTCCAATAACATGCCCTAGGAGCCTCTTGTGATCATTCTTGCTGTAAGATACCTACTGTTATAGCATAATGCGCTGCTGCCAACTCAGGCCGTCGAATGGTAAAACTGCAGTCCTTATCCGCGATTCCAACCGTCTCAGAATGAAGCAGCATAGCGAAGACTTAGTTTGTCTCTTACTCTGCGGAATCAGAGCAGAACCGTGGCGTGATGCCTGTTGACACTCGATGTCGGCCGTCATCTCGCCGGATATGAGCTGAGCGATAAAATAAAAACCCTATCGTGCCCATTCTTCGAGCGCCCCATCCGATATGGGCCGGCGGAGTTATTCCAATGGGTTGTTCCCTCCTTTTCTGGTAGAGGTGTACTGATTGCTAATGACTTGCAGTTCTGACCTATCGATGACCCCTTCCACGCGGTTTTGGAACCGGCTCAGAAATATACCTAGCGATGCCAACGATCCGGAATGTGTCAAGGAGGCTGTAATCGTCGCCTTCGGAGCGTTCGAACGGTACTATGTATGCTGGAAGAATCAGAATGGAAAATACAGACAGGGTATGTTCCCTATGATCTATACAGTCTCTCTGTACATCACATATGAAGACATGTCCTAAGCAGGCAGCAGATAGCTACGGTCTACCTCAGGAGTTAAAACAATGGCTCTTTCCACCTGACAGCTCGACTCGCGAGTTTGACACTCTCCAGATAGTCTTCGGTCACGAGGACGGATACTTCGCATCTGACAAGAATGGGAAAGTTTCGAATATGGAGATGAATGCAGAACTCAGAGATAAATTGACCGGTAGATGTGGAACGACTGTTACACAACCGGCCTTGAGGCGCTCACATACCGTTTCCATGAGTTGTCTGCCCTCAGATCGGGATGTGAAGCCTTCCGTCATTTCTGCCTCAGAATCTCCACCAAGAGTTCTGCAGAAAAGAAGTACGATGCGATCAGCACGTCCGCAGAGCATCGCTGTCGATGGAGCGAGTTTCTGGAGCTGGCCGGAAAAGAAAGCGGAGAGGGAGGGTCTTCAAGATAATAATAACAGGCACCATCCTATCGACACAACGTCTGTGATCAGAAAAGCTTGCTATGTCGACGCGAGCGTGCAGACTGAACTGAAAATAGCAAATATGGGGACTCCATTCGACAAGGTCTTCAAGGGAGAGCAATGATTGCTCTATACAATGTACTAGACAGCTGTCGATATCAGACCCTTCTCTATACTGCCCACCGAACCCTATAATTATGGGCAATATGGATTCCTATTTCCGCGCGAGCAGGTACAAATTGGGTGATGCGCTGCAGGGTAGCAGGATAATTTGATGAGGTGCATGGTTTGTCTATCTGTCACTCTTCTTCGGGCAAAGAAAGGAAAAAGCACGAGAGCATTTCAGCTGTTTTCTGATCTCCTCCCATTCTACATATAAATAGTCTTATTCTCTTCATATTCTAGTGATAAAGAGTGAAAGATCTGGCCCTTCGGCCAGGGACATGTCATTTCCGCATCTTTCAAGTCACGGATGTCATCAGAAGAGGCAGAATTACCCCCACCTCCTATAAAAATACTAGACAATTTAATCCTCTTTCTTACCAGCTTTTCAGTCAACTGACAGTCCATGGTAATAGAAGAAAACTCGGCCAATCTTCTCTTGCGTTGAGATACTGGCTGGCTGAAAGGCGTACAACACGAGGGTTCGTAGGTGAAACCTGAATAGTCAAAGGTCACGTATAGCCACAGAAGGACGGCGGCAGTTGTAACGGCTCCTCTGAAATGCGTAACTAGATACACCTAGACACTCCTTACATAAATATGAGCCTACCGTGATTCTAGATGGATGTCATGTTAAATGGTAGGGACAAGACTATACAATATATATACGAATTAGGCCAAGCAACTTCTAGGGAAACATGCCGCACATATACACTCCTGTAATAGTTAGACGCGCGGGCAGAGGGGTAGGAGTCGCACTGCATATAGACCCGCCTTGGGAGACGCTACATGCCACCAGGTTTAGTGTCGATTCTTTGAGCCAGCGGTACTAAATTTGAATATCTAAGTTACACATTTACTGTACACATAGGTAAAAATACTCACAAACCAGGAAACAATGAAAGGAGAGTAAATTGTACAGGATATCTGGTCGATGGTATTTCTAATACAAAATTTGCGGAGAGGACAGATGAATTGGGTGTCTTTTTCTTTCTCATTCCCATATCTTCATTCAGAGTAGAACCAACTAGCCGCCCCTTGTTTCAACTTGTTGTTTTACGGGTACTCCGGTTCCGCTTGGCATTTGGTGTCGTTATGGCTTTGTCTTCGCACCGGAAACCATGTCGGTACGGTCGAAAGAGATGGCACCCAACACTACCGACCTGTTATTTCGTGCTCATGATAAAAATGCAGACTACCCTTGGAAAATATCAAAAGATTTCCCATAACACACATAGACTCCGTACCCCGATGCACCATGCTCGAGCAGATCTTCCAATGTCGAGATCAATGCCATGCAGATGATCGATCGTCCTGACCATGTCCCATATCTATTTTGCGTAACCGATCCTTTACTTCTGCTCCTGCTGCTTGACCACGGGTGCATCGGGAACGACGACGTCGGAAAAGTCGTCCTGGCCGACTGCGCGGATGGTGAATGCGTCTGTAGCGGTTGTAGCAAATAATAATTAGTATACGTCTCCGCCAGCCACTGAAATAACTTTGCTTTCCAGAATTGTTGAAAAAGGAGCAGGTCGTTACGTACAGACGCCGATACAGAACGAGAACAGGCCAATTCCGGTCAGGGCATTCTTGAACAGGTAGGGCCTGCGGGCACGGAGGAGGGCGGCACTGGCGCGGTAGTCCTTGCCGTAGTACGAGGAGTTGAAGCTGTGAGGTGTAAGGGCGATGTGTTAGTCGAAGTACTTTTCCGAGTATTCATTCATGGTGGGACGGAACAGAGCGGGGGAATGGAAATACGGGAGCTGGGAAAGGGTTGCCAGGAGTTCAAACGCACATTCCAGCGGGCATCTTGGATAAAAGGAGGAATTAATGTCACGAAGAGCAGTAAGGAGCAGGAAAGGCAGCACCGGAACGAGCAATTGCTGGTAACGCGGATGCGGTCGGTTGAAGTTGAAGATATTCAAGGCCGGTCTTGGCGTCAGGTGTTCCGCGGAGCGGACGGAGTATGAAGAGTGCTGCGCGCTGAGGATCCAGCGCTCTACAGAGATGGTTCTAGAAAATTAAGGATATTTTCTACTTGATTTCTTTGTTTTTGCATAGACTACTAGAAATAAAAAAAAAGCTCTACTGTGGAAAATCCTTCAGAGACCCGATGCTCTGGTACTTTGCAGGGCTGCGGCTCTGCACTAGCGCGCGTGTCACAGCTGCCCAGTGCCCAGACCAGGCGACGGCGACATACAAAGAGAGCTCGCCTCTCTCCTTCACTCCCGCCGCGCTCCTGTAGCTTCGACGCTCTTTACCTCTCCTTCCATTCACCTCGTCGCCAACTGAGGGCCCTCCAGTCTTGCCGGTGTTGAGCTCAATTGTCCCAGATCTGCCCGCCGCATAGCTATTCTGACGTCCATTTCTTTCGGTGTGGCTAGGCCGGTCCTTCACTGCCCTCGTACAAGCCCAACCGACGTAGAACACACAAAACCTCCTTTCCTCCACACAACTTGCAAAAGACGTGCAATAACTTTTTCTCTGTCACCTGTGACTGGTTTATTGACGACTCCTTCCCCGAGCCACCATGGCTCAACCGACGAGCAACCTCTCGGAGCAGCTGTCCCAGCTCGAAGCCGCTCGCAACCTCGTTCTGGGCGATGCCGCTTTCTATCCGCAAATCGTCGAGGGAATCCTGCCCATCATAGGTGCTAACGCGCGACTCGAGCTACGGCGATGGGGTGCCGAGTTCCTGGCAGAGACGTTCGCCAGCCCCGCCCTTGCAGCGGCGCAAAAGGAGAAGCTGGCTGGAAAGGCGTTGCAGACAGTACGGGAAATACTAGAAATGCCGGAGGAGGATACACCGGTTATCAAGAGCCTGGTGCAGACCGCTGCAAGTCTTTATCCGCATGTGTTCAGACATATGTAGGTGGTCTCCTTTTCTCTTGGTGTTACATGGCGCCTCTCGGGGTATAGGTGTATTCGTAGATCCTGTCGGCAGTTGTGCTACTAGCTGGGCTACCGTTCTATGGGAATGACTGGTCTAACATAAAATTACAGCATAAAACACCCTGAAGATGGAGACCCGTGGGAAAAGATGATGGTCGTTAAGCAGAATATCCTCCGAAGATGGGATTCAGCCCCCCACCCAGTCAAGGTGTGCTGTATCAAATTCGTGCAGAGAGTCGTCCATGTTCAGACTCCCGGTTTGATATCGGATCCAAGAGTATGTATCTAAGACCCCGACCATAAATCGTTTCTGATGTTGACGTTTTCTAGCGCCCGGAGCAAAATGAGACGTCTCTATCCATCGTTCCTAGAAACCATTCAGTTCTTACGCTCCCTAACTTGGAGGCAGAGGCCTCTGGACTGCTAGACAGGCTGTTGACCGTCTTTCAGGAGAATTCAAAGTGCGCATCCGTACCTCTCCTTGACGATGGGTTGTACTGACGGATTCAGTGACGCCATCCTTGTCAATGCTACATTGAACTGCCTCGCGGTCTTGATACGAAGTCGACAGTCGATTGCGAACAAGATAATAAATTCGATCCTGGATTTCAATCCTCTCAAGCAAATAAACTCTCCGATGACCCCAACACTCCGTGTGAATGTGAAGTCGATGGAACGTACAACCAGGGCGTTGTTGATAAATGTCTTGAAGAGGTGTGTGGTACATACTGTGTGGTTGAATAAACGCTGATCAAGTCTCTAGGAACCCGAATACTCCTTTGGCAGGCAGAATACAGCAGTACATTGATCGGCTGTCGGAGTCTCGCCTCGATATCTTCGATGAAGTGTCTCGGAAGCGTGGATTGCCCGCTGAGCCAACGGACGGACTTGATAATGCCAAACGGGCAAGGCTTGATGCTGAGACGCCCCCTCTCATCAAAGTTCCTCCTCTTCCACCGGGTCCAGTCAGCTGGGCGCAGCTGTTCACTCTGACGGAAGACGTTGGACTTTCAACTTTCGATGTGAAGCAGTTGCCTATCGATCTTATTGTCAGAATCACAGTTCCTGTTCTCGCACGAGTCGACCAGTCCGCGATGAACCAGGCAATTGATGTATGTTATGTCAACTCCTTGGATTCTACGGTGTGTGCTGATATTTGCTATAGGCTGTCCGTTCTCGATATCAGACTCTCAGCAGAACTCAAGCACAGCAGCAACAAGCACCAGTCGAGGAGGAGGACGATGACTATGAACCTGAGTACACCCCCATGGATGTCCCAGAAAATGTCGTCGCCCAGGCGGAAGCTGTCTCCGCCGAAGCAGCAGAACTTGAGCAGCCAGATCTAGTGTCACTGGGGCCATTTGTCCTGCCACAGCCACCACCTCTGACGGAAGAAGAGGCGGGAGAGATAGGGCGAAGCACCGTTGAGAGGGTATTCAACATGATGACATCCATGGACCCACCGCAGAAAACCATAAAAGGTCCGAGCCAGCAACAGCTCGGTTTCGCAAGGCTGGCTGCAAGTACGTTTGACAGAGATGCGTGGGTGACATTACTCACTAGACTGGCCACGAGAGCTTCTGCTGGTCTAGAAGCGGACGATGATCACATAAAAACTGAAAATGATGTCGCATCGAGGAAGAAACCGGCTATATCTGACTCGATCCGTGAAATGCTATATCGTTATGTACTCGAAGATTTCAGATCGAGGATCAACATCGGCATTACATGGCTCAATGAAGAGTGGTACAACGATCGGATACAATTGAAATTTACGGCCACGCGGCGTGGAGACGATTCTGAAGAGGTGTATGTGCCTCTTCACTATGATCGATGGGCATTACGGCTACTCGACGGAATTTTGCCGTATCTTGATGCACGAGATAAAGTGCTCATCCGATTCCTGAGCGAACTTCCCGAAATGAATGCTCCAATTATTGAAAGGGTGAAGAGCCTAGCGAAGGACCCGGAGCGTGTGAATCTATGTGTGCAGGCTTTGCTGTATGTGCCCACGGTAGCTACTAGCCGAAGAGACTCAGACTGACGCACTATAGATATCTTATTATGTTCCGCCCACCAGCTAGGGATCTATGTCTGGATGCTCTGGAAGACATCTATCGTACTTGTAAGTTGCTTTCCTGGATTTCTTGCATCCCTGGAACCTATCTGACCGATTACAACAGACGAAGAGTCTCGTCCGGCGGCCGGCAAGATCCTTATCAAGTGGCGACCACATGTTGTTGAGCAGCAGCAACCGCAGCCTCCCCATCAGCCAGCTGGCGTTACCACAAATGGTGTCAATAAGCCCGCAGAAGCATCACGCGAGGCCGCAGAAGCTGAATCGCGGACGGGTACTCCCGTTGTGCAGCAGCAGCAGCACCAGGAAGTTGGCGCGGCAGTCGGCTGAGCGTTCCCAGCCATGCGGGTTGAACAAATTGAAGTACACGGTTCTTCTAATCTAGTCGGTATCCAAGTATAGGCGGTTGGCGACTGAAAGCAGCCCTTGGCTGTTGTATTATACTCTATCTGTATCCGACTAAGGCACTTGTATCATGTGTGTAATTAAAGCGTACTGCATGCTGGAGCATCGAAATCGAAATCGCGGTATTGTTGCAATGGGATCGGTCGATATCTCAATTTAACTTAGCCGTTCGTATTTTTCTCAATTACTATGACAAAAGCAGCATGAGAACATGACAGTTTGGCAAATTCAGAACTTGTAGTCTTGACGAAGATAACAAAAGAAAACCACCGCCCGCAATTTTTCCACGCCATTTTGGTATCTACCTAACTTAACTACCTGCCCTCTCTACTCAGCTAGCTATCTCCGACACCTAACAACAACAGAAGCCTTGAAATAACTCTGATACCGACTCAGATCAAACGACCCCTCCTCCAGCTCCTTGCTCTCGGGATCTCCCGCCCAGCAGAAAGTCCGACAGTCAGGTAATACCACCTCTTCTTCCTCATTACTACTACTCATATGTGCTACTGCTCCTGCTGCTATTGCCGTTGCTGCTGTTGCTGCTTTTCAAGGAGACCGTATACGCAGACGTCTCGTATTGCGCGAGTCGTAGGAATTCTTAATTCCGTGTTTATCTTTCATAGTGTTCTGAGGATCATGTCTTATCTTCTTCTTCTTCTTCTTCTTCTTCTTCTATTTGTTAAGTATCATGAAGATGGGGCTGAGAATGCGAATGATGAGGATGAGGAGATATTAGAACTGGATAAACCCCCCACATCTTCATCTTAAATCCGAATCCGGATCTTGATCTGGCTCCGGATATCCAACCCTCTCCGACGGTAAGCAGGTCAGGAAGGTCAAGGACGGATTGGAGGACTACAGGGTCCATCAGGGTGCCCCAGAAGAAGAAGAGGAAGTGTAGGATTGTTCTGGTTCTTGTTCTTTTGACTTAAGTGGTTTTCTTCTTCTTTGGGTTTGGTGTGGGTAGATGTGAGGAGGAACTTCTGTGCTATTATTGATGATGATGAAGCTGTTGATGGGACTTGTACTTGCAGTGGCCTCATTTCCATCTTTAAAGAAAGACCTAGGAGGAAGAGGTGGTGGGGTCAGTGGTATATTACACCTATCTGTCTCATGTACATGCAGGGATTGTTCTTGATGAGGATCATGAGTGTTGTTGTTGTTATTCTTACTGTTTATATCTATTTAGTAGGGAGAAGTGGTGTATAGAGATGACTCTTGCAGTCAGAAATACTGAGTTCTCCAGGGGGTTAATTAATTTGATGCAAGTGTGAGAAAAGGGAACCAATCAGAAGGCAAAGAAGTAACATGAAGGTGCATCTGTGCTAGAACTAGAGTATAGTATAGAGCCTGCTGAATCAGAAGACATGAAGAAAGTAAGAAAATATTATTCTTATATCTCCATTGAACCGTGTTGAATACTATCACATTAAACGAATCGATCAGCGCAGCCATCCACAAAGGGCCAATACTAAACATCCAGATTCCTTACTTGCAACGGCTTCTTTTGCCTTCGAACAAGTTCCACTGCTCTATTGTACGTCACTTCGTACTCAACCCGGCGACTGATGAGATCCAGCTCTTCTGGGTCGCCTCCATCCCGCATCAACCGGCCAACCATACTCAACACCGTCTCACAATCCCAGCAATGGCAAAGGACATACTCCTGGCCGAACCGGATGCGATATAGATCTCTTGTCGTGTTCATTCCTGACCGGAGCATCGAGTCATCTATCCTGTCAGAATGGTTGATGAATCGGCCCGTTAGTTGGATCGAGTCGGAGCGGTATTGTGATGGGGAGCACTGATGCGTGTGCCAGACAAGGTCAATATCCAGTGGCGGGACGAGTGTGGTGTCCGGATAAAGCCGGAGAAGCTGGAGGAACCTGGAGTAGCGCTCGATGGCTCGTCGCAAGGTGTCTCCGGCAACGGGACTGCGGAGCCACAGTTGCTCTTCCATCTTGTCAACAAAGGAGACCTGACGCTGGACGGCAGCTGCGAGCTCCGTGGTGGTAGCAGTTTTTCTCCCATTGTATGGGTTGATTTGAAGGCAGATTCAAGCAGACTACTTTCGCTGGGAGCAATCAGCGTTCCATTCCTTAGGACAGCATACGGGTCCCCAATCTGGAGTTGCACTGAGTTCTGTGCTTGAAACTCCAATACAGAGTATGTTTGAGGTGTGAATTCTTTTTTGGTCAAAAATTTCAGTAAGTCCGGTTCGATGCTGGTGGTATCTCGGACAAAGGTCTGAGCTGAGTGCGGAAGAGAGAACGAGCAAGTCCGTGCTGTCGAATGCGTTGTGCTGTATAGGTCAGTTGCATCTTTGTGGCCTCCGCATCTCACAATCAAGTAATGTGAACGAGACGGAAACTTAAAACACTTCTCTAAGGTAGAGCAGCTTCACACATATGTTTCAACTCCCTCTCGCGACAGAAGTCGTGAAAGGCCGCAGGGTTCAGCAGAAAAGAATGCCACACCATCAGAACATCTAGACATATCCTTCGTCTTAGAATATATTCTTCGTGGATTCAGCGCCCTGTCCACCGTGGATACATACCTAGAGGGGGCAACAGCAATGCTTCCACATCTTGCACCGGTTTTTCACCGTCTCTCTCAATATCTTGGATGCTGGCAAAGACGGAGTCGACTCCTTGAATCCACGACTGGAAACGGATGGCGGCCAGGTCGACAAAAAAACGCCACTTATTCACCATTTTCTTGAGCAGCTTCGGGTCTTCCTGTGTGGCCATACGCCTGCCCGTAGCAGTTCTTGACGTTTTTCACGCCCAGAACGTGGTCCAGCGCAGGCGAGTCCATTACTCGAACGCGCAAGGCATGAAGGGCTTGTAGAAGCTCAAGATGAACAGCACATTACGCCACGGGGGGAATGCAAACGGCATTGCGAGCACTGCTGGCTAGGATCTCTGTATCATGTAGGGACTGGAATAGTTCAGGGGCCGGTATGTTGGGCTCCTCCTCTTTCGAGGCTGCGATCTCAAATTGGGGAGGCTTCCAGGCACTGGGCATCAGCCTCGTGCCAGTGAGTACACTTAACGCTTTGCAACTGGAACTGTGCAAGGCGGATGTCTCGCTGGGGTTTGTTAGGGCCATGGTAGGCAAACCTGTTCTTGCTCCTCTTCAAGAGATGGGATGATGGATTGACTTTATCCGAAAGGGAAGAGTCGCTGCAAGATATCTACATTCAAATTCGACGATCTTGAATTGATCATCTCGCTAGGTACCCATTCTCAACAATTATCTCAAGTTGCGTTATTGGAATCATAGCTGAAACAAAATAGTACTGAGAATAGGAACGCTACAGAAGGCTTTCATATATGCATCAAGGAGGCACCTCATCTGCAGCCCAGACCTACCGACGACTATTATAGCCTTGAGCTGGCTCAGGGTTCACTCTGGTCGCGGAAAGAGAGGCCCCAAAGTCATAGATATTACAGGCTGTCCATGAAACAGGTTGTGGGCGCTGTGTTTTCCGGACTGCTTGACCAGGACCTCGAGAAGAGCCTGATATCGGAAATGATCGCTACCAGTCGCCAGCATTGGAAGACGATGGGCTGAAGCAAATACCCCTTGATTCGCTAGAGCATTTGGTCTCGATTCTCCAGCAGCTCATCTTGTCTCGGGTCAAGATATACCTGAAAAGCATCGCCACACAGCTTCTGGACCCAAAGTTAACCTGGAAATGGAGCGACGAAACTTGCAGAGAGGGGATTATTGATAAGGAGCTTTTTGGACCACTGGTATCTTCCTCTTCACTTCCTGATGAGAATATCTGGCCACTTTATCTCATGAGCTTTGTGTGCAGACCTTCGCTAGATCTTCAAGCGGCTCTGAAATCAAGATTTGGCGTTCCCCATGGACTGACTGAATGATATTTTCAATTTCACTATGGCGGAAGCAATGATGTCGACATTATTAATGCTCTCCAAGGCCAACGTACCTCTAATCTCAATGTCAGTCGTTATCAGGATTTCTTTCCGTGGGACTGCACAGAGGTCTACGACAGATACCCGGTGACATGCGGCAAGTGCAATATCTCGAAGCACGTGTGGGAGCTTCCTTTTGATTCCTGGTCCATGATCACGCTCCATCTCGCCCGAGGCGAGGAAGGGTCAAGAAGACTATCTCCTCTTTCAGACAAAGGGTGGATGCGCAATCGACTCCAGATCCTTTTAGCTCACGACGTCCTTGTCTCTACTGCAGCTGCGATGGCAGATCTTCCCGCGTTTGGCAGATCCACCGACTAGTTGCACCGCCAGAGTGACCCGCAACTGGACCGGCTGAAGCTGGGAGGCATCCACTGCCGTCATCTTGAAAGCGAGACAAGCAGCAAGCAGCCGCAACGCTCTGTAGGAGCTAAGATCCCACAAAGATCACAAGGGACCCTACGAGATGCGAACACGATGGTACGATTGTCTCGTGGGCAGGAAGTGCAGCTACATCCCCCGACATCCAGCGCAGGCTTCGAGTTCCAGTCATTCACCGCCGTGATTAGGTCCATTGAGAACAGTTAATACCGTGATAATAAGGCCACCGCCTACCGCGAGCCTCTCAAGAGATCTAGAGGAGTGTCTACTGGTCGTGACTCTCGATCTGCAAGGAATTCTCGCAAGGGTCATCGAATCAAAACCGACCCTGTAGGGGTCGTGGGACTAGTGTTCGATATCTTCAACTTCATAAAGGGATTGGGAAACGGAGGTGGATGTGGAGGAGGAGGAGGAGGCGGAGGCTGAATGGTTTGACTTGTGTATTTGCATCAAATCATGCATAGGGGGTAGGAAATTATGTTCTCTGTAATAAGACGCTGTTGGCTAGATTAAGCCTCATTCTTCTGTTTCTTTTTTGGCTACATGGTTGGCTCTTTCATTTTTCTTAATTTTTAATGAGACAGAATTTATTGCAATCTCACCAGGATCCCCTCTCTCTCCTGTATCTTTCTAGCATTTGCATAGTCTGGAGGAGAGGATGTATTGTCCAGATGGATTTCTAGGGTCTCCCCCGTGCTCTTAGGGTTTCTTAGCTGTCTACAGGTATGATTATTTTCTGAAAGGCCATACATATCTAGGTTTTAGAGGTGGATTGCCTCCAGAGTCATCTGGATGTGCCCCTCGGTTCCGCTCTGAGGAACTGTGGAGGTGGTTTCCTTTCCTAGCATGTGTATGTCTGCTACTTGATTTTGATTTTGTTATGGACCACTGCCGCGGTGCCGACCTTTCTATAGAATCAATCTGTGATATCTCTCTTTCAGCTCAATGTACATACTATCAATATACAATGCACAAGCAATGGTCCTTTACTTACCTACTCATCCCATATATCCATCATGGAAGCGATAGCTTCTTCTTGCACACTCTTCAATATATTTGAAGACTCTGTTTCAATTAACTTCGTGCTGTTCCATGCCATCATCATCATCTCCTGCAGCATCTAAGACCTCAGCAGAATCCGCTTCGAAGGCATCATATTCGAGACTGTGCAGACAGGAAAAACCAAGAACAATGGATGCAAAGGATACTTTATTCTTAATGAGGGCCGGCGAGAGAAGGAAGACATCTTCTTTGAGAGGGAGCGGTTCTCCCGAGGAAAGAGGTGTACCTAATTTATACATTGACAAGATGCCCGTATGTCTTCATGGACCAGTACCTCTAGCTGTTGCAGCATTATGCTTCAGATCTAAATTTAGTGAGAGCTCCCAGGGATCCATTATTGGACAGGCTAACGCACAGGAGCAAACCGCAGCCGGCTGCAGCTGAGGGGAAGTTGGCGGGCAGCCGAGCAGTGATAAAGCGGCAGCCGAAGGATCACCGATGGGGGATTACTACCCACCTAAGTACTAGCATAGGTTCAACATGGCAGAATTAAAGAAGCTCACTGTCCTCCACCTCGGCGACCCCATCAAATACAACCCCGACATCTACGAGAGGTTTGCCTCCCAGTTCACCATCATCCGGCCCTCGGACGAGGAACGGCAGCGCGACGCCTTCATAGCCGCGCTGAAGGAGAAGCGATGGGAGGATTTTGATGCCATCTTCCGTCCGTTCTGGGATACGGGCGGGGAGATGGGACGTTGGGATCAGGAGCTCATTCAGCTCCTCCCGGGCACGGTGAAGGTGTTCGCAAGTGCTGGGGCAGGGTACGATTGGGCAGATGTTGATATCCTTGCGGAGCGTGGTTCGCTTTTGTTTTGTTTCTTTCACTTTGAGTTGTTGTTCTGCAAATGGAAGTTGATAACTAATGGTCTCTATACCTATAAAGACATCCTATACTGCAACGGCGGTTCAGCTCCATCGGAAGCCGTCGCTGACACAGCGCTCTTCCACATCCTCGCCGTCTTCAGGAACCTGACATGGTCACATCTCGCCGCACGCTCGGGAGACCCCGAGCAGTGGATGGACGCACACAGGAACGCCCCCATGACAGCCTGGAACCCTCGCGGCCGCATCCTGGGTATCATCGGACTGGGCACCATCGGATATGCCATCGCGAAGAAGGCCTACCTCGCATTCGGCATGAAGATCTACTACCACGACGTGGTGCGGAAGAGCGAGGAGCAGGAGCAGAGCGTCGAGGCCGTCTTCTGCGCCTCGAACGAGGAGCTCGTCTCAAAATCTGACTGCGTCGTGCTCGCGACTCCCTTCGCCGGTTCAAGGCTGATTGATGGTGCCCTCCTGCAGCATTTCAAGCCAGGGTCCCGGTTCGTGAACATCGCCCGCGGCAAGCTGGTCGATGAGGATGCCCTGGTAGCCGCTCTCGAGTCCGGGCAGATCTTCGCTGCCGGACTGGACGTGCATGCGAACGAGCCGCATGTTCACCCCAAGCTGACGAGGATGAAGAATGTGATGCTGACGTGCCATAACGGGGGAGGAGCGGTGGAGACGAAGATTGGGTTTGAGAGGTTGGCCATGGAGAATATTGAGAGGGTGTTGACTGGGCAGGAGGCGTTGACGCCTGTTAATAGGCACCTTTTCAAGTAGTAGAAGGGATTTATCCAGGCTATGCAGTATTGATAGGAATGATAGTTACCTCCACTGGATTTATATCGTTCCTCTTCAGAAGTGTGCCTCAGGTATATTCTTCAACCTGTCAAGTAACCTGATAATACCTACCGTTTCAAAGTCCATCCCAACTCCAGCTCCATTCTCCCTGATTA
Source organism: Thermoascus crustaceus (assembly GCF_041956765.1). NCBI lineage: Eukaryota > Fungi > Ascomycota > Eurotiomycetes > Eurotiales > Thermoascaceae > Thermoascus > Thermoascus crustaceus. Next base: position 137,839 of record NW_027192537.1, on the reverse strand, counting down.
TTTTATTTCATTAAAATTGCGGCAGGTGCAGTTCCCGGCGAGGTGAGGCGAGACGCCTGCGCCGCTTTTACAGCGTATAATAACATGGGGTTCAGAGAATTTAGCCAAACCATGACTTACACGTTAATATCGTCGTTCACGCAATAATAAGGACATGTGGAGGAGGACCTGCTGTAGTAACTAAGTTGGCATCCCCTGATCCGATGCCAGCATAAGACTGGGTTCCAGGGTTGATCCTTGTGGCAGTTGTACTGTAGTGCAACAGGGTCGACAATCTAGGTAGGTAGGTGGCTAGATAGTACAATAAAAGAGGATCGACAACAAAGAAGCCCCTAGCAGGCAGAATAGATCGACGGTCTATCTTATGGAATGTACTGTACCCATGTAGTAGTTAACATTCAGGGTTGAAAGAACTCCCGTTTATACAGAGGAAACATGATGGGGTGTTGCTCCACTCAACGTAGCAGAGGAATAGATATATACCGGCAAGTGTGACAACTGGTTCCAAACAGAAACAGAGATATTCTCTCTCAATTTACTTTTCTTTCACATATCTCCCTCATATATAGAGAGAAGTTTAGTCATCAATGCGAGTGTAGTAAATAAGCTAAAGGGATAGCTTTCGAATCGCGTATCTTATATCATTCTCCTAATGCGTTCTATATACTCACAAGACCTAGGCACTCTCAAATTCAACAGTCTTCTCATCACGGCCCCCTTTCCCATTATCGCCAAAGAATCCCGTCTCCTGCTCATGGTATCTACGCTCCACGGTCCTCCCACCCTTACTCCTAAACACACCACCCGTAATCCCGCCCTTATCAAACAGGTGATCCACATCCTCCAACTCCAACTGGTTCGTCTCGGGGAAGAAACAGTACACGATGGGGATCCACAGGAAACAGAAGATGGCGAAGATGATGAACGTCCGCCACTGGATGTTCCGCACAGCGACGGGCGTGACCTGGACGACAATGAAGACGCACATCCAGTTGATGAACGAGCCCAGCGCCTGGCCCTTCGACCGGATCCGTGTCGTCGTCACCTCGGACGGGTAGAACCAGGGGACGGGGAGCCAGCCGATGCCGAGGAAGATCTGGAAGAGGAAGACCATGGCCGTGGCGCCGTATGCGGTCGACTTGGTGTTTCGGGACAGGAGGATCGCGGCCATGCTGAAGCAGAGGCAGAGGCCGGAGGCGGAGAACATGAGGAGGGTGCGGCGGCCGAATTTGTCCATGGCCTGGAATATAGTAACAGGTTAGAAGCATCTGGGATGGTTGATGTGGTTAAGATGTTCTCACCCATAGCGGAATCGCAGAGCCAACCAAGTATGTCATGGAAGTGCACCCTCCAAGGATCAAGCTGAGCGTTCTGCTCAAACCCATCGTCTGCTGATAGACAACGGGGGCGTAGTAATTAATCATATTCGACCCAGTAAACTGCTGCATCACATTCACTGCCATGCAGAGCACAACTCTGCGGAAATTCTGAACTTTTCCTCCGGTCAGAAGCTCCCTGTAGCAGAACGGGCCTCCCGCGCTTTCAAGTTCGATGCCGGACTCGATCTGCCTTTTCATGTGCACAATATCCGGGTGGTCTGTTGTGACATCTTTACCTGGGTGCAAGCGGACAAGGACCTCGCTGGCGGAGTCATTTTGGTTGTTGAGGACGAGGTAACGGGGGGTTTCTGGTAGTGGGAGCATCTGGAGAACGAGAAGGATGGCGAAGAAGGCTTGGAAGGCGATGGGGAAGCGCCATTGAACGGGAGCATCTACGTAACTAGAGAATAACAGGTTAGGAATTCCATATCCAAGTCGCGAAGGTGCAACGTACCTGAATCCAAAGTCAAGCCAATAGGCTATGCACAAACCGACAATAGTTACAGTGCCCTGCAGACTTAATAACATTCCTCTCTTGGATGGCTCACAGAGCTCGCTTTGGTAGGCTGGAATATTAGAGCTGTTGAAACCATTTCCCTTAAACAAACTACAGCGTCAGCATGATCTGTCCCTGAGATATGTATCTGGCTGGGAATTTGAATATGTATAACTTACGATGCCAGTCACAATCCGTCCAACCAACAACTGAGCCAATGTCGTAGATGATGCCAGAATCGCAGTTCCAATAATCATCGTCATTCCTCCGAGTATGATCATGAGCTTCCGTCCAGCACGATCTCCGATAAATAAGGACCCAAGAGATCCAGCGGCGCAACCGATCTGAGGAAGTTAGCATCTATATACCGAGTGCAATCCGAAAAAGGGAAAGAAAAATACGTTGACAAGAAGGGAACATACATCATAGATCGAGACAATTATGCCTTGCAGATTGGAGTCAGGGGAATTGAAATCCTTCCCGAACTGATTCTCAGCGCCGATGATGCCGCTCATTACTCCCCTGTAAACATCAGTTCAACCGTCCAGACGCAAGGATACAGAATATATCGTGTTTAGAATGAATATACATACTGGTCATATCCAAGGAGTAAAAAACCCTGACAGCTTGCGGCTAGTTACGTATACAGAGCAGAACGTCAGCAGACAATTGCGTGCACAGAAAATAGAAGATCTATAAGGAAATATACCAGTGATAGCCCAAGAGAGCCATTTCCCCTTCAACCAGGACGAGCCTGTTACTAAGAACATGTCTCGACAGTAAGCGGAAATATAACGACAAAAAGAATTTATATATATGAGCCTCCTACAATCATAGTTCCAAGAAAAAGAGGAAGAAAAATTATTATGGATATCAATCCCTCCATTATATCCCTAAAACCCATCCGACACCATCTCACCCTAAACATGCACTTAGTACTTTCTTTGTCTCTCTCGAACCCTCGGGTTGACATTCACGCGAGCAAGCCACCTACAATGACATAGTCATCCCGGAAATTCGGGGTAAAAGACCCCGGCGAGCAAAAATACCAAAAGTACCGGATGTGTCATCCAATAGAGCAAATGGAAGATTTCATTTCTGAGTGGTTGTGTGGGGGATCGAAGCGGGCGGATCCGCCTCCATGGGGTAAATAAGTCGGGGAAACAAATGGCGGAGAAGCTTGACGCGGATAAAAAGCGGAGATGGGACGACGATCGCTAGCCTCCTCCCGCAAGTGATCTGCTTGGATTATTGCATCACGGGTCTTCGTTTCGTATGATTTTTGCCGAGTTGGGGCTGTTCTGAGAGCAAGTGCTGAGAGGCTCTTAGGTCAAAGTCTCCTCTGTGGTCAGATATGGGAGAAGTTTAGAATCAGGATGTTAACAAGGACGCTTCGAACTAAAACTTCGAATTTACCAGTTGACCTAAAATATCACTGCAATCGCACCAGATCCTGCCATTTTAACATAACCATGCTGTCGGTATCCTGTGCATGCATATATTAATCTGTCAAGGCTAAAGATACAATTCTGAACCTACATAGATCGGTTCACTTATTAATCAGGAAAATGTTAAGTTAATGCTTTTATAAATCTAGGTACTATCTACCTAACCCGCATTCAGATAAAAATATGAAATAAAACAGAAACTACCGTACATGCGCTGTTACGCTCCCATATCGGAGGACGGCGTATAAATTAGTCATAATACGCCAGAGCATCCGCTTACTCGGTTCGCAACACCCGCGGCCCCCGTTTCTTAGTGGCCCTCTTCTTCTTGTGGCCCTTGTCGAAGGCGACGGCGCTGTTGTGGTCACGCCCGAAGTTATCAAGGTCCTTGACCTTGTAGATGCGGATGATCCAGTTTTCGCTGGTGAAGGCTTCCTCGAGCGTGGTGAGCTGTGGGCCTTCGGCGGGGAGTTTCGCACCACGGACACGGTCCACTGCCTGACCAGCCGGGAAGAGGGAGTTGTAGTTGTAGTAGGACATCTTGTACCTGTTCATAGGATTAGCATCGCGATGGTTTAAAAGAGGATTATGGTGCAACTTACATCAAGCTGTTACGCATGGTCGGGGTTGCCAGATCATCAACACGGTACTCTCCGCGTGGAGTGAAGAATTCCCGTTCCTTAACTTCATCGGGCCAGATTCCCTCGGCAATACGGACCATCCAGAGGAACTTGTTGATATCATCACCAGAGTAACCGAGCAACCCTCCAAAGACGACAAGCACGTAGTCAACATCGTGCTGTCTGAGAATAGGGTAGCTGACTTCTTCTCTGGAGCTCATAGCTTTTCCAACGGTTGCAATGTGCGTGTTGTTCCACGTGTTGTTATCAACGAGGGTAGGTCGATCGGCCATACCGCCGATCTGGTATCCGTAATCCCACCAGGACATAATCTTGGCGTTTTGCGGAGTGTTCTGACGAAGCCAATAGTAAGCCTCGCGGTAGTCGTCAATGATGACCTGACTACCATCAGGCATCCGGCTCGCCAGGACAACAGATGGCGAAGAGTATGCGTTGGACGTGACCCACGTGCAGTGTGCAACAAAAAGAAGCAGATATGCCACCACGGAGAATGTCATGATGGCTTTGGAAAGAGTCGAGGAAACCCCGACTGCACTGCCGTTAGATCTGGCCTGCGTAGCAGAGGAAGAAACCAGATAAGTGTCCAGAATATGAGACAACGCCATGGCAGCCGCAACACAAACGACCGGGGTCAGGGTCAGCATCAATCTAACCATGACGCCGGCGAAGTAACTCGCAAGAACGGCATAGATCACAATAAACACATGCTCATCCTTGAGCCTTTGGAAACACATATAGACTCCTGCTGGGAAGAGCCAAATCAGGAAGTTGAGGTCAAAGAAGAATGCCGGCCACGCGGTGGGCTGGTGCTCTGAAACAGAGGCAATAATGGGAATGTGTATCTTAGCATAGCCAGTGTCCCACAAGGAGTAGAAACGACCGCTCCATGGCGCGATAACTCCCGAGACAGTGAGCAAGACGAGTCCAATGAATGAGACACCGAAGATGAGCAGAATTAGACTGGTAAGGAGGGTCTGGAACTGCTTTCCAGGGACCTGTCCTCGGATGAATTCCACAAATGCTACAACCTGCAGCAAGCCAAAGATACCTAGAGAAAACGTTAGTCTATGTCCCTCTGTGGGTAGCCTAAGAACTCACCTAAGGCAGACATGTGATCGCTGCTCCTAACGGGCAAGAAACCAACAAATGGAATCTGCATGCTCGCCAACGTTCCCAGAGCATACCAGGTAGTGTAGCCGATATACAATCTCGAGCTATATCTGCCCATGCAAATAAGGACAAAAGCATGGAGTGGGATCAAGTTCGTGATGAACACGTATCCACCCCAAGCGGACACCATGTATCCGTAGAACAGCGCCGTCAGAGCTCCCCACATAATGGACCCATTCTTGACTGCCTTGATCCAGAGGAAGAATGTAAACACCAGCAGAAAGATTGCAATGGCCTCGTTATCGTAGCTACCGGCAACAGATCTGGAGATATAACCAGGGGCAATGCCCATGAAAGCAGCCGCAAGCAGACCAGCGGAGGGAGAGGGCGACATTTCGCAGGTCAAAAGATACATGGCCAGAGCCGTCAGGCCGGAGAACCCGGGTGCGAGCAGGACGCATATGTTCCGGATATCAACGGGGATTGTAAGGAAGCGTAGGATGTGGTAAATAACGCCGCTGGTGACCATCAGACCTGGGTAAAGCGTGCCTCCGGTGACACGTCCGAGAGGATGCCATGTTCCTGCAAGAAAAAGCCTTGTTAGCGTACTAATCGGCACTCCAATGGACAAAATCATGGATGAAAACGAGAAGCCGGAAATCGATGAAGTCGGGGACAAAGGGGAGCGCTTACGGTCATCGAACCAGTCCCAAAAGCTGTAGAACCCATTCTGCACCAGATATTTCGTTGCTCTAAAGTTGAACCAAGGATCGACTGATACATAATCAGCTCAACATCGTTCCGTCAAAAAAAAGATGATCTTGCTCGCGGCGACAAGCTAGCTGTAAAAACGGAAGGTCGACGGGAGACATACACTCGTGAATTATACTTTCAAACCCTATTGCAACAAACTATTAGCAAAAATTCTACATTCTGCTCATTGACAAGTGTCCCTAGAGGTGCGATACGTACTGATAACACTGAACAATCGACTGGACACGGCAGCCGCGGCAATAATACATAGAATGATGACCCGCAGAAGGCCGCGCGTGTTTCTGCTTGTTTCCCCCTTCAAAAGAGGGTCAATTGGAAGGGAGGCCATAACGGCCAACGAAGAAAAGGAGGAAAATCAATGGTACGTCAAAAGAGGGTACGGCTTGCCAGGCCTGGGAGCTGAGGGGGAGAGATGGGAGTACATGAATGCGAGAGCTCCGCAAGGTGGTCTCTATGTCTTGGCGCGCCGACGCAAGCCATGCTCAGCAGGTGGTCCGTGAGGCTCTGCGGACACAAGGCCTACCTCCGGCCTGCTCCCCGCACAACGCTATTGATAACAGTCTGGATCGGCGTCATCTGTAGCTCAAGGTCCCTTTCTGTTCCTTTCCTTCCTAGTTCTTTTCCAAACCGTCTCTCCTTCAACGTCGTTCGTCTAACTTCACTTCCCACTGAAACTCACGCCATGGCTCTCCCACCGCTCTCTATGGACCAGCTTTCGCAGGTGTTATCGTCCGCACCCACTTACTCGGCGCTCTACGACACGCTCTTTGAGTATGAGAGCCAGGCTTGTCTTCTCTTCACAGACAATCAGTTGAAGGGTGACCCGGAGCTATTAAGTGCTTTTTATTCGTCATTCCTGATTTCCCACCTTCTTACAGATCAAATGTCAGTATTATCTACGCCCCATAGCTCCAAGCAGGATCTATATATATCAGGCAGATACCTAACAAGCTCATAGTAATGAAGCCCGCATGTTGACCCACCGGATGCCACCAAGTCTGGTGAAGGACGACCCCACTCTGCAGAACTGTCTCACCTTGTTGCGCGCCGTCTGGCAGAATAATCACGCACAGGTGTATAAGATCCTCAGGGAACTGCCGTGGCCGGATGTTCTGAAGGGGGTAGTGCAGAGCTACGAAGGTGACTTGACGTACCCATCTATTGTGAAAGATTTTTCATAATTTGCTAATTATGACATAGCATATTTTCAGGACAAGACATTCAAGGAAGTCAGCAGGGCATATGAGGCGATCAGACCGGCCACAGCGGCTGCCTATCTTGGTCTCGGCCCGGTCTCCGCAGAAGAGCCCGACCCGGCCGTAATAAACGCATTTACGGCACGGGGATGGGACTGGGACGAAAAGACGAAATTGCTGCGACCCAAAGTGGTTGCAACTCCACCAGAACCAGCTGGTCCCAAGTCTAACGGAATGAGCCAGATTGTGGGGTTAATCGGTAACTACGGTGGCTGAAAAGGAAGCATTGGAGACTGGCTTGTACGCTATACTACATCAGCGGGAACTGGTGCAGAAGAAAGATGAGAAGACTCATCTAACTCCGATCGATTCAGAGGCTTCCGTGGCAGACAGGTTTCCCACGTACTCCGAGTGGTCTGGCATCGAAGCCGCATGGGATCACCGCCAGACACACACTGAGCACGCCGCTGGTCCGGTGGAGGATAGCCAGTTCAGTCTGAACATACAACGAAAATTTCCTGCCAACCGTAGTGTACAGACATGCACGATGAACCAGGGTATGTACAAGACGGAGGTAGTGTCTATAAGTAGATTTTTTCTTTTCGCTCGCAATGACACCACATTGGGAATTCAGACGAAACAATAATACATAGCTGGTCCTTCTAAGCCAAATTCTCTTGCCTCTTGGTGCCCGGGGAGGGTACGGGATCTTCGGACCCTCACGCTGTTTCCAGGGTCTGCCAACAAACCAGCCACTCCCTTCATGCTCACCCCTCGCTCACCGTCTATTTCGAAGTCTCGGCTGCCTTCGCGTTCAAGAATGCTTCCAGGTCGAACCGGCTGTCCTCAGGATCCGTAATGACTGCAGATTTCCGTCAGTGTGCGATCTCGGATATAATTCCCACTCTCCCGGTAACAGTGCCGGACGAAGCCGGCCAAGGGAAACATCACAAGCCAAGGGGAGACATACTTCCACCGGCCTCTGGCTTCTGCTCTTGCGGGGCAGTCTTCTTCTTCCACTCCTGCTTGGCCTGCTCGATCAATGCCTCCTTGCGCTTGTATTCCCGCTCGATCTCGGCGGCCTTGGCGTGGGAATTGATGGTGGACTGGTGGTAGGCACCGTAGACGAGACCAGCTACGAGAGCCGAGTAACGGAGAACCTGCGTGCGAGACGAGTGGTAATCAGCAAACAACGCAGGACGTAACTGGGGCGATTGCCCGCGTGGAAGTGTGCCGGATCGGAGAACTCACGTTGACACCCTGCGAAGCCATCCTGGGTTTGAAACCTTACCCTCCGAGGCGGGGAAGGGGAGAGATAAAACGAACAAAAAGGAAAAGGAGGGTTCCGGATATAAAACGACCGTCGGACACGTCACCGAGGGTATCGACTGTCAATGGCTGTCAGGACAGGATGCGTTCCTGAGCTTTTCCAAGCTGGTTCGCGGTCGGACTCTGCTGGAGGGAATGGACGAAGTCCCTGTCGCGAGTTTTTCCGGGCCGCCGGACGTTCCTCTGCAGCCGTTGTGCTTATGTCATCCAGCCCAGAACGCGGAACGGCTTGCAACGCGGGTAGCGACTTGGAGAGAGCGGGCGACTGTTTGTATGGATTCCACGACGCTCGGTGGTCTCGTAGAGTGTCAAACTGATCCCAATGACGACTATGCAACAGCGGAAAGATGAGATCCTCGCCAAGCGCGCGAAGCTCGCCGAGCTGAAGCGCCAGCGCGAGTTGAGGCAGAGGGAGTTCAACCAGAGTCGGCAGAGCATCAGCGACTCCTCAGAGGTACGTAGCCTATTCCTCTTGTGTCTGTAATTATTATCTGACACATGGATATAGATTGCATCTCCTGCGCCGCATCGTCACACCACCAGTAGGGAAGAGCTCGACAGCCTAATCTCCCGACTCGTTGACCGTCCCTCATCCGCATCCTTCAGGGACGGAGATGCCTCCTCCCGCAAAGGAAGCAGACCAAATTCCGTCCTAAGTGCTAGCCAGCTCAGCGGAGACAACGTCGAACCCCTCACACCTCCCACGCGACCGGCATCTCAGTCCATTGCGGTGCAAACCATAGCTACGGGCCCTCTCCCGGTCCCCGCGGAGCCACCCCCTGAACCCAAACCTGAAATCCTCACCTACAGCAAAGGTGTCCAGACAGATGAATGGAAACAGCCGCCAAGGGATTCTGGAGATGGCGACATGGAGTCGGGGGATGACGAGTTCCAGGAAACGTCGCGGGCAAACAAACGACTGAGCCGGAGAGAACGCGAGCGCGATGAGGAGATCCGGGAGAAGCTGCGCAAAGAGATCGAGGAGGAGTTGCAAGCCACCAAACAATTGACCGGAGATGGCCCTGTGACGCAGTCTACGCAATTACGATTTCCTCTACGTACACTCACTGACGACGAGCTTAATGCGGTCACCTCGTCAGAAGACTTCTTGGACTTTGTTGACCGGTCGAGCAAGGTCATTGAGCGGGCTTTGGATGAAGAGTACGATGTTTTGGCAGACTATGAACTTGGAGGGGTCAACGGCGAAGAGGAAGAGGAAGATGAGTATGGCAAGAAGAGGAGAGGGATCAAGGAAGTTGCACAGTTCTGGGATGAGCGATGGAGTAAGAAGCGCATGATCAGCGACTTGAGCTTCTCTCCGAAGGTAAATATCTTTCCAGCCCACTGTCACTGTTTCTAAACTGGTCTCTGACGTATTTATAGTTCCCAGAACTCGTCCTGGCTTCTTATACAAAGAACCCCACAGCTCCTCACGAACCTGACGGTTTGGTGCAGGTCTGGAACCAACATCTGCACTCCCGGCCAGAGTATATCTTCCACTCGACCTCCGATATCCTCACAGCCAAATTCTCTCCTTTCCACCCGAACCTCATTGTGGGTGGGTCGTACTCTGGCCAGGTCCTGCTGTGGGACACCCGCTCCTCTCGCGCAGGCGGAGGTGCGCCTGTGCAGAAGACACCCCTGACCGGGTCAGGACACACCCACCCGGTCTACAGCATTGCCATAATAGGCACTCAGAATGCTCACAACATCCTGACTGCATCCACGGACGGTGTCGTGTGTGGCTGGACAGTCGATATGCTTTCCCAGCCGCAGGAATACCTTGAACTAACCACACCTCCGCCTTCCAAGACGGAAGACTTGGCACCGACCACGATGTCCTTCCCGCAGTCCGATCCGACATTCTTCCTCGTCGGCACCGAAGAAGGTGGCATCTACCCCTGCCACCGCTACGATCGAGCAGGCGCAAAAGCCGGAACGGACCACCGTCTCGCATACCGCGGCCACGCAGCGCCCGTCATGTCGACAGCGTTCCACCCGTCCCGCGGGCCGGTCGATCTGGGCGACCTGATGCTCAGCTCCAGTCTCGACTGGAGCGTGAAACTGTGGCGGGTCCGCCCGCCCGCGACGACCTCCACATCCGCCACATCGGCTGCCTTATCCGCGCAGGTCGTCTCCCCGATCCTCGACATCAACCGCGAAGACGTCGTCTACGACGCGCGCTGGTCCCCGCACCGTCCGGGTGTCTTCTCCCTCGTCGATGGCGCAGGCAACCTCGAGATCTGGGACCTGTACACGGACACCGAGGTCCCCGCCGTGCGGACCACCCCATCCAAGGGCCGCGGCGGCGTGCTGACCAAGAGTTTGAACAAGGTCGCCTGGGAGGAGCGCGAGGGGAGACGCATCGCGACGGGAGGTCTGGACGGCGTTATCACCGTCTTCGAGGTCGGAAAGGGTCTCAGCGGAACGCCGGAGGAGGTACCGGCCGAGGAGTGGGCGGGGATCAAGCGGTTGGTCGGGAGGCTGGAACAGAGGGATCGGGCGGCGTGAAGTGGCGGAAACCTTACTAGTCTTATTGCGGAAATCTGTTCCTTTCCAATTTCCTGCAGAATCTATACCCTACTTCGCCTTCTTTTCTCTCTCGGACGGGTTTCGGTCTGTTTGTCTGCCTTGCCTCGCTGTCGCTCTGTCTCTCTGTTCTGTCTGACTCTCTGTCTTGTGGTTTGGCTGTTATGAATGATACCTAGGTAGTCCATGCGTCTCCCGCTGCTGTAACTAACTGACTAACGTAACGTAATTAACTTAACTTCGTCATAATGTACTGTACGTTGTTGAAGAAGAGCTGAATCTATGAATTTATTTGATTGAGTCATGTCTGTTTCTCCTCTACCCCCTGCCAATGGCTCTTGTGTTGTCTTAGTATGAAATACGTATAGATGCCCAATGAATAAGAAAAGAGATGTCATGTTGTGAAGTGAAATTCGATTAGGCATTAAATCACGTAACCTATTAGGATGTAAACTGTAACCATTATCGTGTGGATCATTATCGTTATCTAGTTCCCTGTCCCTGCCCCGGGTAGGGGGTCAATATAGTACCTTAGATCAGATCAGTACGGTTAGGTCATAGATTAGGTAGATAGATAGATAGACAAAAATAACGGCCGTGTATCGTCGTTTGAGGAGGAGTCGTTCCGTCTATCTCGTCTCAGCATCAGCGTCAGTGTCTGCGTTAGAAGTGTCTTTATCGGATTGATAAAAACGAGATGAGAGTAAAAAGAAGGCAGGGGGAAATAGTTCGTTAGGTACTTCAGTCAGTACGTGTATCTGAAGCCGGGCTGTACGTGTGTTAGTGGTTGCTTTTATCCATCGATTAATTGTCTAGGATTCCGACGGAAGGAACAGGAGGAATTGTCAGCTTACAGCGCCCTCGAGAGTCACCTTCCCGCGACTCTGCTTCCTGTTCGCGATGTAGAAGTGGACAGTAAAGGCCGCGACGATGATGATCATGAGGATGTGCGAGCTAATACCATTGATCAGTAATATAGTTCTGAGACTATAGAGTCGAAAGAAGAAAAGAAAAGAGACAACCCACCCAACAGACACCCATACCGCAGTCGGATACTCCGGCGCCTCCCTCTGCCTGACAATAAAACTCCCCGCGATCCCTCCCAGGCCATTACACGCCGTGACAGCCGCGGCGGTGGTGGCGCGCTTCCACTGCCCCACGATATTGTTGGCCTGGTACGCGTTGAGCGCGGCCCAGTTGGAGATGTACGCGCCCGTCGCGAGGTACGTGCCGACGTAGCGGACGGCGACCTGCGTGGAGGCGGGCAGGCCGAGCATGAGGAAGCCGGCGATGAGGCAGAGGGCGTTGAGCGTGATTAGGGGGCCGCGGAGGCGGAATGTGTCGCCTAGCAGGGAGGTCAGGAGGGCGGGGATGATGGCGTAGTAGTAGGGCTGTGTGGGTTTTGTTAGATATGTTTGAGTTCCATGCGCATGGGGTTTATGGTATTATGCGAATCGAACGAAGAATTGGATTCTGGAAGGTATTATTGGCATGCGTACCGGCGCAGAGAGCAGGATAGACTTGTTTGTGGAGAACCCCATGCCCGATTGCAGGATGATAGGTAGGAAATATGATAAGGACGTCGAGACAAGGTTCAACAGGAAGAATAGACAGCAGAATCCGTAGATCTTCGGATCAAGGAAGTGCACCAGCACCTTGGACCAGGAGAACGGCTCCGGCTCGACATCGTCCCTGTCAGCCTGGATCCTCCGCGTAGCCACCTGCGTCTCTTTCTCGGAGAGGAAATAGAAACTCCGCTGCGCGTTTTCTGGAAAATCGACCATCCACCAGTACGTCACGATGCCTATGGTGCAGGTGACGAGCCCTTGGACCAGGAACATCCACCGCCAGCCTGCCAGGCCCGCCCGGCCATCGAGATGATTGAGCCCGTAGTTGACGATGCTTCCTGTGGCCAGGACCAGGACCTGCCCGGACTGGAGAAAGGCAAAGCGGAGCTGCTGCTCCTGTCTCGTGTACCAGGTGCTGATGAGATATGTCAGGCCGGGGTAGATCCCGGACATGGACATTCCCAGCAGCACACGCAGCACGACCATCTGCTGCCATGTCCGGACGACCGCTGTGCAGAGGGTGATGAGTCCAAAGCAGAACGTGATAAACGCAAACCAGATGCGGGGCCCAGCGAAGCGGACTGCAATAGTCGAGGGAAGCTGGAAGACTATGCTGGCGATGGTGAAGATGAATATCGTGACGGAGTAGCGGTTTCCCTCCAGCCCCAGGTCACTCAGCATGCTGGTAACCGATGCGGACGAGATGATGCCCGAGTCCAGAAGATTCAAGCTACAGAGAATGCCGGCGATCGTGCATAGACGGATGTCAACTTTCAGACGGAGCTTCTTCTCCAGCTCTTCCTGCTGCCGCTGCTGGCTCAGGGTCTCTTCATTGCCATTGTCTGTTGACTCAATTATACGGTCATTCTGTCCATAGGGCGCTGGTGCACTCTCGTCCAGTGTACGATCGGTCGAAGAGAGATCCTTGGTGAACATGCCGACGATATATGTTGAAATTCCAGTACAAAGGTGCCTTGTAGAGACGGCATCCGACAGGAAGAGAAATTTGATGCCTTATTAGAGAAACTGGACGTCTCTCTTGTCCTCCCTCGCTTGGATTCCACAGAGTCACGACATGCGGTGAATACGACTCGTCGCTCACGACGGTCTTGGTTCAATAGCACAGCATCTTGGGTATCACAAGGTGATTTTAGATAACACAAGAACAGCAAGAATGACACGTCGTGATAAAATTTTATGCTTGTTATGTCCAAGGTGTTGTATTAGAGTTGCAGCTGCACTGCTAGTGATCAATAGTTCTCGACGCTTATACCATTTCAGAGCATGCTGGAACCTACTACGGACTGGAGACTCGAGCGATATCTGCACGAGGTGGCTGGCATACTTCGGAGATAAGGAGCTGGTGGTACGGCGCGGTCTGCCACAGCAGCCCTTCCTTCGAAGTTGTACATGCCCTTCATTGGACACGTGTTTCTGTAAGTGATTTTTGTCGTTATAATGACAGTATACATGGAACTCGGACTGACGCCCGGAACCTGGGACGGGGTTTTCCTGTTTGGGGCGGGATGAGGGCTTAGGGCTGGATCGGCTGCGGTTCCGGTGAAGCTTGACTCTCGGACTCGGATTCTCTCCGCTTTCCGCCGCATCCCATGCGGAGATCGCTCAGTCCCCACGGTGTCTTTTTCGCCTGCTCTTGTGCTCAGCTTGTCCGATCCGCAGAGCCCTTTTCCGCTCAGAAAGGGCTTCTCGTCCGGACTCGAGTTCCCTGGGAAACGATGTATCCGGCGCGAGGTCCTGGTCCAGACTCTCCACAGCCCCGCCTCCACCCAAGGGCGAGGGCCTCAGGGTCCAGGTCCCAACGCCTCTCCGGGCAAATGGAACCTAACATGGAGACGGACGGTCTCCAGCACTCGCGGGGAGGTACAACAGGACCCAGCACGATGCAGTCAGCCATGCTCCGTCCACCCACTTCCCGCCTGATCTTCCAGCCCCAGGAGGATCCTCTCCGCTCTTCTTTGCCTCCGTCTGCCCTTTCGTCCCCTATATATTCTGACCTTGATATACCCCGTTTCTCGTCCCTGTGTACATGATCTCTCTTTTCTTCACCATATGATAAACACCTTGTTCTTGCCGGGCGCTCACTTCTAAGAATTAATTGATATTCAGTAACAGAAGACGAAATGGTCGAGCTCATCCACCCTCCAGACCCGCGGACGCTGCTCCCGCCTTTCTTGGCCTGTCTGCCAACGGCCTTTGTCTCGACCCGCCCGCCGCCTGCCCTGCTTCCTCTCCTCTCCCCCATCTTGCGCCAGCGTGTCGAGATCTTCAGCTCGACCTCCACGTCGCCCTCCGATTCGTGGCTCCGGCTACTTTCCTGGGATGCTGGAAAAGCAGAGCGTGTGCAGAGCCTGGTAGATGGCGCCAGCTTCGAACCGCACCCCATCTCAGGGGAAATAGACCTCCCCGGAGATATCCCGGTTACATACAAGCGCATCGATGAGGAGACGCTACGATCAAAAGTGCCGTTGCCGGAATACAACCTGACCGTCATTTACCTGTGGTGTCCTAATGACCCAGATGGCGGCGGACCTGGTTGGAGGGTTGCGGAGCTTCTCCCCCAAGAAGGCCCCGCGGATGACGATGACTCCTGGTCAAGTTCGATCGGAGAAGCGAACGAGCGGGCCAAGGTGAGGGTGGTGGAAGAGGCCCTGAAAGAAGCGGAGAAAGGCTCGTACGACGCACCACGCGACGACGAGTCTGATGACGATGACTACTGGGCACAATACGACAACTCACCCGGAAGGACACCGTCCATCAAGACTCCTGCTCCCCATGCCATCTCTTCCATCCAACATCCTATCCTATCGGATGCGTCGTATTTCGATCGGTATGCCGACGTCCAGCCTGCCATGGATAACGACGACCCGTCGGAAGACAAAGCCGAGATTGGCCAATCGTCGCTCAATGGCAATGCGCTCGCCGGTCTGTTGCAACGGCAGATCAGAAGCCTAGATGCGGAAGAGCCTCCGCGGATAGACGGGTACCCAGCTGGCGATGCCCGTGGCGATATCGCGACACAGCTCACCCACCCACGGCCATCTTCCACCCCATCAGCTGGCTCTGATGCGGTCGCGAAACTGGAGCAGGAGGCTGAGAGTCAGTCTGCGACTGAGATGGGTGTGAAGCAGCACATCAGCGCTAGTATCAAGAGCTTGTTCCGCCTTGCGAAAAGCATGGGAATGCCACGGGCGGAATTCGAGTCCATTGTCAAGACGGAGTTGGAGTTACTGAGTTTGGCAGATGATGAATAGGTTACTGGATCCCGTTGGACATATATCAATGTACTCGTTCAATTTGCAAGCGATCTAATTTGCATAGGTGTATGGGGGTTCTTTCGAGTGATCTGTTTGGCGCATCCGTGGCGGATAGTCCCCTTCCTGCTTATGACTGTCAATAAGAAAGTAAACAATTCAGACTAATCGCATATCTGTAACCATTTTCTTATTGCCCGTGCATCTTCAGTAATCTTTCTCTGGGAAGCACGGATAGCATGTCAGTCCGCGTAATGCTCCGTGCTAAGTATGCGCAGCCCGACGCTCGGGCCAATTGCTTGCGAGTCTCGCCTTCCGCTGTCAACGCGGTCCGGGAACTTCAAGACACGCAGAAGGGCTCGATCCGCCAGCTTGCCCTCAGACCAGGACTTAACACTTTTCTACTTTCTCACATTCATTATCATGTCCATTTTCTGAATATCGTGAGTATCCGTCCATGCATGCCCGCGTATGCGTCTGCCTTGGCGTCAAGTGCTGACTGCTGTCCAGTAAAGGTGGTCACTTTGTCCTCCCTGACGCTCACTACATTCTATTCTCCATTTTCTTTTTACCATGTCTTCTTCCCCTCCGCCGTCTCTCCGCAAGAGAGGCGGTAAGAAGGACACTTCTGCTGCTCTTTCTTCGGACAGTTCTTCTGGCGTCTCGTCGAAGCAGGCCCAGTCGGAATGGGACTACAAGCTGGCCATGGTCGTCCTGACGGCACTTGCTTTCCTGACGCGTTTCTGGAATATTTCGCATCCTGATGAGGTTGTCTTCGATGAGGTTCATTTCGGAAAGGTTCGTCCCTGTGTTTTATGCACCCCTTTGCTGCGGTCGTGTCGTGAGGGGCTTGAGAGCTTCTACACTCCCGTGGATGGACTCCGTGCTTACTGGGTCTGCTATATAGTTTGCTTCTTATTACCTACAACGCACTTATTTCTTCGATGTCCACCCGCCTTTTGGCAAGCTCCTTTTCGCCCTCATGGGCTGGCTCGTCGGCTACGATGGTCACTTCCTGTTCGACAACATCGGCGACTCGTACATCGACAACAAGGTTCCGTACATCGCGCTCCGGGCCATGCCAGCCACTTTGGGTGCTTTGACCATCCCGGTTGTGTTCCTGATCATGTGGGAATCGGGATACTCGCTCCCTGCCTGCATATTGGCCTCCGGCTTGGTGCTGTTTGATAACGCCCATGTTGGAGAGACCAGACTGATTCTGCTGGATGCCTGCTTGGTGCTTAGCATGGCGCTGAGCGTCCTTTGCTACATCAAGTTCTACAAGCAGAGATACCAGCCGTTTGGGCGCAAGTGGTGGAAGTGGCTTCTCTTGACCGGGGTTTCCCTGAGCTGCGTGATCTCGACCAAGTACGTCGGCGTCTTTACATTCGTCACCATCGGGTCCGCTGTCCTGGTCGATCTGTGGCATTTGCTGGACATCAGGCGCCGAGCGGGCCCTCTCACCATGCCTCAGTTTGGCAAACATTTCGCCGCGCGCTTCGTCGCCTTGATCGTCATTCCCTTCTTCTTCTACCTGTTCTGGTTCCAGGTCCACTTTGCGATTCTTACCAGGTCGGGTCCAGGCGATGACTTCATGACACCGGAGTTCCAGGAGACTCTGAGCGACAACCTGATGACCGCTTCTGCTGCCGACATCGAGTACTTCGACACGATTACTATTCGGCACAAGGATACCAAGACCTACCTCCACAGCCACTGGGAAAGATACCCGCTCCGCTATGACGATGGGCGGATTTCCAGCCAGGGCCAGCAGGTTACCGGTTACCCGTACAATGACACCAACAACCACTGGCAGATTTTGCCCACCAAGCCATTGCCAGAGGACAACCTCCTTGGTCACAAGGTGAAGCACGGCGATGTTGTTCAGCTCCGTCACCTCGGCACTGATACCATTCTTCTCACCCATGACGTTGCCTCTCCTTACTTCCCGACTAACCAGGAGTTCACCACCGTCTCGCACGAGCTGGCCAAGGGTGAGCGCCACAATGACACGCTCTTCGAGATTAGGATCGAGAATGGCAAAGAAGGCCAGGACTTCAGGACCATGTCCAGCCACTTTAAGCTGATCCATGTCCCCACTCGGGTTGCCATGTGGACTCACACGACGCCTCTTCCGGAATGGGCATTCAAGCAAGCAGAAATCAACGGAAACAAAAATATCCTCCAGTCCAGCAATATCTGGTACGTGGATTCGATTCCGTCGCTGGATCCGGACAGCCCGCGCTTGCAGAAGGAGCCCCGAAAGGTCAAACAGCTACCTTTCCTGAGGAAATATGCTGAGCTCCAGCGGGCCATGTTCTTCCACAACAACGCGCTCACAAGCAGTCACCCGTACGCGAGTGAGCCCTTCCAGTGGCCGTTCCTCCTGCGGGGTGTCAGCTTCTGGACCAAGAACGATACCCGCCAGCAGATCTATTTCTTGGGTAACCCCATCGGGTGGTGGATCTCTAGCAGTCTGCTGGCTGTCTTTGCTGGTGTCATCGGTGCGGATCAGTTGTCTCTGAGGCGCGGAGTTGATGCTGTAGAAGATAGTGAGTATTTTCCATTTCTAATACACCAAACGTGTTCCCGCAACTAACATCTTCTAGTCTGGGGCCCCGGTGCCCGCTCCCGTTTGTACAATAGCACGGGCTTCCTGTTCCTGTGCTGGGCTGCACACTATTTCCCATTCTGGCTTATGGGTCGTCAGCGCTTCCTGCACCACTACCTCCCGGCTCACCTTGCATCCGCGCTTGTGACTGGCGCTCTGATCGAATTTATCTTCAACCTTGATCCTATCGCCCCTGCCGGCTCCGAAACTGAGGACGATCCCCAGGGCAAGAGAAAGAGAGGTACTGTCGTGTCTCGGTTCGTCACTGCCAAGGAGAGGATGGGCCGTCAGTCCTTCATTGCTGGGTGGATTGCAACAATCGTCATTCTGGGTGCAACCATCTGGGGATTCTGGTTCTACGCTCCGTTGACCTATGGCACGCCAGGTCTGGACACGGATGCTGTGAACGCAAGGAGGTGGCTGAACTATGACTTGCACTTTGCCAAGTAGAGTTACTTTCCTTGCAACTACACTGAACAAGCGGGGGCAAACGCAGCAAGTGAACGTTTTAGACGCACTTGAAAGTCTACACGCAGCTCGCACTTCCGTGGCTGAGATGCAGTTCCCATGGCTGAAAATATAGGTACGAATGCTGTTGTGTAGGATACTGCTGATCTAGGCCAATGGAAATGTCAGACAAACTCAACGTCAAAAGGAGAGAAAAAAACGCCTCGCGTCTAAAAGCGGGCTGGTTCTCACTTTTCGGTCAAGGATTGCGTATGTGGCGATTGCTCTCTCAATTTACTGTACTGTATACCGTCTCATCTCAGGTTAATTTCTCTTGCTCTTTCCACGTAGTTTCTGGAAGTTTCAATATATCTCTGTACTTTCTCCTGGTTATCCTTCAAGTAGTCGCTCGCTAGGTCCTGAAGTAGCAATGACCTACTGGCGCATCTGCAACTAACGGCCAAGGCGCCGTTCGCGTACCATCACCACAAGGGATTCAGCAATCTGGCCAGAGTATCTGGGAACAGGGGTCTGCTTGCTTGTGGGTATCTAGATCTTCCTGCAGAGTACCTGACTCAGTGACCAGCCAGGATTCTACCTTAACCAAGGGCACATCTATCACTAACACATCACAGCCCTAGTTGGGGATACTTCCCTGCTTGCAGAATAGGTTCTAAGGCCTTTCACTGTATCAGCCAAGCCTCCATCATTTGGCTATCGCTAAGGAGCAATCTAAGTACTTCATGATTGACATCAAATCTATCACATTGGCAACATTGCCATAAAGGAGGCTATGAATGCCTGTTCCTCCTTTCTGCTACTATTGATTAACTGGAATATTGAACTAAGATGCATGTCCACCAACAAACAAGTCCAATGGGGTTACAGGATTAGTCGTATATTGAAGTCGACCGAGATAACGCTTCTGGGGAAGGTTATCTACCTAAACCTTGAGTTTGCAACCAGTTGCAGCATTCTGTCAGCATTCGACAATTATTCGGTCATTGCAAGCAATCACCGCAATCTGCCAGCATTTTCCTACTAAAAACGGTACCTGTGAAGCTTCTCATTCGAAGTCCGATGTTACAACCCTGATAGAAAGCAACCATGGCCCCCGTCTCCTTCCAGATCATGTCCGACCTGCACCTCGAAACGCACCCCTCCTACGATCATTTCACCTTCGAAAAGACCGCCCGCTACCTCGCCCTCCTCGGCGACATCGGACACATCCAGAACGAAGGGCTCTTCTCCTTCCTCGAGATCCAACTCTCGCGGTACACGACCGTCTTCTTCCTCCTGGGCAACCACGAGCCCTACCACATGAGCATCGACACGGCGCGCTCCAAAATGCGCGCCTTCGAATCCAAGATGAACAGGATCCACGCCATCGACACCGACCCGTCCACCCCGACCATGCTCACGGGGAGATTCGTCTTCCTCGACAAGACCCGGCACGACCTCGACGAATCCGTCACCATCCTCGGCTGCACCCTCTTCTCCCGCATCACCCCCGAGCAAGGCCGCCAGGTCTCGGCCCGGATGATGGACTTCAAGGAGACCCTCGACTGGGACGTCGACGCACACAACCTCGCGCACGAGGCCGACCTCTCCTGGCTCAACGCGCAGGTCTCGCACATCGAGGACGCCGAACCGCACCGGCAGATCGTCATCTTCACGCACCACAGTCCGACGGTGGATAAGAGAGCCGTGGACCCGAAGCACCGCGGCAGCGAGGTCTCGACGGCCTTTTCGACGGATCTGAGTAGTGAGCCGTGCTGGCGGAGTCGGAGCGTGAGGGCGTGGGCGTTCGGGCATACGCATTTCAATTGCAGTTTTAGGGATGAGGAGGAGGGGAGGGAGAAGGTGGTGTTTACGAATCAGAAGGGGTATTATCTTGTTCCGGAGACGACGTTTCATGCTGAGAGGGTGTTTAGTATTGGTGAGTAGTTACCTAATAAGGTCGATATACATAGAAAGAAATACCTGTCAAGACTCTTTTGTTTTTTTTTTATTTCAATTGGTTTAATGGTGACCTGTGTCGGTGCGTCACCGATCATGTATCTAATCTACATCTATATCTACACTCTCTAGCGTACCTTAGGAGCTATATAATATAGTTAATTCAATCCGATAACGATAACAAATAAATCTTAATTAATCCTCTATCCCCAACATCAACATCAAACGGAGCAGACCAGTACATATGAATAGCTACCTAGGTAGGTAGTGGATAACAAGACACAATGCTACTACCTACTGGAACATGACATAAACAGCACCTAAACTACCTACCTCCTTGCTCTTACCTAGATACCAAATTTAAATATCCAAGTCGGGTTCACTTCACCCGACAGGGACGAGACGGTATGTACGCTTGCACCAACAGTAATCCCTGCACTGCGCATCTCTGCGTTGCACTGCGTTGCATTGGGATCTAGGTACCTGCCTAGGTAGGTACCTATCTAGCGTTGAAGAAATTTCCCTTTCCCTTCCTTCCTCGAATGATTGATCTATGTATGTATGTATGAGTGACCGTCTCAGCATCAGTATCAGCATCAGCATCAGCATCAGCATCAGCATCAGCATCAGGTGAGTGAGTGAGCGAAGTGGATCATATCACATCTAGGTAGCTTGTAGTGAGGTGGACGGATGGACAGGCTGGATAATGGTAATATATATATATATATATCAAACTCTACCTCCTTCTATGGTCTTCTATGGTGTGAAGAGCGAAGAATGGATTTTGAAGAATCAGAATCTGGGGATTTTTATTTATAGAGCTGCGTTGCGTCACTAGCCCTAATTAAGCCAAACTGGAGGTGGGCCCAGCCACCTGGGGCCAGGTACTACTGTACTACCTTGGGGTACGACGTACATTTACATTTACATACATACATACAGTTAGTAAATACAGTCGGGACGGGACTGGCTATTTTGTTGGCGATAATACCAGAAATATTATTAGTATAGTCGACTGGGCCTTGAAATTATGCTCATATGATATATATATATATATATATTACTTTCAATAGTAAGTAGTTACTACTATTACTTCTAGTAAACAAATCAATAATAGACGCTGATATACTAGCACATACAAACAATCAAATAGATTAATTCACTGAACCGTAGATCTAGATTCTATGATTCTAGGAATATAACGTCAGAAAAACGGGGTATAGATAGTAGTACCGCACTGTACCGTACTAGATATGCGTATAATATCAGAATAGATCAAAGTGTCAAATCAAATAGATGAGACGGGCGATGCCAAGCCGCCTCGAATTAGGCTCAACTCCATATGCAAAAGATAGAAATGAAAGGTATAATATAATACAACGCAACACGATCGTGACTCCATCATCTTTTCATGCTTGACGGTCAGTCTAGAATGCCATCCTCTTCCCGATCTCACTCCTCCATCCGCGCGCCCTCTCGAAGCCGTTCGAGTTGCTCTGGTAGTCCAGCATGGCCTGGTAGACCTCCTCCTGGCTGTTCAGGACGAAGGGCCCGTACTGCACGACCTTCTGGTCCAGCGGCTGGCCCGCGACGAGCATGAAGCGGGACTCGGAGTCCGCGTTGTCGGGGACCGACGCCTCGACGTAGTCGCCCTTCTGCTCGAAGACGACGTTGTGGAACTCCTTGACGGGGCGGGTGGAGCTGTTGGAGCCGAAGACGGTCGTCCCGGACAGGGTGTACGCGAACGCGTTCCAGCCCTGCGGCAGGATCTGGGAGATCTTTCCGCCGGGACGGATGGTGATGTCGAAGATCCAGACGGGCGTGTAGGCCAGGTCCCGGACCGAGTCGACGCCGTGCGACTGGCCCGAGATGACCTTCACGGTGACGCGGCCCTCGTCGACCTCGGCGACGGGGATCTCCGAGGCGCGCAGGTCGCGGTAGCGCGGCTCGCACATCTTGAGCTTCTTGGGCAGATCGACCCAGAGCTGCATGCCGACGTTGGGGCTGCCGTCCGGGTTCTCGTGCGGCATCTCCGCGTGCATGATGCCCCGCCCCGCGGTCATGAACTGCAGGTCACCGGGGCCGATGGTGCCCTTGTTGCCGGCGAAGTCCTCGTGGTCGACACCGCCGGAGAGCAGGTAGGTGATGGTCTCCTGCCCGCGGTGGGGGTGGTCGGGGAAGCCGGCGCCGGGTCCAATGGTGAAGTGGTCCAGCATGAGGAAGGGGCTGAAGTTGCGCAGCTTGGCGGTTCCGATGGAGCGGCGGACGCGGGCGCCAGCGCCCTCGGACTGCTCGATGGCCAGGAAGGCCTGGCGGATTGCGCGCGGGATGGACATGTCGGTGAGAGGGAGGACGGTG
Organism: Thermoascus crustaceus; assembly: GCF_041956765.1. Classification (NCBI taxonomy): domain Eukaryota; kingdom Fungi; phylum Ascomycota; class Eurotiomycetes; order Eurotiales; family Thermoascaceae; genus Thermoascus; species Thermoascus crustaceus. Next base: position 114,722 of record NW_027192537.1, on the reverse strand, counting down.
GCTGCGGGGGCGGCGATACCGATCGAGGGGGTGGAGGAAGGGTTGTTCTTGTCCGCGGAGAACGGCGACAGGAGTATGGACGAAGCTTGCGTCAGGCGGGAGACCACGTCCTTGACGCTGTCACCGGTGTAGTGGTAACAGGAGAGGAAGATTGCCGCGATGCAAACTAGAAGAGAGAGGAGGAGCTTCATGAGCCCGGGGGCGGGGCTCTTTATAGTAGGTTTACACCACGGGAAGCCGAGACGGCGGAGGGGCAGTGATGACCAAGTGAACCGAGTGGAAGGTTCCCGGGACGTCTCCGCACAGAACTTTTGTCAGACCTGATTAATTGGCAGACGGCCCTTTATGAATCATAGACGACAGGAACGGGCGGAGCGGGCGGAGCGTGGAAAGCTGGATTTCCCACGCTTCGCAAATCATCAGTCAGCCATTATTGATGTCGACGAACCGCGGCTGATGACAAAGATGCGCGTCAGCAGCTGAAGCCGCTTTGGGTCCGGATCAACTCCGGCCCGGTATCTTGCGCCCGTGTATTTCGATGTATTTCGATACGGCATGTGGGCGGGCTGGCCGGCGTTGGCGGTGCTGGTGCTGGTAACATACCAGGTGCAACCAGTCACATACCATCGCTTTCGATAGGAAGTTCGCTGCTCCAGGCGCTCCGTACATACGGAATAGTCAGAGAATCATACCAGGGCTAGGGCATCACGCTCGCTAGAGTGCTGCTTGCAGCCCATCAGACAATAATAATTTAGTATCCTCAGTAATCTGGGAGCTATCCCACTCCGTGCGATGCTAGGGACCGCAAGCGCCAAGCCGGAGACCTTCACGATGCAAGCTGGGGCTCCAGGCCGGAACCCCGTCCCTGTCGGCGCATGGTCCCTATCGCCGATCCGATCGATCTTCACAGCTGTCATGTTGGACGAACGTCACGACGCTCCGCAGCTGGCCTTTCCGTCGCCATTTTCCTCTTTCTCAGTGGGGCCCTGATGCCTTCCCGGTGTGCATGTCAAAGATATCTTATCCACGGTGTTTAGGCTGATCAGAGCTATCGGGTGGTTCGTCCTGACGGCCGCACGTGCGGGGAGAGCTACTCCTGCTAACACTGGTACGCAGTGCTGTGTAGGTACTCCTGCGCTGCGTCGACCTGGTCTTGATAATCATCCTGAACTCGCGTTGCTTGCTTCCTCCAATCCGGTGATTACTACCAGCGCGGATTTGCTTTTCGTGTCGATACCTTCAACTGACCCTCGCACGCAACACGCGATACACAAATCTACCCCCCCCCCAACCAAGAGAAACGGACGCACATGAGCAGGATAGGAGACAGGATAATACGATAGCGGCTATCTAAGGAACACAAAGGCAGCGGAAAGGAGGAGCTATGAAGCGACCAACGCAGGTGCTCGCGTCGCTCCTGGTCTTGGGCTGCGCGGCGTCGGGAGCGCTGGCCGGCCGCAAGACGTTCAGCATACACGACGATATGCTGGCATACCCGCAGGTATGTCGATGTTTCTCGCTCTTGGTTGTGCGTTTGTATACTGATATTGCCGTCTTGTCTGGGCGCAGTTCGAAGTTCTTTTTCCGGATGAATATGTTCTTGATCCTCATGCGACGGCGCTATTGCAGGCGCATGACGATGCCGCTTCCTCTTCTGCATTCGCAGAAAAACAACGACAGGCAGATTCCAACACACCCCAGGTGCGATTGACGAGTGAAAGAAAGGGACAAGAAGGTGCATATGAAGATGGGAAGATGCCCGGTCTCCAGCACGAGTTTGCAGGGACATACGAGGAGATGATCCTCGACGGACGACGGTTCCTCTGCCAGATCCCGCGCGTGGAGACAGACGGGAAGAACGATACGGCTGGGACAGATGACACTAGGAGCCAGGAGGAAAAGGAAAGGGAACTGGCACGCGCGACGGACCGCGGACTGGAGCTGCTGCGCGAGATGGAGGGCAAGTGCATGTACTACGTGTCCGGGTGGTGGTCCTACTCATTCTGCTACAAGAATCAAGTGAAGCAGTTCCACGCGCTGCCGTCGGGGAGCGGCGTGCCCAGCTACCCGCCGATGGAGGACCCGACGACGCACTCGTTTGTGCTGGGAAGGTTCCCGCAGGAAGATGAGGAGGAAGAGGGGGCACCGGGAGAGGAGAAAGAGAAAAAACCGTCAACAGATGTGGCCGAACTGCAGACCAGGGGCGAATCAAGGTACCTTGTGCAGCGGCTGGGTGGGGGAACCAAGTGCGATCTGACGGGTAAGGACCGCAAGATCGAGGTGCAGTTCCACTGCCATCCGCAGTCGACGGACCGCATTGGCTGGATCAAAGAGCTCGCGACGTGCACGTACCTGATGGTCATCTATACACCGCGGCTCTGCCACGACGTGGCCTTCCTGCCGCCGCAGGAGAACGATGTGCATGCCATCGAGTGCCGCGAGATCCTCACACCGGAAGAGGTTCCCGAGTGGGAGGCGGCCCAGGAGTACGTGACGGCACAGCGACTGGTTGAATCTGCAACGTCCGAGTTCCCCGTTGTGGGTGGAATCGAGGTCGGGGCGAAGAAGCTCGTGGGCACAGAGGGCAGGCAGATCGAGAAGGGCCGGGTAGCCTCTGCGGGCGAGGAGAAAGTGGAGGTGGTAGCCCGGAGCGAGAACGGGGAGGTGAAGCGGCTGTCGAGGGAGGAGCTGAAGAAGTTCGACCTAGACCCCGAGAAGATCGAAACGCTGCGGAAGCGGCTGGAGGAGCTGGCCAATGGCAAGGATTGGAAGCTGGAGGTCGTGGAGGCCAACGGGGAACGTGGTCTGCGCGGTATCGTGGACGCCGACGATGACTACGAAGAGGATGCCAGCGGATACTTCAAGACGGAAGAGCGCATGAGAGAGGAAGAGAAGGAACGGAAGAAGCAAGAGGTGAAGAGGAAGAAGAGCAAGGAGCAGGAGGAGAAGAAACAGAAGCCGCAGAAGCAGGCGGAAAGGGCAGAGGAGCAGGAGCCGGCGGAGGAGCTCCCAGAGGAGGGCAGTGAGGAGATCTTCAAAGAGGAGCTGTGATCTCGACCTTGGCACGGGTTACGTCGTACATACCACGACCATAACCATGATACACACAGATCTTTGACGGATCGATCTCCGTCTGTCCGCCACGAGTCTCCGATGTATCAGATGTAGATGCATGAGCAGCCACAGTGGCTGAGATCGATGGTGTGGCGGTGTCAGGGGCAGAGACTGTATTGTATATACTTCTGTACCATGTATCTTGACGGCGTTCTATTAGGATAGTCATTCAAGGGATACTGTGATTTCTCTACGACCATTTGCTACAAGATGGAGGTAGTGCTTGTGAGAATCTGAATTTGTAGTATCTGGATAAACCAGGCTATCCGGAGCTAAGCATCTCGCTGTGGAGGAGACAGGCTTGTCGGGCTCGCAAGGAACGGCGCGCTCGTGCACGAAGACGTCAGGGTCTCTGTGGGTCGAGCAGCGAGACACGCCAGAAACAGACAGCCAGACGACCTCCATCCTCACCTTTTTCTTCCTCTCCCGTTCTTCTGATCTTCTCGATCCCATCAATCCCCTCTAAAGATATTAATTCCTCTTGCCAGGACCCCCTGTTGTGCAGGCGTTGGTGCTGCACTCTCCCGCCGACCAGCAGGGGCAGCCAGCAACGTGACCTTCCGGAGCCTCGCACCCCTCAACCGTCGAACTTCATCTCCCAGTGACCTCGAAAGACATCCAGACTTCCTCCAGTCGAGTCCCGCTCTCTCTCTGCCTCTCCACTTGCTGGACGGGTCTCTCTCGCCACACCCGACCGATCCAATCGTCGTCCCCCGACCTCGACTCCAGACTACGTACGCACCGGACTGGGACCTCTCGCCCGCCAAGCCAAGGGCCGCTCGCTCGTTCGCTGTTTGGGTCGCTATCCTGTCCCCATTCCCATCGCATCCCATCCCATCCTATCCTATCCTATCCTGCCCCGTCGTCTGCCCGGCTCTGGCCAGCTAGCCTCTCTGTCCCCCCCCCACCGAGACCGAGCATTCGTACATCCCCCCCCCTCACCTCCCGCCGACGAAGCTGGCACGACGCAGAGACGCTAGCAACGCAAGCCGCGCAGCCGCAGCCGCAGCAACCGCGACGCTGGCACTGAAAAGACGCTGACGACGGAGTACCCGGGACTCTGCTCCAGCAGAACGGACGACAAGGCTCAAGATGGGCTTCGTGGGCGTCTACACGGCCATATACGACTACCACCCGCAGTCGGAGGGTGAGCTCGAGATCCGTGAGGGCGACTTGCTCTACATTCTCGAGAAGAGCACCGAGGACGACTGGTGGAAGGCGAAGAAGAAGGCGAACCGGGAAGACGAGGAGGAACCAGAGGGCTTGGTGCCAAATAATTACGTCGAGGAGGTAAGGACAGCATCTTTCGTCTCATCTTAATTTTTCTTGTCCAGGTTGGGTTCGGAGAACACTGGACTTGGGATCGTGACGGCACGGTTATAGCTGTGGGCTTCGGTCCTGCCATTGCTTTCATGGAGTTATTTTTCTGGTGATGCGCATGTTGCGGAGGATGTCTACTTTTTTTGTTGGATACCGTCAAATCGAGTTTCTGGCTGACATATACGTGAATCAGGCCCAACCCATCAGCAAAGCAAAGGCCCTCTATGACTACACACGCCAGACAGAAGAGGAGGTATCGTTTTCGGAAGATGCGGAGCTGTTGGTCTACGACGTCTCGGATCCCGACTGGACGCTAGTCAGTGTACATACAGAATTCGGCTTCGCCCCGTCGAATTATATCGAGATCATAGAACAGATTAAACATCAGGCTGCCGCGGCTGCTCCAGCCCCTGCCGCTGTCCCCGCGGAGCCGGAGCCGGAGCCGGAGCCGGGGCCTGAGCCAGCAGCTCCAGCACTGCCGCAGCGGCCATCCGAGCCAGCGTCTGATGACAGTGCTGCTCCCGCAGCCAGCGCTCCAGCAAACAATGCGGCCCAGAATCCCGCGGCCGCCGCCATAGCGGGGATCCTTCACAAGCAGCACGGCTCCGTTGATTCGGCGGAGAGTCCCAGAGCCGTCCCTCCCCCTCCGGAACCAGCTCGTCAGCCCTCGCCCGAGGAGTATGAAGAAGAACCCTCCGCCCCTCCCCCTGCCCTCCCACGGCGACCCCCATCGGAACAGATAAGCCCGCCGGCGCGGCAACCCTCCCCACCTGAGCCGTCCCCGCGTCCACGTCCTCAGTATGCCGCGAGAGTAAGAGAGAGTGAGGGGCACGTCCAGGAGTCCCCCCCGTACAACAGAGTTGGGGCGCCGCGCTCGCCATCCGGTTATCACCTGTATAATATAAATGAAATGGTGGAGGTTATGGGGAAGAGGAAGAAAATGCCTACCACCCTGGGGATTAATATTGCTACCGGAACCATTTTCATCTCGCCCGACACTGGGGATGCACGCCATCAGGAATGGACCGCCGATAAACTCACCCACTATTCGATCGAAGGGAAACACGTTTTTATGGACCTTGTGCGGCCGAGTAAAAGCGTTGATTTCCATGCTGGAGCAAAAGACACAGCTCGTGAGATCGTGTCTGCGCTGGGTGAGATCGCCGGAGGATACAAGGCGGAGGGATTGAGAGAGGTCATCGAGGCAGGGACCACTGGCGGCGGAGCCCGGAAGAAGGGTCAGGTTCTCTACGATTTCATGGCACAGGGAGACGACGAAGTCACGGTCGCTGTCGGAGACGAGGTGGTCATCCTTGATGACACCAAGTCAGAAGAGTGGTGGATGGTCCGGCGAATCAAGAACGGCAGGGAAGGTGTCGTACCGAGCAGTTACATCGAGATCACCGGACTTATCGAGGCGCCGCCGTCGACTTCCGGAATCAACGCTGGCCTGTCGAGTGTCGAGAAGAACAGGCTGGAAGAAGCCCGCTTGACCAAGGAAGCTATGCACAAGTCTAGAAAGGACTCAATGGACTCGCGGTCAGAGGTAGGTCCGGGAACAAAGCTACCCGAGAGAGGTGGCAGTTTATTGGCAAGACATGATGCTAACGATCATTCACAGCGACAGAAGCACGAGAGCAGATCGGAGAAGGAATCAACTAGCACCAAGTCGAGTAAGTTTGCCCGCGTTCTATATATATAAGAGAGATCGTGTGTATACTAAAAAACATTCTCAGAGCCCGACCCAGCGAAGACGAGAAAGTGGACCGACCGCACCGGAACATTTACAGTTGAAGCACAATTCCTTGGCCTTAATGATGGCAAGATCCACCTCCACAAGACGAACGGTGTCAAGATCGCGGTCCCCATCGCCAAAATGTCTGTGGAAGACCTCGAATACGTCGAGAAGATCACCGGTGAGTCGCTGGACGAAGACAAGCCTTTGTCAGATATTCGGCGACGGAGCGTCCGCCAGGACGTGGACAAGCCCAAGCACCGACCTGCGCCAGCACCTGGCGCCGGTACCGATACCGGTCGGGCGGGCGCTCGTGTGGAACAGCACGACTGGTTTGACTTCTTCCTGAAGGCGGGAGTTGGGCCGCATCAGTGTGAGCGATACTCCCAGAACTTCAACAAAGACTTCATAGATGAAAGTATCCTGCCAGATATCACGCCCGAGACCCTCCGCACGTTGGGGTTGAAGGAAGGTGATATTCTGCGTGTAATGCGCTACCTGGACAACTTGTATGGCCGGACTGGCTCCAAGTCCAAGATGCGGAATGTCAGCTTTGGCGGCGAGGAAGTCATCGAAGGAGAGGGTGGACTGTTCTCAGGGCCTGGAGGGGCATTGCGAAACAACACTCGCAAATCCAGACCGGCCCCTGCAGTTCCAACCAGTGATGTGGTCGATCCGAAGGCCTTTGAACAGAAGGACACTTCTAAGCCTGCAGAACGACCTGACACTTCGGCCTCCGCTGCATCAAGCGAGAAGCCTGTGAAGCAGGGCTTCGACGATGACGCATGGGACGTGAAGCGGCCAGAGCAGCCCGCTACTGCTTCTCCGCCAGCTACTGCTTCCACGGCGGCCCCTTCGTCTCCAGCCAAGTCTCAAGCACCTCAGCAGCAGCCTACCTTGACTGGAGCCATGGCCGATCTTTCTCTTCTCACACCTCCTCTGCAGCCTACTCCCGCCCAGCCAACGACGACGTCTCAGCCGGCTCTAGCTCAGCCGGCACCCGCGTCTCAACCGCCGCAGACGCAGCCGCTGCAGCCTCAGCCGACGGGGGCAAGCCCCAGCTTCTTCTCCCAGTTGGGTCAGCCAGGGCAGCAGCAGGGACTCACTCCTCAACAGACCGGTTTCCAGCAGCAGCAGCAGATGATGCCTCCAAGGCAGCGCCCGCAGCCACCGCAGAACGTTGGCCAGAGCTCTCTCATCCCACCCCCGCCGCAACGGCCGCTCTCCGCTCCGCAGAATTTCCCCCAGCAAAGCTCCTTTGGCCCTCCGCCGCTGCAACCTCAGCTCACTGGAATCCCGAGCACCGCCCCTCACATTGCCCCGCCTGGCCAGAGCCTGACCGAACTGGGCCAGCAGCGTTTCCAGCAGCAACAGTTCAATCAGCAGCCGCTGCAGCCCCAGCCAACAGGATTCGGTCAGTTCCCGAATGGACTGGCGCCGCAGCCAACCGGCTTCGGGCAGCAGCCACAGGGGCAGTTTGGATTCCAGCAGCAGCCTCAGCAGTTCATGAATGGCCAGCCTGGTCAGCAACAGCCTGGCTTCCAGGGTCTTGCGCCGCAGCCGACTGGTTTCGGTGGCTTCCCGCAGCAGCAGCAGCCGATGGCTACGGGTATCAACTCTGTTCTCCCTCCACCATTACAGCCACAGCGCACGGGAGCGAACGGATTCGGCAACAACAGCTACACTCCATCTCCCCCTCCTGTGCCGCCTATCCCACAGCAGCCGACGGCGGCGCCTCTGCAGCCGCAAAAGACGGGTCCTCCTCCTCCGGTCCGGTTTGGAGTCAACACCGATTCGGCGAAGAAGCTTACCCCACAACCTACGGGTCTCAGAGCGAACCTCGCACAAGCCAGTGAGTGGACAGCAGCATTGCCCTATTCTTTGCGCCTCCCTTTTGAATTCGTGCTGACACTGCCAATAGCTCCCTCCAACCCCTTTGGCTTCTAGCCTGCTGATAGCCGCTGTGAATATAATCCTACTATCTTCTTTGCTGCTAGTGCCTTTCTTTTGTCAGTGATCGGTTTTGCCGGCGGTAGTTGCATGTCACATATGACTTTTCCTTGCACATGTTTCCTGCGATGCGTCTACTGCAATGCACTCCACGTCCGGCGCTATTCCAATTCATCAACTCTTTACCCATACTGCCTTTAGTTTCGTCTTTTTTTGTCATGCAGCATCAGCGAGCCTAGAACGTTTCATTTCGTGTTAGGTACTTCTTGGAATATGAGTTGTCTCCTGTTTCCCACTCCCCCTGGCTTTTTCTTTTTCTTTTCTTTCGAACTTTCCCTACTCTTCTCTCACATCTATCTTGGTCATTTACATTTATTATTTTTGACTGCCATATCCATGTCGCATTGCTCTGCTCTGTGTCGGCTCCCATTGTCGTTTTGGAATCAGTCCTTGTTTGCAGGCGGCGGACCGTACAGTTGGGACAGTGCTCTTCTTAACCCCGAGTCAAGTGCAGTCTCTCTATTTTATTTTAGTGGTTCATTCCCCCGTTTCAGTTTTCGCTGCCGTCGTTTTCGGATCCCGTCTCCTTTGTCTGTGCGTGTACTGTATATAGTTGAATGCCCATAGATGGATTGTATGTACCTTGGTAGGTGGAATCTATCTATAGCTGAATTGATATGAAGTTAACAAGCGGGTTGATATCGCGAGATATCAGGGCACCAGTCGTGGCGGTGACTTAGGTACAGAGGGTCCCGTTGTGGAGGGTGAGGGTTTTAGGTTTCGTGCCACTATATTTTATGTGTACATTTTCACTGCCTGAGACTAATAATAAACCCCATAAACGAACTCATAGTGAAAGAGCATCCGCTCACCAATAACGCTGTCCGCATCTCAAAAACGCGGATGATCGTCGCTTAGACCGTCGTAGCTGACCATCTTCTCTTCGCCATTCCTCTCCGCCTTTCTCCCTACCTCCAGCCGGCTATCTCTGGATGCAGAGGCATTTACAGTAGAATTTGGTGGTACAGCACCGTGCATGTAAGCAGGCTGACCTCTACAAGGTTGATATAGGCGAGCAGGCCGGGCCAGTTAGGTCCGAACGGGCGACCTTCAACATAGCACATCAGTGATTCCTGTTTCAGTAGTTCATGTGGTAAAGTTCCTGTAGACTTGTGAAGACTGAGTTCACAGATATACAAGTTTGCATAGCCACTCCATCACGGTCCAGATCATCTAACCTCAATCCAGCCCCCACCTGAGGCGGGCTGTGCATCTCTGAAATGACCACATGATGCTACTGCTTACTCGGAATTTAACATATTCCTTTCTATCAGCCAGATACAAGTTTCCGATTCAATAATATATAGGCTGTTCTGTTGTTGGCCGGAGTCAGCCTCAGCCGATTTTTTCATACTGTTTACTACCTACCTACCCCCTATCTTCATACATGTCACAGCTAACATAGGCATTATCATTTTGTCCTGCTGTATAAAACATGACACAAAGCCTGTTCAATGAAGATGCCTCACCCGAGGAGCTCAAAGCATGGAAATCCATTCTCACCATCTCCGGTCCTGAAGCATTAGAGAAAGAACTCCACATCTCCCCGGAACGTGTCCTGGAGAAGGCCATTCAAAGTCGAGACTTTGACCTTGTCCACAGCTGTCTCTCCGACGGCGCAAAAAGTGACAGACAGGATCCACTACGCGGTCTTCTTCCGGCCGTCCCTGAAAATGTTCGAGCTCACGGTCCCAGCTGGCCTGGACGTGAACTACGATTTCGAGAGACTGGGAGTATACCTCCTACACGCGGCGCAAAGGGGGCACAGGGTCACGGCCCGGTACCTGCTGGATCAGGGGGCCCATCCGAATGGAGATATGGCCATGTGTCGATGGTCCGCACTTTCTGTCGTGGCGCAGTACCAGGGTGAGGATCTGGCGGAGCTGCTCATCCAGAGGGACGCGCGGATCAATGGCAGCGGTGCGCTGGGAAGGGCTGCACGATACCGCCGGTTTGAGATGATGCGGTTTCTGCTCCTCCGTTCATGGTGCGGATGTCAACGACGATGGGAGAGACTGTCATTGGTTTGTTGGGAGGGTTGGGTTCACGGCTCTACATGAGGCGGCTGATGCGGGGCATGCTGATGTAGTCACCTTTCTCTTGGGGAATTGGGTGGCTCCGTCCCTGGAGGATCAAAATGGGTATACGCCCCTGATGATTGCCCAGGAGCGCGGTCATGAGGAGGTTGTGAAGCTGCTCCGATCCGGTTCAGGATAGCTGTGCTGTCCGGCCAGCCTCCTTTTTGGTCTACTTGATATTCGATGAAATTGAATGGCTCCAGAAGTCTGTCGGGCTTGTATAGTACTGTACCGCCCAATCTACCGTAAGTAAGCATTCAGATAGATAGCTGGTTGGAGGTAGAGAGAAAGGGGAGAGAGGAGCAGAGGGTCGCCACGATATTTTAAACTCCGATCAGGCTATTCCGCTTCTGAGAGGCGGGAAGTATCACTTGTGAGTTTATCTTCTTTCTATAAACTCGTTCAGGAATTTCATTGGTTTTGAGCAATGAGGATGTACTCACAAAACACGGTCCTACGAAGTCTACCTATCAGCAGCGAGTCGTAAAGAAAAGATGAACTTTGGCTGTATGCTCGACATCAGGCTAAAATCAAAACAATAAGCCACTCTTCAAAAGTTCATGTGAAGCAAATGCAGGCATCAGCTAGAAGGACTCGAATTCATCTTTTGCCGCGCAATATCGACATTTCATCCAACAGCCCACATCGCTTAACTGACAGTTTTCAAAATGGATATGATATGTCTGCGGAACCTCACAACTCCGTGGTTGCCCTTCTTAAACTTCATATTATCCTACGGCAGTACGGAGGGCAAAATGCGAAACAAGTTACCAGGTTTCTCACTCCTTACTCTACTCCATCCATTTTCCTAGCTAGACAAGGCCTATCCATGCTAACCGTCGACAGGGGTCTGGGAAGAGCATCTCCTTTCCGACCCCTTTTCCGAAAATCCTGTCCCTTCAGCAAGATGGAACTCGTCGCCTTCCGATGCAGTTATCAAGAGACCCCTCATGTTCCAACATCGTACATATGCATGCGTTGCAGCGGACTCTTCAGAAGACATGATCTTCCTTTAGATAAATCGGTCTTCTACCCGAAATGAGCGACTTTCATGTATAGTACGGTGTACTATGCGCTTATGCACTGCAAGCTGTCACTCCTGTCAAACCCCCTGGCTGCAGATTGGACCGAACCAGAAGAGCAAACAAGAATATCCATGCGACTTTATCCCACTTCTGAGGTGACTGCATGCCCAATTGGGTCTAAACATTGGGCCTGGATCTCTGCACGGATAGATATCTGCCGAGTACTGCGGAGAAGACATCCTGGTTATCATGAGGGAAAATCCTCATATTGATGTATGTATGGACAGGACTGCTTTATCAATCCTGGTCAACGACTTCCGAGGTGTTTCCCATTTGTTGCCTTATCCTGGCACACTTTCTGCGGGGTTTCTGGTTCGGTTCGATAAACCGGTATGGAGATTGACGAGAGAGTAGGTATATATTATGGTCCCTATTAAGACCGCTGTCCGTTTCATTGACACCTATTTGCCATTGCCGTTGAATTCTAAACTGCCTCTTGTTGATATACATTTCTGTACTTTCGCGCCCTTCATTTCATTGTATATATCTCGTTGGCGTTATCTTCCCTCTTCCCTATCATCAGAGCAAGCCTGTCTACAGCCAACATGAAAAACCTTCCATATGAGATCAATGGCGGTCCCGTCAACGGAACATCCCCAAACGGAGAGGGAGACGCCACCCCACGGGACCCAACATGGGTCCCGGTCTCCGAGCAGCCCGTCTTCACGCCTCGCAAGCTCAAGGTCATATGTGTCGGAGCCGGCTACTCGGGATTGATGCTGGCATATAAATACAAATACGAGACTCCGATGGACGACTACGTCGATCTGACTATCTATGAGAAGAATCACGATGTTGGCGGCACATGGCTGGAGAACCGGTATCCGGGGGTGGCGTGTGATGTGAGTTTCTCCTGGCATTTTCCGAATCTACCTACCTAACTATTTAGACATCGATATGATGTTCCAGCGAGGAGATGTGCTAACCACTCCATCTAGGTCCCGGCCCACATCTATACGTTCTCCTTTGAACCGAACCCGGATTGGAGTTGTTTTTACTCTTCAGGTCCAGAGATCTGGGAGTATATCAAGAGAACGACAGTGAAGTATGGCTTGGATGAAAAGGTGCAGTTCAACTCGAAGGTCATCGAGACCGTCTGGGACGAATCGTCCGGGAAATGGAGAGTCAAAGTCGATCAGCAAGGGACAATCATCGAGACCGAGGCAGATGTCCTGGTCAACGCCGCCGGTATCCTCAACAAGTGGTGCTGGCCCGACATTCCCGGCATCGACACCTACAAGGGGAAGAAGGTGCACAGCGCCAGATGGGATCCGGACCTGGACTGGGCCGGCAAGAGGGTTGCGATCATTGGCAACGGGTCATCGGCGATCCAGATCCTGCCTCAGATGCAGAAGACGGCCGGCCATACCACCACGTACGTTCGGAGCCCGACCTGGATCACGCCCAACTTCGCTGCACACTTGGCCAGGGATGGCAAGAATTTCGAGTACACGGAGGAGGAAAAGCGCAGATTCCGCGAGGAGCCCCGGGCCCTGTTCGAATACAGAAAGAATATCGAGCACAATTTCAACAAGTTTTTCTACACGTTTCTCAAGGATTCTCCGGACCAGCAGGCGGCCTTCGAGGCCTGCACAGAATCTATGCAGCAGGGACTGAATCACGACGACCGGCTCTGTGAGAAGATCATCCCCAAGTGGCCGGTCGGTTGTCGCCGCGCCACCCCTGGCGAGGGCTACCTGGAGGCGCTGTGCGCGAAGAACGTAGATGTCGAGAGCGACAAGATCATCGGCTTCACCGAGAACGGGATCAAGACCGCTGCGGGCGAGCGGGAGTTTGACATCGTGGTCTGCGCCACGGGATTCGACGTCAGCTTCACGCCGTACTGGAAACTGGTTGGGAAGAACGGTGTTTGGCTGGCCGACCAGTGGAAAGATATCCCCGAGGCCTACTTTGGCATCTGCGCGGCGAATATGCCCAACTATTTCATCTTCAACGGTCCGAACTGCCCCGCCGGGCACGGAAGCTTGCTAGCGGTCATGGAATGGACGGCGGAGTATATCCTGCGGTGGTGTCGAAAGATCGCGAAGCAGGACATCAAGTAAGTAGCGAAACAGCCCAAGCACCCAACCACTGCCAACACCACTAACACGTGCTTCTTTCAGATCCGTTACCGTCAAACCGGACGTTGTCCACGAATACAATGTCTACAGCCAGGAGTACCTCAAGCGTACCGTGTTCACCGGCGGGTGCAGGTCGTGGTACCAGAGCCGCAAGGACGGGCGGGTGACGGCCATGTACGGCGGCAGCGTGCTGCATTACAAGGAGAACCTGGAGGAGTTCCGGACAGAGGACTTTGAATTCGAGTACCGGAGCCCGAACCGCTTCCGGTTCTTGGGCAACGGGCTTACGATCCGCGAGAAGGAGGGAGGGGATCTGGGGTTTTATGTGAAGAAGTGAGATCGATGACGGAGTTGGAAGTTTGGTGTGATATGACATGATATGGGCTGAATGGACGATAAGCTTATGTTTCTTTTATTGGATGATTTTGGCTAGTTCCATTGGTTTGCAAGTTCTGGTTTTATAGTTTTGCAGTACTTGGTTTTCTTTGCCAATCTAAGCGTTTATTTGGTTACAGGATTGAGCATACTAGCACTTGATCCCTGTTGCTATCTTAGTTATTTATCTAGATAGGTTTTAAGCCCCTTAGTTCCTATTATCTACTGTACTGTAGGGCGATAATATAAATCATGTCGGAGTCAGGTTCACCCGGCCGGGCTCGCCTATATCCCTCCTACAAATCAGCCAGTTTCTTTCTTTCCACAACCCCCCAACGGCTGAATCCATGTTCATGTCCTCATACCGAGAACTCAATCTCTTCACTCACCTCGTACAGCAGACTGCAGGGTACTCCATACACGCAGTACTACGCCGCACCCAACACACCAACTGATCTCCACTTTCCAAAAATTCAGAATCCCACTTCGTACGACGGGTCATGCATCGGAAGAGCCATTCCTGCAGCGGGACTCAGAGACACGAACAATCGGAAGACAGACAACATACATGAAGGGTGGAGATGCGTTTGATAAGGACCAACCGACGTTGAGTTTAGCTCCGGGTCTAGCGAGTTCAACCATACCCCTCAAAGCCTATCCCGATCCCCGGGCCGACATCGAAACACAGTCTCTTGGTTCTATCTACCTCCTCCTGGTGATTTCCCTCCTTAGCGAGGTCTATCTAATTCGACAGGACTTTTCTCCATGTCAGATAACCTAGGTTATTGTGCTGTGGCCTTCTTACCTCGGGTATCTCCTATCTATCTCATCTATGGACTTGTTGTGTCTTCCTGTCTGTTTGCGGCCCCCATCAAAGATGGGGACTATCGTGACGAACCGTCGCATGCGGAGCCGGTCAAGCGGTGGGTCTGGTCGACATGACATGACAGCAGGTTTCCCGATTGAGTGAGGTTGCTTTTCCTATCTTCGCAGACATCGTGGTCTCCTCTATATGTCTCATAATGGACACATCTACTTTAATCTATGGAGCTATTATCGATTATTCAAGGCCACACAGTTGATAGGGAAAGGGAAGGCGGAAAACCAGTGTGGAAGGAAGGTCTAATTGCTGTCTGTCTGGCCGTTTTGGGAGATATGCGTCTACTGCTGGATAGTGACCAGGGTGAAAAAGCGGACGTTCTTCTGAATATCAGTGCTTATCATATTACCGGGGAATGTTGCCCGACGGCCCGTCTTCCCGGCATGTCGTGGGCAAGCAGCATACATGCCTCGTTTACCGTGGAGATAGACGCTTGTCTAACCTATATTTTTGGTTAGCGGTTCTTCCAGCTGCACTGCTCACCAGCTTCCAAGCTTCATGCATTGCAAAGGAGAAGTGGTTAGCCAAGCACTCCTTGCACGCGCTCAGAATTTAGGCTGGTCAGTTTCTCCTTCTGTATACCGTACGTCGGGATCCGCTCGGATAAGGTCAGGTGTTCGTCGAAGCATCCCGCGCGGTCGAGACTCATGTACTGATTGCAGTAGTACATAGTACGGAGTACCTCCTGGGAGCCTTTTGTTGATTTGCGTTTTCAGAGCCACTTCCATGCATCGGTCCCACTCATTAACCGTTCCATCTCCTCTTTCTGAACTGCTGCGCCAGATACCTTACTTTCGGATACGACAGCCTCGGGTCGAGACGATGGAGCTCGTGGGGCGGAGATCCAACCCCGGACCCCTCCGCACGTCTAACCTAGATCTGGAGATTCTGGATCGTAGGACCGCGAGGACATTAGTATAAATAGTCTAGGTGTCTCCTGGTTTGTGCTTGTCGATATACCTGCACCCAGATATCTATCCATTCAGACATATAGAACTTGGACTACCAGACAGGAGTTCTGAGTTTTTCCTTTTATTATTATTATTTACTTCTGATTATCCATCACAATGGCTGACCGCTACACGGAAGAATGGCTCAAGGTACGTTCTCTCGTTCTGATGTACCCATACCTACATTATAATATATGATGCTTACGAATTCTAGCTCGAGCAAGCACTCGGCGCCCGTCCCTGCCTCCAAGGCACAGCTCTCCAGATGCGCGAGCAGTACAGCGGCCTTGTCGCCGCCATCGCGTCCCAGCTGCCGCCTGTGGATAATGTCGCCGTCCAGACGACAGACGGCACCGTGGACAGCGTCCCATACCGCGTCTACACGCCCGCCAACGGCGCGCGGCCGCTGCCAGTGGGCTTGTACACCCACGGCGGTGGGTTCGTAGCCGGCAGCATCGACTCGGATGACCGCGTGTGCCGGCTGATCGCGGAGAAGACGCCGTGCATCGTTATCAGCGTCGAGTATCGACTGGCGCCGGAGCACAAGGTGCCTGCCCAGCTGCAGGATGCGATGGCGGTGGCTAACTGGGTATGTACTTATTTAACTTGATGTCTATATTCCTCCCTCCCCCTCTTACTCCTCTGTATAAACATAGCTACTATATCTATATTGTACACCATCCTGACAGCCATATCAGGCCCTCAAAAACGCATCCTCCCTCGGCGGCGACCCCTCCAAATTCTTCACCCTCGGCACCAGTGCCGGCGCCGGTCTCGCCCTCGCCGTCGCCAACCAATTCGCAAAGACGGCACCCGACGGCGGGAAGAACCCCGTCCGGGGCATCGTGGCCATGGGCCCGACCGCCGTGCACCCGGACAACATCCCCGCGGAGTACGAGTCCCTCCACAAGTCGTACAAGGAGAACGCGGTCGACGTGCCCGTCATCGACAAGGCTAGCATGGACGAGTTCTACCGGGCCCAGGACGCCAATCCCATGGACTCGGACACCTTCACAGCGCTCTCGCCGCACCTGGCCAAGTTCCCGGCTACGTACATCGTCACGACGGCGACGGATCCGGTGCGCGATGATGGCGTTGTCGTCGAAGCTGCGTTGAAGAAGGCTGGGTGAGTGACCTTCCCCCCAATAATAATCATCTCTTCGAGCTGAGCTGACGTGGTAAAAACCGCATAGTGTTCCGACGAAGCGCGACCACTACGACAAACTGCCTCACTGCTTCTGGATCTTCCCCGCCATGGCGGAGGCCAACAAGGTGTTTGGCGCCAACCTGCTGAGCGGGATCCACTGGGTGATTGGGAATATGTAAGTTGGATGATACGTAACATATCATACATACCTACCTAATGATTTGTATTTGCGAATATCGAAGGAGATGCGTGCGTGCGCATCTGTAATGTCGACAAGGATTAATTTTAGAATATCTATATATCCCTGAATTGATAAAAAAAAGAAATTCCCGAAAATAGGGGTTTTTTATTGTCTTGTCTCCAAACAGAAATGAATGGTTGATTGGATACTTGGATGGGTAAAATGCACTATACACACTGTACATGCTCACGCATGTGCAGAAGAAAGAAACGAAATAGATTTTGTCCGGATCTAGATCTACCTTTTGTAATATGTGCACCTTCTCCTCACACGTCTTTTATATATAGCACCTTATCTACTAGCACAATGCACATATTAGGCAACCAACCAACCATATTCTTCGCAGCCACCTGAATACTGTACACTACCATCTAGGTTAGATATACCAGCTTACTGTCCACCTACCTACCTAGATAGGTAGCCGTGCTCGGAGCCGCCCCAACATCGTCCCGTGTTGGTGCGTCCCACCACAACGTCCAATTTCACCACCACGTCCAATTTTTACTAATTTCTTGCATTATACCCTACCACAATGCCAAAATTACCAGACAAAATTGAATCCCGAATCCAGGAAGCTGTCCGAAAGGCTTCATGTCAAAAAAAAACCAAATATCTCTGCATTGGCGCGAGAATTTGACATGCCTCACAGACAGCTTCACAAATACATCAAGGGTTGGCCATCAAAAACTGCCCACATCGCATGCAATAAAGCATTAGATGACCAGCAAGAGAAGGCAATTATTCACTGGATTTGACAGCTTGATTCCCTACATTCGCCGCCTACACTGAAGATGATTGAGTGCTGTGCAAACCAGATTTTACAGAGGAACACTTCGGCTTCATCCAACCCGGCTCCGCGCGTAGGGGGAAACTGGGTATATCAGTTTATTCAGCGCCTTCCTGACAACCTACATCTTATCAAACAGAAGCCAATTGAGAAAGAGCGACTAGGGGCAGAAGATATTGGTATTCTGACACATTGGTTTGATCTCTTGGAGCCATATATAGCCCAGATTCCACCAAAGAATATCTATAACTTTGATGAAAGTGGCTTTCAATTAGGACAGGGGAAATCTCAAAAAGTTATCACTTCCAACCCTATATGAGCCTCCCGAGGCATTGTGACTAGTGATACAAATGAATCCTTGACAGCCATTGAATGTATTGCAGCCAATGGCACTGTTATTCCTCCATACTTCATCTTCAAGGGTGAATATCACCTAGAACACTGGTATCAGCAAGTTCCGGATTCAGCAGAGGATTATCGAATTGCTACAGCTTCCAAAGGATATACAACAGATGAGATTGTGCTGGATTGGCTCAAGCACTTCCATATGCATACAGAAAAGCATGTTTCTAAGACTGACGCAAGGTTATTGCTTATGGACAGCCACGGCTCCCATCTCACATATAATTTTCTGGATTATTGTGAGAAATACAACATTATTCCCTTCTGCTTTGTGCTGCATACAACCCATCTTGTCCAGCCACTTGATGGTCAGCCCTTCCAGGCCTATAAGCACTATTTTCACAAGAAAAACAACAAGAATATACAGTGAGGGGTCTCAACAATGGATAAGGGCAACTTTCTTTGTGATATCCCTCAAATTTGCCAGGATACATTCAAACAATGTACAATCCAAAGCACCTTTTCTGATCAGGGGATATATCCCTGGAATCCTTCAAAAGTACTCAACCCTCTAGCCAATGCAAGGTCTCCATCTCCAGTCCTAACTATACAGGATAAAACACCATCAATTCAATCTATGTCAACCAATTCTCCTCCTCAGACAGTTTGTACACTGCGACAGAGTATTCAAAAGCTGGATAAGTTTGTCAATGAGACCCCTAGCCTGGACCAGGGCTTTACACACCATCTTGACTGGGTCTTTCAAAGTGCTATACAAACAGCCAAATTGACAGCCCAACT
The DNA here is from genome assembly GCF_041956765.1 of Thermoascus crustaceus. Taxonomy (NCBI): domain Eukaryota; kingdom Fungi; phylum Ascomycota; class Eurotiomycetes; order Eurotiales; family Thermoascaceae; genus Thermoascus; species Thermoascus crustaceus. The sequence goes on along the minus strand of NW_027192537.1, from coordinate 95,776 downwards.
TCAAAGTGATATCTCTCAACATCTAGAGCATGCACGCACTCCAAACTCTCAGAGATCTCACAGAAGAATCCCTACTATAGGGCCATTAACAGTTAAGGATGCAAATCATCAGATTGCTGAATGTGCTGAAGTTGAACAAAAGAAGATTATTTCCTGTGTCCAAAAATGCCAACCTTTGAAGCCAAATCCCACCACTATACACCGATCGGAAACCGTTGAAAATACTCAGGGAGATAGCCAGGATCTAGGAGATATTAATGGGCTATTTAATGTATTTAAATATTAGTCTAGATGTTGAGAAAATTGATGAAAATAGTCAAAATTGGACGTTGCGGTGAAAATGGACGTTCCGCTGCAACGCACCAACACGGGTAGGTGTTGGGGCGGGAGCACGGCTACCCGATACGCGGCTTTATGTTCCTAATTATCGTTGGAAGATAAGTCTATGCAATGGTTTGTCGAAACAGCAAATCATCATTTTGTATAATGCAAGGATCCCATACTCGTCAAAGAATATCTGAAAACTTCAATATGAGCGACCACCCAAAATAGGCCGCAGTACCAGACAAAAGTAAGGAGATGTAGCACGAGAAGACCAAAAGCGAAAGGATCAAGATGAAAGGTGACATATCCCGAGTTCAGGGTCGGATATTGCCACGGGTGAACTGAAACCATGCACTCCATGCGAAGTATAAGAGCAATAGTCTGATTTATACATATTTACATTGTAGAAGAATGCGCCTGCCTGCCCTTAGCTATCTGAGCCGCCAACTCAAATCCTCTCCACAGCACCGAATATATGGGCCACTGTAATAGAACTCTTTTCACCAAGTAGTGCAGTTTCTGGTTTCTCGCCCCAAAGATTACATATACCCGCATGAATATGTCACCAAAGTTTTCGTGGTCCTTTTAATATTCATGATTCGAACCCGGTGGGGCGCGAGCTACGAAACGCTGAATTAACCCTCGCAACAAGTCTGAAAACCGGTTTCAGCCCTGTCACCCGGGTAGGAGGTAATAGCCTTTCACAATCATTGTGAACTTATCCCAAGACACTATAAGTCAGCAAATTGAACGTTCGAATGATATCCACTTACCTCAAATTTTCGAGGGGATTGAACAAGGTCTGATGGGCGGAGACCAATAGCGGTCGCTTCTTCTGGCTCGTGTGACAAAGT
>NW_027192537.1:0-94151 GCF_041956765.1 Thermoascus crustaceus | reverse complement strand
TCTGCTTGACATGAGATCATTGGCCCTGCAGCATATTTCTGCCGCGGGCGGTCAGCCTACTAAACCATTCAGAGTACCGCACCCCCAAAACCTCCACGGTAAATTCCATAGCATCTTGGCATCAGGTTAAGGAATAGCTTCGGGCTCAGTAATCTCAAAGTATACAATGAGACGGTTAGCGGGGCGACAGTTCCGACGCCTTGTACACCGCTAGACTGTGTCGGGTAAGTCACCGCCCGACCCGGTTTGGCGTCGTCCTCAGATCCTAACCCTTTTATGCAAGCATTGTCATACTGGTCGCGAAGTAATCACATGACAGGATCGTTGCAGTCCCTTCACTTAAGCTTCATCGCGACAATAGCACACCAACCAGTTTCTCAACTATACTCTCACAATATGAATCCTCCTTATGTCACGTGAGGGAGTTCCGCTCTGAGTGGTGTGGCGATTTGAAAGTAAGCAGAACGTCATGACTTCGGAAGAAAGCTCATCTCCCAGTCGTATGGCATCGCCATATTTGGGTTGCTTGAGTGTGCTGGGCCTGTCAACCTTACACGCTGTTATAGAGTTACCATCTCTTGATAGTAAGGCTAACATAAGTGGAATCCAGAGTATCAATTGAACCTGTATTGATGACTCCTCTTCTCACATACTCAACGCGGAGACAGCTGGAGCGGGTCCTGCAATGGCGACTACCTCGAGTACGGACGCAAGGACGGCAATTATTCGACCTTTCGCCCCCCTCCCAGAAGACATGTTTGACCCAGCGTATCCTCAGCAAAATGTCGACAGGGTCATTATTAAACACCCAGCCTACTCAGATCACAACGATCTGCTGTCCTTTTACGCGTGGGATAATGGCTCTGGTATCCACCTCGGGACGGTCCTCCTAGCTTGCCGGTTGGTAGCGTGTAACGAATTTGATGGTTTCTTGACTAAAGATCGGAATGGCACTCAGCGGATAACGGACTCTGAAGATTCTGTTCTTGCGCCTGGCATCTATTTCTTCCACGTTCGTCCGCCACAACCAGATATCTATAGATACCCAATCTATCCATGCTTCAAGGACTGGAGGTATCCGCACGATAGCGTGCCCAATTCCTGGGTAGGCTCGTGGACAAGAACAACGGCTCCGCCAAGCATAGGTGAGGCTGCAAACTCGAACATCTCACTTGCTGTGATTGCGAGAGATAAGAAGTGCTGCGTTTCTGGATTTCAAGATGGACTGGAGCGAGCGCATCTCTGTCCTCAGGCAGAAAAGGAGTGGTTCAGGCAAAATGATATGCAGGAATACAATTCTTATCTTGGTCTCGCGACTGAATATTTTATTGATGACAAAGCAAACTCAATATCTCTCCGCATTGACATTCATCAGTGCTTCGATAAGGGGTCCTTTGTTATTGTGCGAAAGGAGGGGAACTGGGTGGCCCATTTCCTCAGGCAAACAAACCAACTCGGAAGGATATTTCACAATAGGCAGGTAATTGTTAATACAGCTGTGGCACCACATTTCCTCCTTGTTCGTTTTGCTTGGGCCCTGTTCCCTTTTGTGACAGGTATGTTTGGCACCAATAGAAATCGTCTTGTGCGGTTGAGGGTATCCGACGAGGAGGATGAAGAGATCAAAGAACGCGACTATGAGCTTTCAGGAGATGGCATAGTGGAGATAGTGAAAAAGAAAAACCCTGGGAATAAGAAAAGAAGGAATGACGGTCAGCAGGATGCTGAGGGACTGCCTATTCTCCCTGAAGTTTCCTCAGAGGCTGCCCCGGCACATAAACAGGATGAGAACTGTCAACAACCTGGACCGTCTTATCCTGACCTACCCACCCGCTTTGGCCCTTCCAGTCACAAAGTGGATCATGACATGTCCGTGCGCGTCTCATCTGCCAGATTTGATGATGGGCTACAGAAGGCAGGAATGTCCGTACGAGGTTTCTGTGCCAATCACGATCATAGGCTGGACAAAGTGGATGATCTGTCCACGCGAACTTCTCCGGCCAGTCTGCGCGATGCTCGCGATGATCGATCCGCACGGCTTTGTCCGGACCGATCTGAGGCGCCAAGCCTCACGAGAGACCCCGAGGGAACTACATCCAGCATCATGGTCACGCCAATCAACCGTACAATCATCACGCAGAGACGTACTTCTGCTATGGATCGCTATATCGCTGAGCTGAAGAGGCGGGCGTTGCAAGAGCAGAGACCGCATGAGCCCGAGCTTCTCTGCTGTGATTATGAAGCTGCTGAGAATGCGGCTGCGCTCGGCCTCCCGACTAACCTCTGTTCAGAATGTTTGGGAGAGGAGTTCATGAGGACATCCGAAGATCTGTGATCACTGGGATGGAGTCTCTGTCGTTTGAGTTATAGGAAGGAAAAAGGCATTATGCAAGGGTCTGCATCAGGCGTTGGCGTAGTTTATTACTAAGGAGCATGTCGGATGGGCAGGAAATATTGATGTCTTTGCTGAAAGATGTTTTCTCTCCTATTTTAATAATACTAGAGGTTGGCCGCGGCTTCGTAAAGGCGACAGTGCAACACTTTATCCTAAAGCAGACAGTAAAAATAGATACAGTGAACTCTATACAGTACTAGAATATCTAAGAAGTATACAATTAGACAGTTAGCGGGCCGGTCCCGATCTGGTTTGGTGCGGCACCATCAGGACTAGCAAGTCCCGTTCGGGATGGTGCGTCCTCTCCTTGACTCGTTAGTAGCAGTAGCCCAGCAGGCAGCTACCAGAGACTTAGAGAATACAGCTTTATGAAGACCTTACAAACCTTTGCTACAGCATGAGAGTATCAACATGTTCTCTGATCTCACAAAACCACCCCACCAGCACTGGACTACCCCATAGTTCGACACTAGTGGAAATCTGATACAGTACTACTTACTCTTCTGTATCCCGAATTTTCTTCCACTGCTCGCTTCGTTACTAATAATATACGCTATGGTACCTCCAGATGTCACCGAACTAGATGAGGATACCTGGGTATTAATTTAGTTGTGGATTCTCCAAATGCACAGGTTCTTTCGCATGAATCACGTTTCAGACCCTGCTTCACTGGAGAGATGGGTCACAGAATCAATTGTTGAAAGTGAGTACTCTGTGTTCTGCATTGCGGTGCTACCATTAATTACCTCTGTTGCTAACTTTTGCAGAGGATCTTGAATTTCTGTGCCTATATGTTCCCCCTCCTGGGCAATTTTTTTTTCTTTGCACAAGCTCCCTCTTAGGAGCCGTGATGTGATCTTGAGAAAACTCAGAGAAGTTACTGAATCCGACAAGTTACGAGGAATCACACCGTCACTCCTGCAATTGTGGACAGCTGTCTTAACTGAGGAGGACCCAATGGTTGTCTACAAAGCCATCTACAATTTCTTGGCCCTCCTTAATACCCTGGATGACGTGCACGAGCCGACAACCCCGACAAAGAGTTCCACCTGGTGAGAATCAGACACTGCCGCTGCTCTTCAAAACCATTGGACTGGTGAGTATATCGGACCGTCCCGCGACTTCATTCGGGCTAAAATAAGAGAATACGAAGAGAAGTTTTCAAATAAGCAGTTTTACTGAAAGTCCCTCTTGTTCGTCCAATCCAGCGGAACCGGGAAATCGCGCCTGGCAGATGCGTGTGGAGAAGTCTGCCCCATGGTAAGTTACGTCCTGCGGAAAGGCGAGGGTGGCTTTCCGCCCCGCAACTTCACAATTCTCAAGACAATGCGGAGCAAGCCGACTCCTGAGGCCGAGGCTCAAATGTTGTCGCCCAAATCAAAGCCGGACCTAAGTGGCGGAGCTCGAACTGAGAGGGTCAACGACATCTGGTTTCGCGCGATTGCTGTTGGAATCCTACAGGCGACCTTTGAAATTTGTATTTCTTGTTTTAGAATTGACCCCGCTTCCTCCCGACTGGCATCAGCTTACATGCAGTGTAGACAATGACCGTATCTCTGAGTGGATGCCCCTGCCGTCTAATCCAACAAGACTCAATGAGATTGCAAGGACCAGTCATCGCGCAATGGTGCCGTCTCAGGGTAACCGGTCACAGCAACATAGAAACTTCTGTGACATTGTCACAACAAGAGCTGTCAATATTGCAAACATCTGTGTCAGTGATGAAACCTTCCACACGTGTTTTCGACGACACGGAGCTGTCAGGGGTACATTCCGCGTCAACTTGCCCCTCAATGCAGAAGCTTTGTTGGCCGTCTCAAAGCTAGAAACCACCTTGAAATGCTTCCACCGTGAGTGCCCTAACGATCCGGTTCTTATTGTGGTTTCGACGAAGTCTCTAGCCTCCTGGACGAGACTGGCCGAGGTGGACAGTTTGTCACTTTGAATAGAATCATCAGCGTCATCTCTAGGGACCACAATGTGTGGTATTTCTTCTTGTCTATGGAATTGACACTCAACCAGATTCTACCTCCCGACAATGCGCCACGGCATGGGCCCTCTCCGGGCCGACCATCATAGCGCAGAGATTTCCGGCTGAAAAGGTTTCCTCCTTTCACCGAGTTCAGTGTAGACATTCCAGATATCAAGAACAACCTTTGTTTACGCCAGGACAGGAACATATGACGATGTTCACCACGACCAAGCACATGGCCAAGTTTGGTCGTCCGCTTTGGTTAGCTTATGATCGACCGATGATCTCGCAGTGATCAAGCAAGATATATTGAATGTTCAGGCTGATATGAGAATTTGCTGATTGAATGGACGGAGCTCTACTCAGGCTTTATTTATGAGACTTGGGGGACCATCCTAACTATCAGTATTATTTCCATACATACAGCGACAGAAACCTTGATCATTTACTTGTTTTTGAACGAGGGTCAGTGGAGATTTTCCTGTCCAATTTTGAGGTGCCGCTGGTGGACTCCACATGCAGGACAACGCCGCTTTCAATATTGCCGCTGCGACGGCAATCAACACGTCCTTCTTTGTGATCTCCTGTTTTCTTGATGCAGAAGATTAACACAGCTTTGAGTGGGTCATGGAGAGGCTTTGAATCCTGTATGAGGACTTGTGAATCAGATATCTGACTATTTGTGCCCAAGGGTCTAGTCCCTAGTGGGACTTGCCACGCTACTTCCTCGCGAAATGCGGGTGCACTCCTTCGGCGGGCCTGCCAGCTCGACGTCAACTTCCACCTCAAGTATTTATATTACTTAAGTTGCTATTTGAGTTAACTATAAGAGCTAAAATACTATCTGAAGAGAGTGTCTTTGTATATATGCTGTTTCTTTGTCCAGAGGTCAAAGCACTAAGATTAAAGAGAGTGGATCACAGGTCTTGAATTAAAAGTGCTAGATTAAAGGCAACAGACTATGGTGATTCTGTCACCTAATGCTACTCCTCCTTCCTTCTGCATTGCAGACAGTATACTGACTTCAGGCTGCATTATAACAGGAAATGCACCTCTATTATAGGCAGCACACTATGGCTATAAGAGTATGTAGTGCAGCTACTTCTTGAAAAAGGTGCTGACCTAGAGTCAAAAGACAATTTTGGACAGACTTCTCTATTATGAGCTGCAGACTCTGTGCATGAGAGGGTGGTGCAGACCATGAAGGAATGGATGTACTCCACTACTACTACTACCATGATCCCAGCCACACATCCTCCTTGATTGCCAGAACTACACCGGACTCAGGAGGCGGGCTATTCGAACAACCAGCAAAGAACGCATCAGGGGGTGGGATCGGATTATAAAGCGATGGTATCGACGCCCGCGGTAGCACCGCTTGTTGCGGAATACACGGTACATACAGGGCTGCCTGGGCGATTCCAGGCAGCTTGATCTGCAAAGAGCTATTACAGATAGACTACTCTCACCTAGAACAGGGAACAGGGGGTCACAAGGCACCTGGGGCTTCCGAAGACATTGTATACTTCTTTACCTAAGACAGAACTGGCAGCGGGGCGGACACACCCTGCTATCGGCCGACAAGGATGCGGAGAAAAGGAAAAGGGAATTATGACAATTATGACAAGAGAGAGGGTCTCCCTAACACTAGCTGGGCTGGGCATACCTTTGAGTTTCTGTTGTGGGAAAGGGGGGTCTGTTTGGGTGGTCACTGGCATTATTTTTATTATTTGGGGCTTGATTTACCTATACATACATGGACTGTAGATAGACGCATGCGGTTATTTATAGAGGAATAGAAAATAGGGATTTCAAGGAGAAAAGCGTCGGCAGGAAAGAAAAATAACAAGACGAAGTGGGTTCGGGTTAATCAATCGATTCGAACTGCTAGGTAGCCAGCAGGACTGGAGTACAGCGTTTTCACGATGGATATTTCATTTATCTATTTATTTGCTTGGACTAGGTAGGCAGCGTAGGTACTTGTAAAATTATCCAAGAGTGAGCCTTTGCACCCTGACTAGGTATAGGTACAGATCGCTTTGGGAAGTCCGGAAGACTAATGTTGATATCACCAGTTGGTTTTCCTTCCATGTTTGTTTGGTTCGGTTTTCAGTAGGAAGTGTTTTTGTTTGGCATTTGTTTTTCGTTCAAGGGTTGGTCTCTCCCCTGGTTATTCTTCATCTAATCGAAGAAGACGGGATCTGACATTAAAAAAATAGATAAGATATTTTTATTGATCTGCTTTTGACGAAGCTCCTTGCTTGCTTGCTTCTTAACAGGACAGAACAGAGCAGATAGAATAAAAAAAATCGAACCGATCAAAACCAAGATCTGCTTTTTACGCTCCCTCCGGCCTAAACGAAACCACCTTCCCAAACGTATCCGCCGTCCCCCAAATCCCATGCCTCAGACAACTCAGCTGCACGATCTGCGAATGGTCCACAAACACATTCACATCGATCCCGAACTCGCGAATGTACCAATTGTACACCTTCGGATCGGCCGCTTCGAACATGACCTTTTCGGCGGGTAACTCCTTCATGATCTTCGAGACCACGTCCGTCCGCCACGATTTCACGTTCTCCGTGATCCCCTCCGACTCGATCATCAGGCGGTCGACACCCGCGTCGAGGAATTTGCGGCCTAGGTTGATCAGCTTCGCAGGGTCGGAGGTCCCGATGGATTCGAGGTCCGAGGCGGGGGTGTCCCCGCCGGCGCCGAATTGGATTCCTAACTCGGGTTTGGCTTTTAGACCGTAGGAGTGGACTTTTTCGATGAGCCGGAGCCAGTCGTCGCCTGGGAGGGAGAGGAAGCCGGAGGAGAGTTCGATGACGTCGAATCTTGTTTTTTTTTATCCCTGTTAGTTTGGTGGTCTAGATGGATGGATGGCTGTTGGGGGAGGGGGTGCAGGACGAACCCTAGATTCTTGCACTTGGTCAGGTACTTGTCAAAGACGGAGTTGACGTCCGGGTGCGTGAGGAGGTGTTCGGCCCAGCCGCCCTGTTTTTTTTTTTGGTACGTGTCAGAATCGGTCTTGCTGATTGAAAATGGCACGGAAAGGGTATTTATCATACGGTCGAGACGTAGACATCATGCGAGTGAGCGAGGTCGATGAGCTCCCGCAGAGGCTTCTCTTCGAAGAGGGAGAATGATCCTGAGAAGGGTTAGCAACCTTCTTGACAATTTCCCATGGAGCTATCCAAGCTATCCATAGTGCCAAAAAAAATGGATGGCTGACTAACCTCCAGCGAACTTGAGACCGTCCACATGCGTGCCCATCCTGAGACCATTGCGTCAGATCTGTCTCTCCTAGATCCTGGGATATTTATGTCGAAGGGGACGCACGTTTCGAGGACATCAGCGAGATATCGCTTCCCCATGACCTGTACGCGTCAAAGTCAGCATCTCCTCTTACAAAGACACACCACCTCTCCACGACTGGATAGTTCCGGAGCTAAGTTCTGTGCAATCAAAGCCCAACATACCGTATAGTATGGTCCTCTGATCTCCGTGACCCCCTTGCTCCGCGGCTTGGGTGGTCTCGGGTTCGACCGCGCGAAACCAAACCCATCTTTCTTATCCTGGAGGAGCGTGATGCCCTGGACAGGCTGTGTCGTGGAGAGGGTCCTCGTGCCGGTCGTAGCAGCTGCTCTGAGGATCTGGCTGGAAAAAGGCTGCTTCGACGAGGCCGTCACCGCGTGTCGTGTCGCGGGGAACATTTTGACTGCGGTACTGATTCGGTCGTTTGAAGATTTGGCAGTGTTACAAGAGAAAGAAAGATGAATGTCACTTAAAAGTTGAAGAAAGGTTGGATTAGGTAAGTTGACGGTGAATAGATATACCTGAATTCAATTCGAATCAGATTAGATGCTAGGTACACCCGGTGAGAAGTGACAGGGTCATTTATCTCCCATCGTCCAGCGAGGTGGGACCTCAGAAACAACTATAGCAAAGCACCGCTGCTGCCTCTGTTACTACATCTGGAAAACATTGAACACAAGCTACGCCAGTTTGACGTAACGCCTATCCCAAAAGGGCAGTAACTGCAAAATAAGCCAGCCGTCCCATGTCCGATCAGAAGCAGAGACTGTCCTTCAACATACAGTCTCCACGCTGAGAGATTGATAAGTGTGTCGACTGGCAGCAGCGTTGAAGCCATGAAGTCAACATGGCGACAGGGTGTGGTACAGTTGACGTCATATCACGTGTCTCCGCCAGCGCGACCTCTGTAATTGGTCCGAGAGCTCTGCACGATGGCATGCCTGTAGTTGGAGGAGATCGATCAATAATTAGTAAGGACTCGACAGAAGAATATGCGAGGAAACTATAGAAGCTACAAACAACTATCTGGGCCCAAGTGTCAAGTATGAAGACTCCATTCAAAGCATCTACGACGTCAAGTGAGCTCCATGCAGCTTATCCACAGATCGTCGTTGCCATGGCGGGTGAAGCTCACCAGGGCTCAGGATCCTTGTGCCAATTTCTATCGATGAACCAGTGGATCTGTAGAAAGAAGCTATCTAAGGATCTCTCTGGAATGAACATGTTGCAGAACCAAGTGATGCTGATAGACTCTGAATGTCAGTCATTTTAGTGAAATCTCCCAGCAAAAGACAGAGCACGAAGCCCTAGCTGAGATGACCAAATTATTAGCAGCTAATTAGAGTAGGCAGAGTAGAAAGACCAAATATAAGAGGGCATTTCCGTGACACCCATCTCCGGCGGAAAACACAGCTTGGCGCAAGAAGCTGTGTTGGATTGTTCCGCCGTGCATATGAGAGTTATGCGCAGGGCTGCACAAGGCCGGAAGCTCGGCGTGCCGGGCCCGTTCCGCCGTCGGAGCCGGAGGCGGATCCTCGGTAACCGACCCTCCGAGCTAGCTGTCACGAGACAGGAAGTTCAGAGTTGCCGCCCTCGTGTCCAGGCGGTCTCGACGTCTCTACTTGACGGTCTCTTGAATATCCAAAGAGAAAAACTAGGCTCCTGCGCACGTGGTTCCGTGGCTCGACGCGGGGAAGCGACGTACAAAGTAGCACATGGTGTTGTACGAGTGTGGTCATTGCTGAACTAAGCTTGCAGGCTTGGCTTGTGGAGCTCGGGATCCAAGCGTTGCGACAGGAAGATCAGATCTGCTGTCTAGGGCTGAGAACGGATTCATCAGGTCAACCTTCACATCCGACGGAGCCCCAACATCCGGGAAATTTTCCTGACCGGGCAGCGATGATCGCTGTTCCAGCTCTCTCCCCGCCACGGCTCCCTGTCGCACGGGATGGATGCCAACCAAAGAAAGTCGCAAGTTTTCCCGAAGGGCTCGGTTCCGTGCCTTGACTGGTGAAACCGGAGCTCAATAGATGCCCGTTTCGAGGACGTATGAGCACAGACAATGCTGGTGATGGTGCGCTCGTGCCTGCAGATAGCAACTTAATGGCGATAATAATAGGCATCGAGCGCGGGTCGGATACTTCAACCTCCGTGCTTCGTCGGCCATGCTCCAGACGGATTACGGTTCGGACGACGGAGCTGGAGAGCGCGCAAGCAACCGCGTCATGGCTGCTTCGGCTCCAGATCTAGAGCCTCTTGCCCCCCCGCGGACCAAGGTCGACAGGACGCCAGTCGTATTCGCATCTGATGGACGTTGATGCGTCAGACCGCAGAGTTCACCGTATTTGTCTCGTCAAGAACAAAGCCTCCGAGCGTCATCCGCCACTAGGGAGCCATAGATGCCTTGCATGGCACTTGCACGCCCCGTGCAAGGATCAGCGCCAGACGGACGAGGGGTTTCTGTTGGATACGACAGATACGACGGTAGAAGAGGCCGGGAGCGAAGACATGGACGCGATGCTGTCCACAAACGCTGTGGCTGGGCGCATGGCCGCGCCGCTAGAGAAGACCCCGCTAGCCACAAGCATCCAACGTTGGAACGTCGTTGCCTTGGAAGCTGCCATCGCATGCCATGGGCTGGTCTCGCTCGTGTGATGTCCTGCCGAGTTGGTCAGCCAGGATGTCATGGACATGTGTACAGCTACAGCAGGTATCTCGGCCTGCAGGACGGGCTGTCGAGAACAACCGCCTCGACCGTATACGGCTTCTCCCAGGGCAGCCGGGAGAAATGCCCGCATCTTGGTACTGTACATACAGAAAACTGTCTATCCTCTTGCCCCTCATCTTGTTCACCCGCCCCTCTCATTATTACACGGCCCCCTGCCTTGCTTCCGACGGCTCCGCAGCTCCTCGTTCTTCAGGCTTCAAATCACCCACGGTCTGACCCTTCCCGTCCCCTACGGTTTATCCGCATCGTGAACATACCTGCCACGCCCCTGATGACGGCGTGCCGCCCTTTTTAGCTTTCCTCCCATATCTCCCCAAATTCCTGCAGCTTTCTTTTCTCTCTGCATTTCCCTCGTTGCGTCCCTTCCATCATCTATCTCTCCGTATTCCCAGACGGTTACAAGTCGCTACACCGCTCTGGTGACGGTCACGATGGGCGTTGGAGCCGTCCTCGAGCCGCTCCTGGTTATCGTCCTTCTCTTTGGAGGCACCTGGATCAATCGCGCATCAAACAGGCCAGCCCTCAGCTTGACGGCCGACAGTCGCTGGCGTGGTCGCAGATCGGGCATCTTCTCACGCGACAGATCCCCAGATCCCCTCGAGGCCGGCGTTGCGGGCCCCACCCCGAAAGATGGGCTGCTCGGCGGTCGATCAGCGTCGCCGTCGCTGCTGGAATACAGTGAAGAGCCATGGCGTAAGCGTCAATTGGGTTTCCTGTCCTGGAGGGTCGTGGTGACGACCCCAAACACGGCCGTCTTTCAGAATCGTCTGCTCAGTCGGTTGCTGCGCAAGCTTCCCTTTCTGGTGGAGTGTTGGTACTGGGCCTTGGTCTACTGGGTGAGCTGATCTTCTACTTCTTCTACTGGGAATGCAAGGAAGCTGATTGGAGATACAGACGTACCAGCTGGGTCGCGCCTTTACCGCTGTCACCCTCAAGGAAGACACCGTCGACGTGGCTAGGAAGCATGCGTTGCAACTCATCCAGATCGAGCAGAGGCTGGGCTTCTTCTGGGAAACCAGTATCCAAAAGTTCTTCCTCCAGCGCCCGCTGCTGATGACCTGGATCAACTGGATCTACTCCTTTATTCATATCCCCGGCACTATCGCCTTCCTAGTATGGCTCTACTACTACACCATCACTCGAAACCGGCTGGATGAGCCGCAACCGGACAAACCCCGTGGCACGGTGGGCGGCTCGCCAGCGGGACCGTCGCTCTATCAGGCCCGCAGGCGGACACTGGCTGTTTGCAATCTCCTGGCGTTCGTGGTGTTTACGCTGTGGCCCTGCATGCCGCCCCGCTTGCTGAGCGACAAGAACGTCGAAGGCCCCATTGGAGAGCTGGCCCGCAGCTACGGTTTCGTTGACACAGTCCACGGGGTTGCGGGCGCTGGCAGCGTGTGGACAGAAAATAGGTTCTGCAACCAATATGGTGAGTCTACAAAGTCTGTTCCGACCTCGATACTTTTGAAGCACCGGCTAATTGCATGATCTGCAGCTGCGATGCCCTCGCTGCACTTTGGCTACTCCTTGATGATCGGGCTCACGATCATGACGATTCCTCTCCCTCCTCGGCACCGCCGTTCCAAGTCAATCGTCATTCGATTCTTCAACCGTGCTCACCCGTCTCTCTGCCGTAGGGTGCCGCTGCCATCGCTGCGCCGTTTGGCCTGTATCGCCATCGGCTTTACCTACCCGTTCTTGATCTTGGTGGCCATCATCGCGACTGCCAACCACTTCATCCTGGACGCGGTTGCAGGTACCATCGTCTGCGCTCTTGGATGGTGGGGTAATGGCTTCTTGCTGAACCTGCTGCCTCTGGAGGACTACTTCCTCTGGGCGCTGCGGATCCACAAGCCTGAGGCACGGGTCGTGAATGTCCGCGAGTTCGAGGACGACGACGAGTTCTTGGGGCACGGCGTGCTCAGCCAGTGAAGCTTTTGCTCTTAATCTGAATTGCCTTAGTCCCCCTCCTTTCCTTTTGGGCTGCCATGATACCAGCAGGGTCGATTTGGTTACATTCTGTATTTTCTCCGGCGTCTGGTGTCCGACCTGAACCCCCCCCCTAATATGCTTTGATATTGCGAGGCATCCTTGCTCGCCGTCCGACGCACCTGTCCAGCTGTCGACCCCAGTGTATATAGCTCCCACGAGCAGTTATCGTTTCTAATGGTTGAATACGCTTTGGGGTCCTCGTCGACTCCTGGTTCTTCTATGTGTTCTGTCTTCCTACGTTCCAAGATCCAGCTCCCAGTACAGGACCAGTCAGCAGGCCAACGACCAGGCGTGGAGTTGGCCTTGGAGACATGAGGCGTGTGTGCAGGATGAGACCGGCGAGTTGGATGGCAGACCGCTGTCGGGCAGACGTGCTGGCCAGGAAGAGCTTGGACAAGGAGACATGGCGAGAGGTGGGTGCTCTCAACCCCGACTCCCCATGCTGCCTGTCGTCTCCCCATGGACCGGTCCGCCGGCCTGCCTGCCTGTCCACTCCTGGTCAGTGTGGCTGTCTGAAGGGTCTTCTGCAGCGGTCAAGCTTGCCTCGAGCGCACTGTCCTGGCTGCCAGCATGGTCACAGTAGTGATAGTGAAAGAATTAAGCAGATGCCGCCCGTCCATTCATCGGTCCCCCCGGGGAACACCCTGTCCATTCAGCGTAGCCGTAGGCCGAACGAGTGAGAGTGACCTGGCGGCGGACGCCGAAACTTGTAGACGTGAAGATCGCGTCCCGGTTGTCCCTGTCATCTGCTCATCACCGCCACACCTTCTCCAGCCTCGTCTCACCATCGTAGTCGCTGGCTTCATTCCTGCCATGTGGCTCCTCAACAGCAGCACTTTGCATCGCACCGCACCGCATCTCGTCCCGGCACACCGTCTGTGAGCATCTCCCAGCCACCAGCCTGACTGAGCAGGACTGCAACCAACACCATCCACGGGAGATTTTCTTGCTGGTTCATCGTCCATTGTGCCTGAGACGGAGCATCTCCCATATTTCCGGTGTTCCCAGCACATTCATTGCCGCTCGCGCACCATCTCTCCGCACAACGCGGCCCGTCCGTCCATCACCAGAGCTCGTCGCATCGACTCTCCACCGCTCCATCTCTCTTTCTCTGCCCTGTTCCATCATCTTCCCCGTCTCTCGTGACCGCTGCAACACCCTGCAGCTCCTACTGCGCGTCTTACCGACTCTGGTTTGGCGCGGCTTGGGTCCTCGTTCCGCGGTGTTGCCCGTGATCTTTTGCTTCGGCTGTCTGAGGCACTGACGCGACCTCTCGCTGCCATCCGCCTCGAGGCCGCAGAGCTCGCTTTTTTGGCCTGTAGCATCTCCTACAGCCTGTATCTTGCCTGTCACGGGTGCTGCTGCGGCAGATTTCTGTCTCCTGGATCTGTTTCCGGTGTCATTTCCTCGCTGGATTTGGGTTTTCTGTTTTGCTTTTTTTTTCCTACAAGCTCATACACAAACGACACAACAAAAACAACCCGCGCAGCGCATTTTCAGATCGAGATTTGCCCGTGTTGAGCGTGAGCGTGCGTTGCGTCATCTGCGCTGCGTGGTGTTGCGCCGAACGCTGCTGAGCTCCCTTTTTCCCACGCGTTGCTCGTCTCACGCCACGGTCCCGTCCTCGCGACCTTCTCTCCACAACTTCTGCCACCTACCACCTCCTCCCCATTGAAAAGGCTCAGCCTGCCCCACCCCATCCGTACCTTTTCCACCTCTTCTCAATCCCGAGTCTTGTTGCGCATCATGGCTGAAGAGACTGTTGCCCCCTCTGCGCCGGCCGCCGCTGCCGGTGAGTCGGTAGCTGAACGCGCGCCCTCGGCTGAGCCCAAGGCTGGTCCCGCGGACTCGGCGCCGGAGACTCGTCCTGAGCAGGAGAAGGAAAACGCTTCGGGGCAGCCAGCTGGTAAGTGTGTGAATCAATCTCTTGTCTCCCCCTCGATCGCGTTTCCATCGTGTTGTGGCGTCGCTGATTTGTCCCGTGCCGCGCAGCTCCGTCAGAAGGCGCGAGCGCCCCAGAGCCCGAGAAGAAGGACGACCAGGCTGAGACCCAACCCGAGGAGCCCAGCGCATCCGCCGACTCTGCGGACGCGAAGGAAGAGGGCGACAAGGAGGAGGAGACCGCTGAAGCTGCCGCGCCTGCGCCAGAGACCAACGGCACACCCGCGTCGGCCAAGAAGGCGGCAAACGGGAAGCGCAAGTCGACCGGTGGTGTGGCAGAGCACAAGACGCCGCGGAAGCTGGGCAGGAAGAAGTCGCAGGCCCGGATCACGCATCTGGATGCGAAGCCCGGAGAGTACTACCTGGCGCGGCTCAAGAGCTATCCGCCATGGCCGTCGATCATCTGCGACGAGGAGATGCTCCCGCAGACCCTGCTCAACACGCGTCCGGTGACTACGAAGCAGGCGGATGGCACGTACAGGGAGCCATACGCCGATGGCGGCAAGAGAGTGCACGAGCGGACGTTCCCGATCATGTTCTTGGAGACCAACGAATTGTAAGTGGACCCTACTACGCCTACCGAAAACACTTTTTTTTTTTTGAGGCCAAGAGAAAAGAAACTGACAGCTGCTACAGCGCTTGGATTCCCAACACGGAACTCACGCCCCTTACCCCTGACATGTGCAAAGAGGCCATCGAGAAGGGCAAGCAGCAAAAGGCCCTGCTTGCTGCCTACAAGGTAGCCCAGGAAAACCACGACCTGCAGTACTTCAAGAACCTTCTGGCGGACCACCAGCGCGCGATGCAGCAGGAGGCGGAAGATCGCGAGGCGAAGGCGGCAGCCAAGGAAGCCGCCAAGGAGAAGAAGAAGCGGAAGAGCATGGAGGTGGTCGACGACCAGGAGGATGTCGAGATGGCCGAGGCCGAGGAGGAAGAGGGCAAGAAGCCCAAGGCTACCAAGAAGCGAAAGAAGGACGTCGAGAGCGACGGAGAGGCTGAGAAGGTGAGTGCAAGATGTCACCATCACGACGTGGTGGTCGTTTCCATGGATCCGCGAGAAGGGATTGATTGCTAACACCAGTAGCCCGTCAAGACACCCAAGACCACTACCAAGCTCAAGCTCACCACGCCCAAGACTCCTGCGACTGCTGAGACCAAGAAGACAACGGCGTCTGCAAAGGCCACCAAGGGCAAGGCAACCGGCGCGAAGAGAGGCGGTAGGGCGGCGGTCAGCGACGAAGAGATGGCTGTCGAGACTCCCAAGGAGCCGGAGAAGACGATAGATCCGCAGGAGGCCAAGGTCAAGAAGGAGAAAGAGAGTAAGTTGGCTGCCTACGTTCCGGCAGTTCTGACGAAACGACGCTAACGCGTTGCAGTTCTCTACATCCGCCACAAGCTGCAAAAGGGCTTCATCTCGCGCGATCAGGCACCCAAGGAGGAGGAGATGGCGGCCATGTCCAACTTCTTCTCCAAGCTGGAAGCACACTCGGACCTGGAGGTCTCGATCATCCGCGCCACCAAGATCAACAAGGTGCTCAAGATGATCGTCAAGCTGAACACCATCCCCAAGGATGAGGAGTACCACTTCCGACGCCGCGCCGTCGACATCCTGGCCAAGTGGAAGAACCTGCTCGAGTCGGACACCACTCCTGCTGCCGCTGCGGAGGACAAGGGCAAGGAGAAGCCGACCGCCAACGGCGTCCACAAGGACGACGAGGGTGACGAGAGCGTCGACGGCAAGGCCGAGACCCCCAAGGCTGAGAAGACCGACTCCGAGGAGAAGGAGACCGAGGAGAAGCCCGAGGAGAAGCCTGCCAAGGAAGAGAGCGCCGCAGAGTCCAAAGACCAAGACACACCGATGCCGGATGCCCAAGCGGAAGAGAAGGCCCAGGCTCCTGAGGAGCCAGCCAAGGAATCCGAGGAGGCAGCTCCCAAGGAGGGCGAAACCGAGAAGACGGCCGAAGAGACGGCAGCATAGATCAGATTCTCTTCTAGCATGTCTTCCACAAATTTAACATCCCCCTAACGGCCTGTCCTGTCCGCACTATTCCCGGTGGTTGGTACCCTTTTCGAATCTCTGTGTTATTGCGCTTTGATGCTATGCCTTGTGTTGTGTTTCCCCCCTTGTTGCTGCTGTTCTTTCTCTTTCTTACAGTTAGTTTTGGACCTCGCGTAGTTGAGCTGGGAAGTAAAAGCTTGGCCTTGGTTTACGGTCTGTCTCTGTTGTGTATATCTACGAATTGACTTAGCTACCTATCTATCTATGGATGGTGTGATCGTGATCGTGTCGTGGAGTGCTGTTGACGCTGGTATTAGAGGGCAAGCAAGATATGAGACAGGCAGACAAGACACGAGGTCGGGTTCGTCCCGAAAAACGGGGCAAGGTCGAATCCGTCCATTGCAGCTATCGATGTCAATATTCAATATTCGATCGGTACTCCGTACATGTGTCTTGTTCCTGTTCTTGTCGTGAAACATGGGAAAGGGAATGAAGAGGGAGATAAAAAAACAGAATATAACCACTTAGGTCGCTCTATTTTATCTGTCTATCTATCTATCTATTTACTAACTCTACTACTCATCTCGACGTGCCTTGTCTTGACTTGCGTTGTGTCTTGCTTTTGCTGCCCTCATATCCATCCATGTCCATGTCCCACGTCCGTGTTCCATGTCTATCTATGTTCATGTACACACGATTCCAGATGCCAAATGCCCACGTTCCAGGTTCCATATCCATATCCATATCATAGGTAGGTCGTCTATCCATCTATCTATCTATTCGCGCTATAGCTATAGTATTGCTTCCGGACAACTATTTAGAGTGATAGCAGCTTCAGTCAGACAGCACATTAGGTAAAGCAAAGTAACAGGGCTGTTTTGAAAACATTAGGTAGGTAGCCTGCTGAGAACCTGTGTTGGAAAATACGTAGATCTCGAGCTGGTTCTGTCATAATAAGAGGCCCATGCAAAACAAACTGTTTGTTTGGTTTTAGGGCAGGGTCCAACCCAAACTGCTAAACTAGATCATCTAGGTCGGTCTCTAGTGTCCATTATGTATGATTACCATATCTAGCCAAGCGGGTAATTGCGATTATACCTACTGAATATAAGATGAAAGCAAAAAGGGTTAAGATGATATCCAACTGGAAAGGTGTCATCCCTTAGTAGGTCACTAACTCCGTTTTACGAGAAAGAGAAGAAAGATCGAATACAAGTGCAAGTTATTCATCATCATCATCATCATGGACGAAGACTCCTCTGTCGCTAGGTAGCTAGCACGATTCTTTCAAGTATACCTACGCTACGGTATGTACATATGTACATATTTCCTTTTGCAACTTATATGTTATGTTATTCGTATATACTACGTACTATGGCCAAGAAGCTAACAAAGGGAACTAACCCTCCTTTCTAACGTTCCAGATCTCCCTCTCCTGGAAGAACGCGACCTTCTCAACTTCCCCCAGCGCCTATATTTCTGGCAAGAACGAGTTGTTGGATGAAGAACAGAAGGAGCAGGAGCAGGACAGCAAAGGTCAGATTGTCAAACCCTCGCAACCACTGTCACCGCCGTCGCTATCCCACGGCTATATAGTCATGCCATCGGTAAAAAAAAGTCTAACACAAGAAGATGATGATCCTGATCTCCGAAAGTCCACAAAAAGGCCCCGGAAGGAGCAAGTCGCCCCAACAAGGAGATCAGAGCGCTTTCAGAGACAACGACAAGCCGACCCTGGTAAGCAAGGCCAAGATTCCCGGGATTGGGCGCTAGGGCCAGAATGCTCGAGTGAAGATGCTGTGAGGCGATATGGACATCTCTTTTCGGGATCGAGTGCCATGAATAAGTGCTGTACTTACCAAATGCCTACTAGGGATGTGATTTGAGGCAGGCACAAATAATTTTGTTATAGTCCTGATATATTCCAAGTACCTGACAAAACAAGCAACCGGGAAAAGCCAAAAGGAATTTGGATCAGTGTGCGGAAGTTGGGTATATATACTTTTTGTGTGAACATTTAGGTTCATTTGTCGGATAACATCCCAATATTTGAACTAATAAGTGATATCAGCGCTCTAATCCAGTTGGAGGACTTGTATCTATACAAACAGGGATTTCCTGAAACCATGCTTCATGTGTTTTCAATCTAGCGCTACAAAGGTCCCTTTCTCTACAGTGGAAGGAGTTTGAGAAATATCCTCAGAGATGAAAGGGTTCTGCTCCAGTTATCGTGCGCAACAATCTTCTTTGTCAAGGTCTTTCAGTAATCTCCAGCCCTGGCCGGCAGCAGCCGATTCACCTGTCGGTGACTACACACAGCTTTCGCGGAATGCCCCAGATACTCAAACTAGATGGTTCGATATCTAGTTTTACTCACCATGAGGGCTTCAAACTCTCTCATATCAAAGATGCTCTGTACTTGGCCTGGTGATACACACGTACCGCTTACAACCACGATATTCCAACGACGGAATCAGATCTGCAAATGGAGTACTCTGACTCGATCCCTGATACGTTTCCCAACGAAATCATTCCTCCTGATGAAATCGTCAGGGATGCAACGCCGGAGGAGGTAATCACGATCAGCTCCGGGAATTTTGCGAGGGTCGTGAGGATATCCCAGATAGCCATCAAGATCTACAGCCCGCAGGCCAAGAGTCACCACGACCTTGAAAAGCGCATCTACGAGAGGATAGGCATACACCCGTTCATCCTCCAGTACTTTGGTGAGACGCCAGCGGATTCGATCGTTGGCCGCGGACTGATGTTCGAGTATCACCACCTTGGAAACCTGGCCTTCAACATCGAGTACATAAAGCCGTTACCGAGGTGAGTCTACTATTAGCCCGCATCAATCTTTGGATACGGATGACTGACAACCAGCACATCTGGAACAAACAGCTGGCCGTTCGAGGCAACAGAGGCGATCCGATACACCCACTCCAGGGGAATCATCCACGGCGATATCGGGCTCCACAACTTCCTCGTCGCAGACAGGCACAATCTGGTCCTGGCCGACTTTGGCGGCTCCAGCATCGACGGTTCACCCTGCCTCGTCATGGCTTCGATTCGGTACATCGCGCCTTCGTACATGGAGAACATGACCGGCAATCCGACGGTCAAGCACGACCTTTTCGCCCTGGGTACCGTGCTGTACGAGATCAGCGCGGGCAGACCCCTCAATTATAGTTTCACGGATTATCAGATTAGGGAGCTCTTCATGCAACGGAACTTTCCCTTTGCGAACACGGACATCTTCGGTGTCGCTGATGTGGTCGAGAAGTGCTGGATGGAGGAGTATAATAATGCGGAGGAAGTAGTGGATGATCTGATTGCTATCAGTGCATCCTTAAAATAGGCGTCTCCTAGTTTTCTTCTTTTGGAGCATTGTTTCTTTTTCAATCGAGAGGTTCAAGACTGTCTATGTACATGGATGCTGGAAGCATGTTTTGGAGTTTCTCTTGCCTTCCAGGTCTGCTTGACAGGTCATAGGTCAAATGTTGGATTGGGGGTATCAATAAATAGAGTGAGGATATGGACATGATCATAAATGATGGATTTATGACATTGTGATAATGAAGTGCGGTCCCATGTGATGTAAATACATATGAAGTGTTACTGTTCAACAAATGTTAGCCTTCACATATGTAGGTAGGTATTGATTCACATATCTGTCAACGTTGGCATGGAGTGTTGTTCCTGTCATATGTCGTTCGTCGCCCTAAAAAAGCCAACCGCGCGCCATCAGAGCTCGGCAACACCCGACAAACTCGCCCCGGCCTGACGACCCATCTTGTCCTGCAAAGTGAGCTACCAACGCGCCAGGCCTGGTCCTGGACTACATCTTTGATCCCCCATCTCGCGTTCTCTTCTGACAGCTCGCGAAGATGATGCACCCTGCGAGACAGGCGTATGTCGAGGAGTCGGCGGAGGTAAGAGAGCTCCCTCGTCCCACCTACCTAGCTTCAAATCTCTGGCAGCTCCCCCATCCTGTCACATTTGCCAAAGCCATGTTCACAGCGTATTTACAAGGCCTTTTTTTTCTCTTTTCCCTCCGGCCCTCAGGGTTCATCGGCTGACTGCCCATGCGTCGGATACACTAGGACACGGAGGGCGTTGACCTGAATAACATCCGTAAGTACTAGACGGTCGCTGAAAATCCCACCCGGTGACAAATATCTGACACATGGAATAATTGTTATAGCTATTGACCGCGATCATGATATCCCGGCTACGGCGGGCATCGCGCCCGAAAGAGCTTCCGCGATTCTCTCTCAATTTGAACGGAAACGAAAGGCCGCTGCGATCGCGGTCCCGACAGACGACAACCGCGTGCGCGCACGACTACGCGAGCTTGGTGAGCCTATAACTCTGTTTGGTGAAGGACCGGGAGACCGGAGAGATCGATTACGAGACCTCCTCGCGCAACTCGCTGAAAAGCAGGAAGCGGAGGGAGATGTCGAGATGCGGGAAGCCTCTGCGGAGGCGGAGGCGGAGGAAGAAAAGGCAGAGGAGCAGGAGGAATTTTACACAGAGGGAACCCAGGAGTTGCTGGAGGCACGGAGGAAGATCGCGCTCTTCTCCCTGCCGCGGGCGAAGGCGCGGGTCGCCAGGCAGAAGGAGGAGTCGACTATCCCCCTACGGACACATATTAAGCACCGCAAGGCGATCAAGGAGAAGCTGCAAGGGTTCGATCTCTACGGATCTCAGATTGCGGGTGAGCGACCGGTCAGTATCACGCGATTTGCGCCGGACGGGCAGACTCTTGCTGCGGGGAACTGGGCTGGAGGGATCAGAATGCTCACGGTGCCTAACCTGGAGGAGAAGGCTACCTTGCGTGGTCATACAGACCGTGTCGGTGGTCTCACCTGGTTTCCGGGCGCTACTCTGCCCTCCTCCAATGTCTCACCATCCGCGGTTAACCTGGCCTCTGGAGGAGGCGAAGGCAATGTGGTTCTCTGGGCTCTTGATCAGAACAAACCTCTAGCTACGCTGGGCGGTCATTCTGGCCGTGTATGCCGCGTCGAATTTCATCCATCCGGTCAGTATCTGGCGTCCGCGTCTTATGACACGACATGGCGACTGTGGGACGTCGAGACGACGACGGAGCTGCTTCTCCAGGAAGGACACTCCCGTGAAGTCTACACGGTGGCGTTTAACTGCGACGGCTCTCTCCTTGCCAGTGGAGGTCTTGACAGCATTGGCCGCATCTGGGACCTTCGCACCGGTCGTACGGTTATGATTCTTGAAGGCCACATCCGAGAGATCTACGGACTTGACTGGGGCGTTGACGGCTACAGAGTGCTCTCTGGTTCGGGCGATGGATGGGTCAAATGCTGGGACCTACGACAAGTGAGAAACATCGGCAGTATCGGAGCCCACAGGGCTGTTGTGTCCGACGTGAGGTGGTATAAGGGAACCGAATCGTCGTCGTTGTCTTATCTTCCATCCGTCCAGAACGGGGCCATGGATATCGACAGCGCGACTCCAACGCCGGGCGAAGCTCCTCAGCAACCGGCACCGGCTCAGCCGAAGAGATCGGGCACGTTCTTTGTCTCGAGTGGATTCGACAAGAACGTCAAGATCTTCAGCGCTGACGACTGGTCGTTGGTGAAGTCGCTGAGCGGACACTCGGGCAACGTGCTTAGTGTCGATATCAGTGATGACGCGAAGTGGATCGCTAGTTGTGGTCATGACCGTACTGTGAAGCTCTGGGGGATTGAGTGATTGACTTCCCGATCGCCACCTGATAGCAAATAAGGCTGAACAGGCGGAAGAGGACATGGACGCTGTGCCATCATGGCCTGACCCGGGTGCGTGGAAGAATATCAGGAAGAGAGAGGAGCGTGGGAAGTCAGATTTTTTATCTCGATATCTTACGACTTCAGCTCGTTACTCGGATATCATCGTATCCAATCTCTGGCCTTTCGCCGCTCCAGAATGCACGTCATCCAGTTTCCGCTCGGGAGATCATCAGCCACCCTGGTCTATCCGGATGGGTAGATACAACCCCTTTGATTTGCTTGCAGCTGGAGAATTGATGCAAGTACAGAGGGCCAAGCCTGTTAATTATATCATGTATACATAACGAGAGGGCAGGAGTAACTCGGTCTCAGGATTAGATTCAGCCTTTGTATCCGGCAAATAAGATAATTTACGTTATTCAACCCTGTAGATTCTGTCCTGATCGTTAAAAGCCAACATCCACATACAAACACAGCCACGTACGGTTACATTCGATCGTTGTTCTGGATAGCCGATTCCAAGAAAGGAATTCAACATGAGATTTGATTTTCCGCCTAAGGTATATGCCAGATAAACAAAACCAGTCATCGCCTTGCCTCAGGCAGCTCCGGAGTTTGTCAGTAGTGACTATCCTCTGGTTATATATATTTGTACCGGCTGGACAAGTAACGGATCTTCGTTTCGAGTCTTTGACCGTTGGAGCCGGATCTACCCGTACATATGTACCTTCTGTTACTGTACAGTACCAACTGCAACACCGATCTCTAACCTGATAATACGACTCGAGATACAATTGGCTTCGAAGCTGGAACTGCATGTTCTGCCCGATCGACATCGGATATTATTAGTAAACGTGACGTTATGACGTAAGGTCCGCGGACCCAGGCCAAACCAAACCGACGTTGTTCCGGGCCGGGACCGGAGTCGAAGTCCCGTGCTTTCTCCCGCTTTTCCTGCGCGGATATCTGATCCTCCATCTGATAACCATCTCACTTGCCTACCGTGTGTGTGGTTAGAGCATGGTAAGCTCTTCATATTTTAATATTTTCAGTTTCTTTTTTTTTTTACTAGCTGCTTCAGATAGCAAAGCAAAAACCATGGGAAGCGCTTTTCGATCCGGGAGGCAGCTGCTCCGCCAGCTCTCCTCCGCTGGAAGCGCGCCACATCGAGCTGCCTCGACGCTGCGAACGCCTTTTGGTTCTTCCTTTTACGGTTTGAGCGAGAATAACGGAGCGTGCGTGCTCTGCTGGTATCGATTTGATAGAAGTGCTGCTGGCTCGCAATCACGACAGCTGCGTCAACAGCAGGTGCCGCGACGGTTCGCGTCGACATCTTCCGCATCGTCATCGAATTCGAATAGCAAGGAGAGCAACAACAGCAACAACAGCAAAGAAGAAGAGCAGTTAATGACCGCCGCACCCGACGTCACAAACTACTACACCATCTTCCCCAAGACGATCCCCGCGGGCCCGCCGCCCGCCTCCCCCTTCGAGATCCCGCTGCCGCAGCTCCGCCGCGAATTCCTGACCCTGCAGTCCCTCGCCCACCCGGACAAGTACCCGCCGGGACCCGCCAAGGATCGCGCCGAGGCCCTCTCGGCCCGGATCAACGAGGCCTACCGCACGCTGGCGGACCCGCTGCTCCGCGCGCAGTACCTCCTCGCGCAGTGGCACGGCATCGACGTGACGGCCGAGGACGGCGCGGCCAAGCACGCGCTTGACCCGGAGACGCTGATGGTGGTGATGGAGGTGCAGGAGACGATCGAGGAGGTCGGATCGGGCCCGGAGGCCGAGGCGACGATCGCGACGCTCAAGGAGGAGAATCAGGCCCGGATCGCGGAGACGGTCAGGGCCATGGGGGAGGCGTTTGATCGGGGCGATGTCGAGGCCGCGAGGAAGGAGTGTGTCAAGTTGAGGTTCTGGTATAGTGTTGGAGAGGGGCTGAGGGAGTGGGAGCCTGGACACACGGAGATTAGGCTGGTGCATTGATTCTTTTGTCTCTCTCTCCCCCTTCGCCTCTTTTTTGCTCGGAGGAGGGGTTAGCAGTGAGATGGACAGGTACATATACTATATGGAGTGTTATGCATAGAGTGGCTAGAAAGGTCGATGTGGCGGCTCTATTCTCCATTCTCCAGGAACTGGTTCCGACCTGTGGACGTTCCTGGCTGTCACACTTTTCCCCAGAGGTTGTTCTATGTGTTTAGGGCACCAGCGTGTATATATACATAGTATCATGTCTTTGACGATCATGTACGGTGCAATCTGCATGTGCTGGGATGTGGAGGATATGGGGCCAGATGCGCAAACTTGGGAGTCATCGAGGTCAGACGCAGGGCCGTTTCAAAGATGGCTGACTGCCTGATCGTTGTCCAGGGTCAACAGCGCGCTTGTTCTCTGGTGACATATCTACCCATCTGCTGTTTGAGATCCCCATCCTGGCCCCCTGGCCGCTCTCACATGCATCCTGAAGTCCGGGCGAATTTTCTCAGATAGACCCGCAAGATGATCAGACAATGACTATGGTGGCATCATTGGTATCGAGTGCCAGACAGGCAGCACCATGTCCGTACAGAGAAAGGAGGCTGGTTCGGGCAACAGCCGGGAACGGGTGCATCCGAAGGATCTGCGATATCACGAAAACCACGTTTGTCTCTTCCTTCCAGAACGATGTTCTTTCTTTCCTTTGGAGCGAGACGAGGTACTCCGTTGCGATCGTTGATCATGTGGAGAAACCGCAGCCGTCGATCCTTAACCCTGGAATGATCTTGTCGATCACGTCAGCTCGTCTGTCTATCGCTCCAGGTTGGATGAGCCGTAGTGGAGAGCTTCGACGCCGTCGTCCACTGGCCACCTTACCCCGGTCGTGCGTCTCGACGTTGAATCGTGCATCCCAAGTCAGCAGCAGCTAAACGCCCGCCGCAGGAGACGCACATCATGGCCTCCCACATAGCAGGCTGCTCAGACCCCTCTTCTGCCTGTAAAGTCATTAGGGACATAAAGATGGAGACTGAGAGCAACACAGACTGAAGAAAAGGGGCCGGATGTCGACCGACGAGCAACGCTGGACCAAAACTTGAGTGCTTGACCCATACCTGTCTGTTCATCCTATCTCGAAGAGACAGCGGTGGTTCTGTACTGTCTTTTATCGAGGAGATACAACAGAAGCAGAAGAACAGGACTAACCTCGCAACCATGGAGACTGTTAGGGATTACAACAGGTACGTCGTGCTACGCGACGGCGGGGTCTTGATCTTGCCTTGTGTAAATCAGAAAAACAGCAGCCAGCTTTCAGCGTCTACCGTGTCTCATCCCACTTGGTTTCTCCCTGGAACATTATGTTTTCGTTGAGTCGAGACATATTCCAACATGGCAAAAGTCCTGCTGAGTCTTTTTGTTGATCTTAGTATCATCCACTCTCCGTCTTTCACCGTCCTTGTCGGCCCCAACCACACCAAACTCACCATCCAGTGCGGTCTTGCCAAACATGTCTCGCCACCGCTCGACCATCTCATGAACAATGGCCACATCCGTGAGTCGAGACACCGCATCGCCGTCCTCGAGGACGAGGAGGTAGAGATCTTTGTTGCCTTCTGTGAATATGCATACACTTGCGACTACACCACGCCGCCCTTCAAGATCAGTGAGAATAGCCCCTTGAGGACTCCACTCACGCCAGCAGACATCCCGCCTCTCACACCATCCCCTCCTCCAGAGCAGCAGGAGGCCAGACTTGGGGAAGCAGGGGACAACGACGACACGGCAGAACCAACTCCTGGAGCTGAAGCGCAGGGATTCACCGCGGAGCAGCCCACAGAACAACCGACTCCCCCGGAAGGAGAGCCAGGAGAGGCAGTAGAAGATGACTCCCCTAGCGGTGAGGAAGGTGACGAGGGTCAGAAAGGAAAGAAGGAAGCGGCTGGCAGCGTGTCTTTCGACGAACCTGCTGCTCACCTCACGCCCCCTTCCACGCCTCCTCCTGGGAAGGATGAGGAATTCCAGCAGCCTGCTGGAGATATGGCCTCCAGAGTAACAGAGTGGTGGGACCAGCCTGAACAGCCGCCTGTGGAAGTGAAGCCCGCTGAGAACCCACCAGGGGACCTGCCTCCAGAAGAGGGTGATGTTGCCACAGAGGGGAAAAAGGATGGCGAGCAGGAGCAGGTGTCCTACGCTCAGCCTGCTGAACCCAAAGGATGCCTGGCGACCTGTGGGATGATTTCACTGGCCTCGTATACGCTCACCAAAAGCCCGTCGGTGTACCAGCGCGGCCAGCGTATCCCAAGCGCGGCGGATCGGACCTACCCTACATCCTCTTTCACGCGAAGCTCTACGTCTTTGCAATCCGCTACGCGATCCCACTGCTGGCGAAACTACGTCTGAGGGAGCTCCATCGGGATCTGCTCATCCTGCAGCTCTGTTACGCCGACCAGGACTCCCAGCTCCCCGACGGCGTCTCCCTCTTCTCCGTCAAGGCGAAGATGGTCCTCAACCTCATGCACTTCACCTACACGAAAACCACCCGCTACTGAGCCCGTCTCACCTCTCGAACCTACCGTGCTCCGAGAGAGCGAGCTCCGCACCTTAATTACTCACTACTCCGCCTGCAAGGTGTGCGAACTTGCCGCATATACTCCACTGATGGCCGGTCTGTTCGCGGTGCCGCCGCCGCTCTCGCTGGAAGGTTCCGCGACGGCCAATGTCCGTGTCGGTGGGGGCTTGAGAGATCTCCTTGACTCGACGACTGAGTTGGCCTCCGACTTGGTCTACAAGTTGATGTAAGCCGCTTTGGTTGCTTGAACGAAACAGAGTGTGTAACTACGTGACTATTACCATTACAGGAAGCGTTAATAAAAGACGGACCGGTGCATGATTCACTAGAGAAAGTGCATGATCGGAACGACGAAATCTATTGGCTTTTGCTATAATCTTGCATCGATGAACCTGCTTTGTCGAATTCCGTTATTTACCCTTTTCCTTTTCTTGCCTCTTATCCAAAATTGGCTAATGACGTCTGTAATTTGATTTGCTGGACATGTCTGAGTTTGACTTGACCAGACGGTATTTACGGCCTGCATCATGCTTGCATTTGCATATCGACCATGAGTTTTGACTTTTTCTTTCCTTTTCGATTTTTTTTTCTCTTGCCGAGTTTGCAGAGATTATTCTCTTCTTCGCTTCTTCCTTGGACCCCTGTCGATGGTTGACGTTGACAACGCGTCGGCACGGACAGATTCACTTGCGCCGGTTTCCCGAGATCGATCCATCATGCTAGCTTGTTTCACCATCCCATCGTACATCTTTATTTTTTTTTCGTGCATTGCCCCTCCATACTATACGATACTAACCACTCGAGATGTCTTTCGGCATCCTATCCCGCCTGCTCTTCTTATCATTTCGTTTCCTCGTTCTTCGTTTTCCTTGCATGGCTAGCAGTGCATTGCATCGTTTTGTATCTTCATTTGTACTACATCGTTGGATGATGATGATGTAACAAGAAGACGGGAAAGACAGACGATGAGACAGATGAATATGCATAACATTTAGCACACATACATAACCGGTTTGAAACTTGCACGGGAGAGAGAGAGAGAGAGAGAGAGAGAGAGAAAACTTGAACAGATCAAGCTCTTCTGGTGCGTCTTGGCTAATTGCGTGTAGTGGCCCATCCGGACGAGTGGATACCGGGTTCCCCTCTTGTCCCCATCACCATCCCACGAACCCATGAAACTGATATCGTAAGGCATTTAAATAAGCTTTTGGCCAACTGGATCTTCAGCTGGCGCTGGAGCTTGTTCTGGTGTCAAGTGCGGTTGTGGCACTGGCTCCGGCCTGACGCTGGCCCGGGCGAGATCCTGTTGGAGCAAATAAGTCCCTCTTCACGGTCTCCATCAGCCTTTCTCCCTCTCTTTGCCCGGTCGAGTATAGGGTGCGGTACCTAAGGCCTACGGATGCCTGTGCTGGATGGATCCCGGCGCGGGGCAGCTGCAAGTCATCCGTGTGAACTCTATGATGTTCTATATGCAATGATACCTTTGTTGTTTGTCTCGTGCCCGCGGAACTTGGTTTGTGACCTACCCGACGCCGACGCATGGACGGGATATTATCTCGAATAGTATGCTTTACGTACCCCTCCCACGCGGTGCGAATCCGGACGGGGAGGATTCCATGCAGGATCCCGAAAAGTCCGTTGCACAGGAATGTTTGCGACTTGCATTACCTCACATTGCAGGGCCAACACCCGAGTTCGAAACCCCTTTTGACAGTATCCCTGGCAGGGAGGATGGATGTTTCGTATGCGGACCAGTCCGAGGGCCGGGACTTATCGTGTCATGTATGCCATGGATGCCGTGAAGAGAGAGGTCACATCGTGTCGGACCGCCTAGAATCTAGGGCATCGGATGATGCATCCGTTGCTACCTACTTGGGTACTTATTCATCGGGTAGTGCGGCCAGTATACCTTTACCTAGGCTGTGTATACTTCTGGAGCCCCGGAGTCTTGGTGGTTCGATCCTGAACCGGAACCATGGGACGGAGTCAAGACTCGAGCAAGCATCATGATAGTATACGTGGTGGTAGGAACTCGTCATCGACAGACTTTGAGGGCAAACTCTTATCTCCATCAAAAGGGAAGGAACGCTCCGCCGTGGGTCGTTCTTGGCACCCAGGGCCCGGGCTTGGCGCTCCGTCGGCCCGTCAGAGGGAAGGCGTGACCGCGAGGACGTGGCTGATTGGGTTGCTGCCTGGACAGTGCATCGTTCCTTCTCTCATCCAGCTTCACGTGAGATGTTCATAAAAGGTTCAAGCTTTTCGTGCTCCAGCCTCAAGCGTCAAGCCTCAAAGCCTCCAGCCCCAACACCTCTAGGTCCAGCCCCTGCCCAGCGCCCGGCCACGCGGATCCTCTCACCTCACAGCCGAAACCCCAAGAAACCCCCAAGCGCCCTTTGCTTCACGCGACGTCAGCATGGATGATGCCGTCCTGCTGCCCCCTTTCTCGGGGGATTCGTTGGCGGCCCTTATCGCGACGTGATTCTTTTGATGTGTCTCGGCTTCGTTTGCTTGGCGGGCCGTCTAGCGGTGCTAGGTGCGGGTACGGGGAGCGCCGGACTGAAGTGGGACCTTGCGTCTCCCAACGGGCCCCCTAGACGGTTACGCCGTATGACTGCACCGAGGACTTGCTCCCTACCTCGACGTGAACTCGACTGCTCTACGCCAGGCGCGGCTAGATCATCTGAAAAAAAAAAAAACGATGGAGAATGGAGATGGAGACCGTATCGCGGTCGTTGCGTTACCCACCCCCCCTTTTTTAAGATTATTATTAGACCGTTTGAGACATGCTCCCCGCCAAGAGAGATCCGGGCAGCGTCTATCGACTGCTCTATCGAGCGACCAACATGTCTACGCGCTGTGCCTCGTCTCGGCTTCGGGCAGAGCCACGCAACACTCGGCCTCTTGGCCCTGACCAGCACTCACCGACACCGTCCGGAGTAGGGAGGCTGGGGTAGGGGAGGCAGATCGGGCGGTGGTGATCTGGCCATCGCAATCACACTCGGGTGGTCTGTGATCCGGCCGGTCTGGTAGGAAGTCCTGTGTTATTATTATCGATAGCGGTTAGTCCGGATGCGGGATCTTTTTTTTATTTTTCTTCGTTTTATTTTCTGGCGGCCGCCGCTGCAGGCCGGGAACATCCTGTTCGGCATCCACCGCGATCCAACGCAGCTGTTGGTCCAGCCCGACCAGGATCATTTCTTTCTTTCTTTCTGGCCCACTCGGACAACCCCCATCGCTCGCTTCAGCCACTCGAAGCTTGGCCGCGGCGGCTGTCGTGGTCGTCGACGATCGACGACGATCATCCCCGAGAGAATGCTTGGCGGCTTCCCGAACCACCGTTCCTCCTGCGCCCTGACGGTATCTCCCGCACGAGGTATCTCATGTCCGATCGTGCCCTTGTCATTGGAAGAAAAACTCCCGTCTCCAGATCGATGCTCGCGAGAGACTCCGATCCAGCTGCTGCGCGGATGTCATCATCCCGACACGCCATTTCGTGCCGACTACCCGGAACTTGAACGTTGCGGCCGTTTGTGACGATGATGGAGATTACAGGTAGTAGGCTGGTGTTGGGCAAGGCGCACTCGTGGCCACTTTACCCCGGTCGGCCAGAGAACTGATACGCCAAGTCCGTGATGACGACCCCGACGCTGCAAGGACTGTGTTGGCGGCCCCCAACGTCCCAGGAGCTCAGCGCCAGGCCCTGGGGGACGTTATTAGGTATATACAAAAGGACAAACCTTTCACGGCACGGTCACTATCGAGGGCTGTGGTTACGAAATGTGGCGGCCAAGCCGGTTGGCGCTCGTCACATCTCCACCGCTGCGGATGGCATTGTTACTGAACTGGGCTGCTGTGAGGTATCCACCCAGGCGTCTCGAGTTCCAGAGCGTTATCCGTATGCTCCCACTGGCTGCGCATAACAGTGCCTCCCTCACTAGCTGTCCTTGGCAGGTCAACTTATCTCTTGGTATTTCCTCAGTATTTGGAACCTTTTTTGCCCCTGATCTACGGCTAGTATCAACCTCCCGCCAATCCCCTCTTGGCATCAGGCTTCTGTTGACCTCTTGGTCGGGCAGTGCATCTCCCAATCGTGTTTTTTCCCTCTGGGAAGATGCATGCCAGTCTCCTCTTTCTTTTTTTTCCTGTATGCGCGACGGGTGGGTTGGCTGCTGCTGCGCTCCCGGTTTTGCATGTGTCTCCAGACAAGACACCACATGGGCCGTGGCATGTCAGTTTGATGCTTTCCTGACTGTTCCGACCTGTCCTTTCATTCCTGTCGTTCGTTCTATAAGACCACGCTCGCTCGTTCGTTCGGTTTGTTTGTTGCAGCACCTACTCTCGTTGGACTCGATCGCTACACATCCTTCATTCCTTCTCTACGTAATCATCCTCCCCTCCTTGAAAGAAGAAGAAGAAAACAGAAGAAGAACGCAACAAGACGATCATCCGTCATGCGTTCGCCCACCCACCTAAAGAGTATCGACATTCAAACACCGCCAGGGACCATGTTCGAGAATCATCCGATGCAACCAGTCCCGCCGCGGTCGGCGGCGGTGTCAGAGCGGACGCTGATGGACAGCCGGGCACCCTCCGTCTACAGCCTCGAGAAGCCAAGGAAGCTGAGCATTCGAGAGCGGTTGTGTCACTTCACATGGGCCTGGTATACGCTGACGATGAGTACCGGGGGGTTGGCCCTCCTCCTCATCAACCAACCGAATACCTTCCGCGGCCTGGGGGAGATCGGTCTCGCCGTCTACTGCCTGAATCTCGTCTTCTTCGTCTTCTGCTGCACCATGATGGCCCTTCGGTTCATCCTGCATGGCAACCTGCTCGACTCCCTGCGACATGAACGGGAGGGTCTCTTCTTCCCGACCTTCTGGCTCTCCATCGCGACCATCATCTGCGGCATGCACAAGTACTTCGCCGACTATGCCGGGGACGGGTTCACCATGGCGATGAACGTCCTCTTCTGGATCTACTGCGCCTGCACGCTCTGCGTCGCCGTCATCCAATACTCCTACGTCTTCTCCGAGATCAGCTTCGGCCTGCAGACCATGATGCCCTCGTGGATCCTGCCGGCCTTCCCCATCATGCTCAGCGGCACCATCGCCTCCGTCATCGCCGAGGCCCAGCCGCCCAAGTACGCCATCCCGATCATCACGGCCGGCGTCACCTTCCAGGGCCTCGGCTTCTCCATCAGCTTCATGATGTACGCCCACTACATCGGCCGCCTGATGCAGTCCGGTCTCCCGTGCCGCGAACACCGACCGGGCATGTTCATCTGCGTCGGCCCGCCGGCCTTCACGGCCCTCGCCCTCGTCGGCATGGCCAACGGCCTGCCCGACAACTTCGACCTCATCGACGAGATCAAACACGAGGCCTTCTTCATCCGGATCCTCGCCGTCTCCGCCGGGGCGTTCCTCTGGGCCCTCAGCCTGTGGTTCTTCGCCATCGCCGCCATCGCCGTCATCCGCAGCCCGCCGACGGCCTTCCACCTGAGCTGGTGGGCCATGGTCTTCCCCAACACCGGCTTCACCATCGCGACCATCACCCTGGGCAAGGCGTTCGACAGCCCCGGCATCAAGGGCGTCGGGTCCGCCATGTCCGTCTGCATCGTGGCCATGTGGCTGTTTGTGCTGGTCAACCATGTCAGGGCGGTTTGGAATCAGTCGATCATGTACCCCGGAAAAGATGAAGACGTGAGCGATTAAAAAAAAGTCGAAAAAGCAAGTCTCTCGTGCTTTGCTGTTTCTGCTTTTTTTTTCCTTGTCTTTTTGTCTGGGCGGTTCGAGGTCCAAAAAAGTTTGCCTCCGGTTTGGTTGATTCCCCCGTCGGTTGTATTCTGCTGTTTGTGGTCCGTGGCATGGCGTCTGGGTCCTGGGTCCGTTGGTTCATATTTTTCGGCTCTGCCGGTCTTTCTGTTCTTCTTCTATACTTCCCCTTTTGGTTATTTATATAAGAGGGATGCATACATAGATTGTCAGAGCGGCCTCGATTTTGATCTCTTCGTTCGATATTCGCATAGCGTGCGTTTGCATCAAGCGTTTTGTCAGCGGCTTTTTTTCCTATTTCCCTTCTTGCGTTCTCTTGTTCGCTCGACTTGTCTGCATCGATCTATATACATTTTTCTTCTCTGTTCTTGACTACTTGTCCTGATCGTTGTCTTCACTTTTGAATTGCATTCTTGTCTATCAACTTAAATTTTTTTTCTTTTCACAGCATCGTCTTTTGTCCGGTTTCATCTACCTCGGTATGTAGGTAATGGTCTATCTGACTAACGATGATGCGTGATACGGATTCTTAAACTTGTAGACGTAGACGTAGACGTAGACGTAGGCTTGGTGTAGTACCCCCTGATTGTAGATGTGCTGGTGTGACTGCCCACTAGCTACCTGCAACCAGCCGGTCTGTACGGCTCTCTTTGTTTCCTTTGATGATGTTGGGGTCTAGAGAACGTGTACCAGCATGGACCTGTTGCTGGCGCTGGCTGGCATCTGCCAACGCATCGATCGATCGATCGATCGATCTCTTCACCGCCAGGGTCCGGATAAATATAACATCATCAGTTCTCAGGGTTATCTAGTGTTAGTTGGATAGCGCAGCATGTCATGTCATCGTCATGGTCAGTCATCGGAAATTTTTTTTTTTAGCAACCTGCTGCACAGACAGATCGATAGACGATAGACTAATATAGCGTCAAGTCTATTGAATAATACAGACAAAAACAAGCAGTACCGTACTATCACCGACAGATTGGACTGGAAGGACAGGAGGAGGTCAACGACGGGATCCAACGGAAGCTTGATCCGCGGACGCCCGATCCACAGGTTAGGTAGACAGCGGCGTTCCCGATTTAGAAACCCGATGATGCCAGACGCCTAAACCTTTCTTGGATTAGATCGCCCCATCAACCATTCTTACCTAAGCGGGCGATAGATTATGTTAGTTAACTAACCGATAAGGAAAATCGGACATGAAAAATGGGAACCCCTTGTTCCGTTCTGTCACCTTGGTTCTTACGGACTTTTTTGGTTTTTTTTTCTTCCTTTTTATGTTCAACCTGCACCCCTGCACCCCTGCTTCCTGCTGGAGGGCTCTTGATTGAATTGACTTGTGCGAGGCAGGTGGGACACGGTAACGGACGGGCCCTCCAGTTCGTTGAGTTGGGCTGGTTTACGAGGGATGGTCGCGCTGAGGGTGCCAGCAGTGCTCCCCGTCAGCAGAGCCTGCGGTGGATGGTCCTCGATATCAGGTTCAGTGTCAATATCATCGGTTGAGAGGCGGTTATCACGCTCGTCTGTTCTATCGCGGACTGCAACGCGCCCGTTCCACTCGACGCCCATCTGCAATTCTACAACATCCACCCCCCGCGTCTCATACCGCATCGCGGCCGCCTCCTCCGCCAAAGGCCGCCGCTTCAACCCCGAAAAGAACGCCTACAACTTCGACCCGGAGCTGCATGACGCACTGGGCCTCGTCACCGACACCGACCCGGCCGTCCGCCGACGGCAGAGGCCCGACAGCGGCGAGGACGCCTTCTTCGTGACCAAGGTCGGCGGGCGGGACCTGTACGACTCCCCCTCCGGAGGCGCCGTCGCGTTCGGCGTCGCGGACGGCGTGGGCGGGTGGACCGAGTCCAAGGTCGATCCGGCGGATTTCTCGCACGGGTTGTGTAGTTATATGGCGGGTCATGCGTTGGGGTGGGATTCTGGGCCGGAGAAGTTGAGGGCCAAGGCGCTGCTGCAGAACGGGTATGATAGGGTCGTGGAGGATGAGAGTATCTTTGCGGGCGGGAGTACGGCGTCGTTGGGCGTCGCGCAGAGGGATGGGAGGGTCGAGTTGGCCAAGTATGCCGTCCTTCTCTCACCATAGTTGGTACTTGATATAGGTATACTGACAGTACTAGCCTAGGAGACTCCGGGTCCGTCCTCCTCCGCCTCGCCGCCGTCCACCACTACTCCACGCCGCAAACCCACGACTTCAACACGCCCTACCAGCTCAGCATCATCCCGCCCCGCATGCGCGCCCAGGCCGCCGTCTTCGGCGGCACCTTCCTCGAGGATTCCCCGCGGGACGCGGCCGTCTCCAATATCAACATGCAGCACGGCGACGTCCTCGTCCTCGCCACCGACGGCGTCTTCGACAACCTCAACAACCAGGACATCCTCAAGATCGTGACGGGGCGGATGATCCTCGCGGGCGCGTGGACCGGCACGGCCGACATGGGCATCGGCGTGTCGAAGCATCTGGACGCGTTGACCAGGCCGGGCGGGTTGGCGGCGCCGCCGCCCTCGCCTGCTGCGCATGCGGACGCACCACCATCTCCCGCTGAGCGGTCCGGGGAGCAGAAGCCGCGTCTGACGGCCAAGACACGTGGCCATACCCTGCAGGCCCTTCTGGCCCTCTCGATCGCGGGCGAGGCCAAGATCGCGAGCGTCGACTTCCGCCGCGACGGGCCCTTCGCGAAGGAGGCGCAGCGGTACCGGCCGCAGGAGTGGTACCGCGGCGGGAAGGTCGATGATATCTGTGCGTTGGTCGTTGTGGCTGTTGAGGAGGGGAGATAAGGCACCTTTGACGACTTTGGCCGTCATCTTCCCCTTGATCTCGAAAAAGAAGCGACGATTCCTCCCGTTTATCTACCTGTATAGAGCCGAATCGAGTCGATCAGATTGGATACGACTCTGAGCGGAGATACGCGACACGGGACCCATTGATCGGTTGATTGGAGTGTACAGTATACATACGGCGCCGCATCGCATCGCATCGCATCGCATCCACGAGCGGTCCATCTATCACGGACACAGAAAATGTGCAAGAAAACGATAGCACAGTCCATACGAGCATTGTTTGCACCGCACCGCATCACCTCGCATTGCATCGCGTGGCTATGCTATGCCACCCTACGTACGCATCTTACGGCTGTTGGCTGGCTGGTTGGTTAATTGACCACGGGGGCATGGCCCTGTACCTCCCGTTTTGCATTGGATTATATCATACCATATCAGACCCGGTGGCCATGTGGTTATTATTACCTATATAACGTATAGAGGTTTCAGCATATGAAAACCCACTCGTGTCGAGTCGCATGCTGAACTGCACTGACCTGTACTTTTATTTTTTTTTCTTTTCTTTTCTTTTCTTTTTTTTCCTACGTTATTATACCAGTGATAATAATCTGAGGCAATTGATTGGATTGGATTGATACCTTGGTATTGTTTGTTGGGTTGTTGGGTTAGATTCGGTATGTGTCTGTCTGTCCAGTCTGTCTGGTTGGGTGGGGGTTGAGTTACATAGATAGATAGACAAATGCATGGGTATAGATGAATAGACAGGTAGACAGGTCTATGTACATCTCAGATGTACAGTACAGTACAGTACATTAGACTACAGAATCTACCTTTTTTTTTCTCTCCCAAAGTGTACTCTGTGAGGAGATTTTGGCAAACACTTGTATAGATATACATAGAGACACCAAGTTGCTATTCATCAGACTGTCCTCACTCAACTCTACTTTCTTCTTTATTTCCTTCCTTGTTCTTGACACGGAGCACTGTAAATCTCAGGACGGGTCCTCTTGGATTTTGCTCTTCTTAAAACTACTTGCTTTTCTGCGCAACTGTCTGATCGAAGCCAGCCACCACCTTTGGAAACTTATAAGACAGCTGGAATCGGGCTGACGGGAGGAACTCGTCGATGTAATCAATAAGTGACAGAACGGTATATTCTAAATGCTTGATAGAAGGAACCTGGTGAAGCACACAGAACCACATGATAGCACCTATAATCTGGTGCAGTGCCAAAGCGCAATATAGGTACATATGGGCCGGCTCAGTCCAGGCTCATATGTATTATTCTATAATGTATTGCAGGTCACGCATAGACCAACCTGAAAACAGTAGCCCCACCAGTAGGTCGGAGTAAGTGAGTGATGAATAGGTAGATGACCTTTTTCCGGTCCCTGTTGTCCCCCCATCTTCCAGGAACCTAATCTATCTACTGTACGCATACAACGGAGAAGAGCCCGGTATATTGATTCTGCACCCAAAGCATGGGCCAATCGATGATCCCGGCCAGTTCCATCTGATAGAT
Source organism: Thermoascus crustaceus (assembly GCF_041956765.1). Taxonomy (NCBI): domain Eukaryota; kingdom Fungi; phylum Ascomycota; class Eurotiomycetes; order Eurotiales; family Thermoascaceae; genus Thermoascus; species Thermoascus crustaceus. Next base: position 57,424 of record NW_027192537.1, on the reverse strand, counting down.
ATACTGGCCCCTGTACATGATGGCACGGCATATGGTTAGATAGCACGTACAGTGCAGAACAGCACTGGAAGAATGGCCAGGTCGCAGGTAAAGGTATGTATGTTCTCGTATATGATTGGAACGATCAATGGTATGATATAGGTAAGGTCGCCAGCAGGGATTATTGGAGGAGGATGAGAAGTGCTAAGTAGGTAGACAAGAATAAGCGAGTTCTGGGACAGGTTTTTCTTTTTCGCAGTCACTGCGCATACAGGGTATTGTCTCCTTGAGATACTGGGTAACTTGCATCACATGTCGCGATCTAGTGGAAGTAGGAGCTTATAGATAGAAAAGTGTTTAGTTTAAAAAAAAGTCAAAAACCTACAACAGACGGGATTCGCTGGTGGTCACCCACCCAACTACTAACCGCCCGGCGTGTGGCTTAAGTACGGCTGAGCGGACGGGAAGCCCTGTTTTCCACACCCTATGGTCGTAGGTACTCGATCTTTCCTGGAAATTGACTTTTCATCTCCCAGGTACCTCACACTGGACCTGCCTCTGTGATTAGGTGAGATAAAACAGAGCACGGCACATGTAAGTGACAGACCGACTGCAGAATAGAAGATAGAGTGTGAAACAGCCAGAGAACAGATAGTACAGACAAACTGTAAGGTATTGGGAAAGAGGATAACGCATGTTATGACAATAGAATGTTTCTCAAGTACACCTGTCTCCTCCCATACAAACTCGTCCCCGTACATGACCGACCACAGACTAGATACATGATTCTTTCTCTTATGTCAACCTCTTTTCTTTTTTTTTTTATTTTTACCTTTCCTCTTGCTAGTTGACCATCCCATATCTCATACACACAAAGGCAAGTACACGAACGTACATGAACAAATGTCCAACCCCCTCATTCGAGTCGCGAAAAAAGACATCGCGAGACCAAGGGAAACATCCTCGGCCCTCTCATTTTTATTTTCATGTCTTTCATTTGCGGTGCGGGCATTTTTGAGGTAAAAACCTTGATCAGGGTGGAGACAGAAAATCAACCCATACATCGGACATGGTACATGAATCAAAGTACACAATCAACCCATACAGGCCCATTTCCTTCCAGCACTGAAGGAAACCATGAAGAACCTATCAGTCCGTCATTATTAGACAAGACACATATTCTAAGCGAGGTAAGGTGAGAACTCACAAATTTAGTCACGTCCATGGCTGGTATAAGTCTCGCTCGATCTGCGGCCGTGGTCGTGGACCGGGGGTAGGTAGTTGCTTCGAAGGTAACCAGTCCACGGTGCAGCAGATCAATGCAGATCAACGTGGATCAACGTCTCAACGGATCAACACGGATCGATGCAGATGGAAGGCAGATACTGCTTCGAGGCAGATCGAGCGAGTATATCGAGGGTCGGGTCACCAGCCTAGGATACATGACATAATGACGTTAGAAGAAACTTCCAACGGCATAGTATAGTAAATGGACCCTAAAACTCACAAGCGCTGTCACTTGGACTGGGCTCTTCTGCGAGGAAGGACCTTTTTTGTTTTTAGCCAGCCTAGACGATAGGTCAATATCGTTAGTTGTTTTGATAGAAGGTTGGAGGATCACATTTGGTGGATGGTATCTACGTACAGACTCTGTCGCCTACTGGGGCTGGTCCCCTAAGGTGCAGATCTCAGGACCGGAAGTCTCGCTTCGGCCTAATGACAAGACGAGTTAGTAAATTCAAACAGGGGTAGGATAGAGAAAACACACAAGTGCTGTCACTTCAACCGGGCTCCACTGCGGTTCAGGCATATTATTCTTTTTGGTGGCGCACTGCACTCACGCTACCAGAGGTGCAGATCTTGGAGGGCCTCTTCCGGCCTAGGAGGACGCGTTTGTTAGAAGCTCTCGCGGTGTGCACAGTGAAATGGAGAGAGGATATGATATAACCGAACTCACAAGCGCTGTCACTTGGACCGGGCTCGCCTACGGTACGGGACGATGTTTCTATGCAGCCTGTCGTGAGACATCCAACTCGGTAGTCACTCAGAATAGAAAATTAAGGATTTGTAGAACTCACTTGACACAGTGGCGCACTGCACCTGCCCGAAGTGCCAGGCATAAGAGGCGAGGAGGAGGACATGGACGTGACTGAGATTCGTAGCTGAAGTTAGTAGGGGGAAGGGGGAGGGGATACATACCTAGTACCTAACAGTGACACGACAGAAGCGACGGGCTCAAGTTGTGGTTGCAATTGTTTGTGCGATAAGTGAGAAGCGAGGTGTTCGAGGACGGAAAGAGCGAAGGAGAGATCTGTGGGAGAGAAGACGGTTTTTGTAGACAAGGAGGGGGGTCATAAGCGAGGGAGTGATCTGGGGAACACATAGACGACAGTGACTGCAAGACGGGAGCCCTCCCGGGGAAAGGCAAAGAAACTGCAGGCCTGATCTTGGTGATCTCCTTTCCCATTGGTATGGTCTCGAACAGATGAGGCCATCTGGACAAGGGGCGGCCTCTTGGCTACGTCTCCGTGGCAAACGTAACCTTCGTCTCCAAGGAGGTTGAGGATGACCTCTTCAGATTCTGTCTTCCAGGTCATAACATCTCCCTGGTTACGTAGCAATGCTGATTCCTGACCCAGTTCTCCGAGGGCGGAGGTACAGAGACACGACCCAGGCACCGTAGCAACCGGATATCGGGGACATAAAACTGATAATAACCAATATATATATATATTTGAATATTGGCCTTTATATAGGATCATTTATCAGTAAGATATCAGGTAACAATGTAGAGACGCAGAAAACTTGTCACCGAGGAGATTGACGGCAATCCATGGTAGCAACAACACTAAGAAGACGTGTTAGCCACCGAAAGGGAAGAACCGATTCGGGACGCAGCTATCATAGGGAATGACTTCAGTATAGCTAGGCATAGCCATACGAGCCGTTGAAGTGAAATAGGCACGTTATAAAGAACCAATGAGGTAATGATATCAAGGCGGGCAAGTAACTCTTACTGGAATGAAGGAGATATTGGAAATGAAAAAGGAAAGCATAAAGAATAAATACCCTAATACGGCATTTCAGCAAATAAGATGTAATAATCATGAGTCATATATCTACATTTGTAAAACAAAAATAGCGCATCGAGTTGGCCATATGGAAACCATACGGAGACAAACACATAGACCTGAATTGAAGCGCGACTTTTCCTTCCCGTGTCCCAGAAAACACCGATCGAAACAACATCAAAAATTGACTTTTACATGATATTTGAAACAGAGCTAGGTTCAAACATTCGAAAGGGTATCACATATCAAGGAAGGAGGTTGAGGTGAAGTAGTGTGGATGAGAACCAAACCAATCACGTGCAGGGCTCTTCAGCACCACCGATGATTGGCCGCTTCAGTTGAGGAATCCGAATCCCGCTGGACTTTTATAGTCGAACACATGTCACAGAACCAGCACATTGCTGGTCGATTGATAGGAATCTGATGCTTGCCGGTCGTTAAATCCGAACAACGCAGGCGTCTGACAACTCAGGCGAAAATCCATGCAGATACCGGCAGGTGGAGTTGCCGGGCCAGCCCGGAAGATAGGGCCGCTTCAACGCGTAGTACATCGAACGGTGCGACGACCCTGGAGTGGTACTTGCGCTCTGCAAGCCCGGGGATGGTACACGGATATCCCAGCTTAAGGATGTTGAGAACGTAAACGATCCAGGCAATCGACAGTAGACGACAACCAGCGAGTTCAGGGGACATATTCGTTCTCTTGACTGCACGCGCTCAAGCAACCTTCCTTCCAACATTACCGATACCTCTCCCAACAACACTGATAATCACATCCCCGTTCGGATTCTCCCCAGGAGCGTCACGGATACCCCAACCAGGAGCCCCAAACTTAGTCAAATCTCTAGCCAACTGGATCAGACTCTCATCCGCGATGACCTCCCTGCCGAGTTGCAAGCGACCGACATCCTCCGAGCCCATCGCCATGAGAGTCACCATGGTCGGGGCCGCAGCAGGGGCGGCGCATCCACCCTTCGAAATAATCTCGAGCAGCTGATACGCGCACTGCTTGCCGATATCCTCTGGTGTCACGCCGCCGGCGGGAGGGGAAGCCACATCCGCAGAGTACAAACAACCTGTCGAGGACTCCGCAACGAGTGACAGTCCAAACCCGATACCAATCTTCTTCTTGGCCGAGGGATTGTTTTTCTCCGGTGCAGGGACCAGCGGCGCGGACGAGACATCGGAGAAGACATAGGTGTCAGGGACGAGAGGGTTAAGGATGCCTCTTGCGGTGTCGATCATTCTTGCGTTGTTGGAGCCAGAGACACCAGTCGCGTACGCGACACCGCGGATCTTCTTTATCCGGCCTGGATTCAGCAGGTGCAGTGTCTTCGGCAGACGGACCTGGTGGCCAAAGATCAGGTGGACCTCTCCTCCGCCGCCTTTACCGTTGTGGCCCGGGTTCGACCGCCGCAAGACACGAAGCTCGATGTTGTTGAAAATGCCAAACTGGTTGAACAAGGGGAGGATGGCCGTTCGGACACTGTCCACCGACATGTCTCCCGTCGGAGTGGCCGAGGTGATCACACCAGGTCCCGTGAAGAGCACGTTCATCGGAGCCTTCGAAAACGGGGCAAGCAGACACAGTGGCAGAAGGAAATAGCTGACTCCCCGTGTGCATCCTGCAGGCAGTTCATGCTTGATCACGCCGCCGCTAGCACCGGAACCGGGTGCGCTTCCAGTGATCAAGCCAGGCTTGTAGACCAGGATCGTACCGGTATACGAAATCTCCATCTGGGAGCCATTGGTGACAGCCTCCAGAAGGCGCAAGAAGGAGATTTCATGAGGCGCGAGACCGGGATTCGAAGGGGACGAAGATCGAATCTTGGAGATGTGGACGGCACGTCCGGTCAACGTCGCGAGCACCAGACGGTGCACGAAGTTGCGATGCGAGGTAAAGCGGACGGGGGGCGCTGGGGTCGCCATCTCTGCGATCAGATGGCTTTTTATTTTATCCGTATATTAATCAACAGGAAAGCATAATTCAAGCTGTGCAGCCCTTCTTTTTGTTCTGCGCCGAGCGAGCAGTAGCTTAACGAAAAAATCCACGAAGGAAAGTTTTTCCGGGCCGACGCGCGGTTGTCGTATTTCGTATCGCTTAACTCCGACATCCCCGCGCGCGTCCGATAACGTTTGACAAAATGATACTATAAATGACTCGACCTCATTAAAACCTTTTAACCGTTATTTACGCAATGCGCACTTTTGTTGTCTGTACATCTATACTGAATTAGATACCCCAACAAGTCACAATGCTTCCTCCTGCGCTCAATATCCCCAAATGGTAAGCAAAGCACCTCCATGCAGCTCTCACCTAAGCACCTTTCTACCCCGCCCCCGCATCTCTTGTCTTTGCCATTACAGCATATTGTCCAAGTCAACTAACCAAAAGAAAATGGATCCAGGCTTGAGAAAAATGCCCACCTCCTCCAACCTCCCGTGAACAACTACTGCGTCTACCACCCCTCCTCCCCCGCCACCCAGGGCTACACCGTCATGATCGTCGGCGGCCCCAACAGCCGCACCGACTACCACATCAACTCCACCCCGGAATTCTTCTACCAGCACAAGGGTTCGATGCTGCTGAGAACCGTCTCCGACACATCCACCACGCCGCACACGTTCCAGGACATCCCGATCCACGAGGGCTCGTTGTTTTTGCTCCCGGCCAATACCCCGCATTGTCCCGTGCGGTTTAAGGATACGGTGGGAGTGGTGTTGGAGGTGCCGAGGAAGGAAGGGGCAGAGGATGCGATGAGATGGTACTGCAGGGGGTGCGGGGAGATCGTGTGGGAGAAGAGGTTCGTGTGCACGGATCTGGGCACGCAGGTGAAGGAGGTAGTGGAGGAGTTCGGGGCGGATGAGGCGAAGAGGACGTGTAAGAAGTGCGGGAAGGTCGCGTCGATTAGGTATGAGGAGGGGGAAGTTGTGCAGCCGCCGCGGTTCCCTGAGTAGATACAAACGGAGACCGTGGATGAGTGTATGAATGATGATATTGAATGAGAGCGGTGTCGAGGCGAGAAGGGAGTTTGGTAATCAAAGGGCCGGTTGTTATGTGTGTTGAGAACGAAGAATACATGGATATATGTATACTTATAGCGATTATTGTGGTCAATTCCAGCCACTTACAAGACCTCTACAACAGCAAATGCGATAGAGACCGGCCACACTAACTTAAGCTGGTGGACGACGAAGATAGCACCTACGGTCAGACCAAAGCCAAGTTGCGGCCGGTTGGAAGGCCGTCGATATGGACTATCGCACCTACGAGGAACGACCCAGTGTCGGTCCGGGCACCAACGCTACTTCCGCCCCTGAGGACATTCGCATCTGATAAAAAAGATAGTAGGGACAGAAAGTTTGGAACTATTACCAAAAGTTGACTCATTTCACAGCCAGATCTTAGTGAGATCAATCCCCGAGTTTTACACTAGATAGTAATCAGAGCATCCACATGCAGTCTTAAACTAAAAAGCTCTCTAATTGAATAATAGATTTTTTTTTCTTGAGCGTCAACCTTGGCTAGCAGTGAGTGGATAACGGCGATAAGCAAGATAAGGGAGAAGAGTTATCAACTAGATTGATATATTGAACGGTCCGGGACAGGATTCCAAAGCACAATACCACTTTCCGGCGATTATAACCATCAATGTCGCCTATCTCGATCTGCTTCTGTCGGGTTATCCTCCTTGGTAGGTTGACTGTCGCACTTTATCATCCGATAGGGCTACTGTGGTTGCACAGCCATGGGTAGGCATGATAAGATTATGTGTCATGATAGGCTGTCGGGTTTGGTGTGACTGTTTAGAATACTACTACCGAAAAAACTGGCTGATATGGAGAAGCTTCCACGTCCCTTCATGTGTCGACAGGCTAGGCGAAGACAAATACGTAAAATCAGCAATGAAAATGATCTCGGCTTCTTTGAGATCCTGCCGAGATAGAATGAGCAACTTCGGTGATTGATTGGGGGGCCATGTAACCCCCTCTCAAAGAATCCTGCTACTGTGTCAACTAACCGATAACCCCTGCAATCATGCGGGACTGGAACATATATCAGTCTCCTCACTGTATTTTAAGTAAACCCGTTCGACAAAAATCATACCGTACATAGTGTATCTGTCAGCTTCAGTACACGCATGGCCGCCCCTTTCACGCCTCCTGTCTCGAACATTCGGAAACGCGAGGTTCCAAAATGGGTTCCACCACAACCTACAAGGATGGATCTCGACTGGGCAGATCTCCATACCATTGACTTGGCTCTGCTGGACTCACCCGACCCAGATGTCGTTGCGAAGCTCATCGCGACCACAAAAGAAGCCATCAAAGAAGACGGGTTTCTCTTCTTAACCAACTACGGCATCTCTCTGGAACAGCTTCATCGCCAGTTCGACCTGGCCCAATACCTCCAACAGAACATCACGGAAGAGAAGCGGAATCTCCTCTGTGACTCGTCGACCGGCATCTTTTGCCGGCTTCAAGCCCCGTATGGGCTGGAAGCGCGAGGTCGGCAAGTATGACGGAACCGAGCAGTTCAATTTCTACTCCCTTGAATTTGAGGACATGAACAGGGTCCCGAAGTGCATCCGCCCATTGATGGACGAGATCACAGCCTTCTGCGAATACCTAGAGCCATACCTAGAGAGACGGTGGAGAAGAAACTATCAGTGGATCAATTGGTATCGAAGACAAAGAAGTCCGTCAACTCTTATCGTCTCCTGCAAAGACCTCTTAAAATTTAAATTACCTAGGTTAGAGAGGTAGGTATCGCAATACATAGATAAATACCAACTTGTATCTAGGTACATACATACCGGCACTGTACTGTACGGAGTGATTGGTGGGGTTTTTGGTATATCTGGTTCCGACCTATATATAGCCTCCCACTGCCAAGAAGCGGGGGGCCCATGTTCAATGATAAAGGAGCGTGTCCTGATAAACGAGAAAAGGACTGGACTACTACTGTGTGTCCCGCTGAGAGGATGTGTAAAAACGTATCGAGAGTTGTGTCGGTTTCCTCCAATCCCAGTTCCCTTGGACAATCTGTTAATCTGTACTGTACAAAGTCGCAAAGCGCGAAGAACATTGATGATCCAACTTTCCCGTCCCACTTAGTCATAAACCCAAGGACGCCATAGTGAAAGAGTAACAAAAAAGAAAAAAAAAACGGAAAGAATAATAATCTGGAATAAGGAAAAGCTGTGAGAAGAAAATAGAAATTGCAGATAAGCAATCAGCTCGAAGAGCCAACGCCCTCATCATCCGGCAAGGCCTCGATAACATCCTTGATGATCTGAATGAGTTCATCAATATCGGGCCGCTCTGCCGGCTCCACCTGCAGACACTTCCGGACGACCTCCTTGACTGGCTCGCTGATCCTAGGCTCGTTATCCGACGCACTGCTCTGCTGCGCACCTCCGGCCTTGCCCTTCCCCTTGGCCGCGCCGTTCTTCTCGTCCGGGAACCGCCAGTCGCCGCCAAGCACACACATGCTCAGACTGCCACCGGTCTCTTCGCTGCGGGCCTCGAAGGGGCTCTTGCCGACGAGACAGGCGTACAGAGTGCATCCGAGGGACCAGATGTCGACCTTGGTGTCAATAATCGAGCCCGTTTTCACGTCAAAGAGTTCTGGGGCGCGGTATGGCATGGTGCTGTGTTCCGCAGCGGTGTCTTGGACCGCTAGGGCTAGAGATCGTGAGGTGATGGCGATGGGGCTGGGTGCGAGAGAGCCAAGGTCCATCAGGACGGGTGTTCGGCCGTCGTCTGCGATCATGATGTTGCCTGTACCATATCAGTGACTGCTCACGAGGGCTGCAGTAGAAATGCGAACGGACCGGGTTTGATATCTCTGTGCGCGTACGGCCGGAGATCGCCATCTTCGTGACCCTCCTGACTTCTGGTCACCTCATCATCCATCAATGGCTCCTGTTCTACATCCTCAACCGCCTGTGGCTTCGAGAGCCGTTTTGGTCTTCCTCGCTCCCGTTGCAGCGCCGCATCCGCTTCCTCGCCCTCGCCTCTCACCTGGTTTGCTTTCCGGGTCGAGGCCGCTCCGCGCTTGACGCGGTACTGATGCATCGCCTTGAGCCCCTTCGCGACACCCAGCATCAGGACCATGAGCTGCTTCTCGGGGAATCGGGTATGGTTGACCAGGTTGGCGTTGATCGCATCCTGCAGGTTTCCGCGCTGGTAGTACGGCAGGAGGATGTAGACCGTCTTGGAGCCCGCGTCATCGCCGTCGGAGGAAGCGCGGAACTTCAAGCCCGACTCTGTCGCGACGCAGTAATCGATCGACTCGATGATGTTGCGGTGCGGAGAGAAGAGGCTGTAGGCTTCGACCTCCTTCAGGGCCTGCGAAACGGACTCTTGGCCAAAGGGACAGCGGATCTTTTTCAGGGCGAAGAGCTCCGAGGTGGATTTGTCTTGGACGAGATAGACGTACGAGAAGCCGCCCTGTTCCGCGCGTCATGTGTCAAAGGGGAGCGTTCATCATCAGCCGGGGACATCTTACCTCCCCGAGTAGGCGGAGCAGCTTGAAGCTGCGGTTGTTGATCTTGAGCTGCGGAGAGTTCGGAAAGCAGCACATGCAATCCGTGAAGGTGTAGAGGAGGTCAAAGAAATACTGCGACATGTTGGAGACGGGATTCGAGTCTGGACTGGACGACTGGAGGGAGGATGTCCTCGAGCAGAAAGACAGATGGCTGACGCTGCAGGGCGGAGTGGAGCCGCATCCCCCCTTGGGCCCGCGTGTCGCTTGCGGAGCGCACAGGGACAACCGTGGTTCCTGCGAGCCGCATGCATGTTTATAGATGCGTCCATCGTGTTTCCTGTCTCGATCATATCGATGATAAGAAAATAAGCATCCTCCATGACGGCGCTCCGGCCAGGCCTGCTTTATGTAAGCTGTCCCTGACTCGCGCCCAGACAAGAACCGCCATCGACCGTCACCGCCTTCACGTCACGCTATTTCCGTCCTCCAGCGTCGACGCCCCGACTCCCGCTCTTCCATCTCCTCTGCTGAGTCCATACGTGGCGTGCATCTCCTGGAGTGGGTCCTCACCATGGCGCCCCTCGACGATATCCAGGTGGGCGACCTCGTCAACGTCCCCGGTGGAATGTACGGCACCGTCCGCTACCTGGGCGGCGTCGCGGGCAAGCCGGGTCGGTTCGCCGGCATCGAGCTCGCCCCCGAACATGCCAGCAGGGGCAAGAACAGCGGCGATGTCGATGGCAGACACTACTTCTCGACCGCCGTGCCCGGCTCGGGCATCTTTGTCCCCATGAACAACTCCCGATATGTCACCAAACGAGCCGGCCCCCCTCCCGCTACGCCGGGTCGTCCGTCCGCCGTCAATTTCAGCAAGTCCGTCGGTCCCGGCCCTACGATGCCCAAGCCCAGGCTCAGACGCCCGTCCCTGCAACGACCCGAGTCCCCCCGTCAGCCCCCGCCCTCCAAGCCCGCTCTCACGGGGCTTCGAACCCCCTCCGCAACGTCCAAGATCGGTCCGGGTCCAAATGGCTTTGCCCGACCGCAGACCAGGACCCCCTCCCGGCCGATCGTCGAGAGACCGCCGTCGAGCGTGAGCAACAATATGGACGATGAGGCCCCGCCGTCTGTCAGAATCAGCGACCCCATCCCCGGGGCGGCGGCGGCAGCGGCGGCAGCAGGAGAGGTCCGGGAGCTGAGAGAGAAGATCCGAAGCCTGGAGCAGCAGCTCGAGGACCGTGACAGGCAGCTGGACGAACAGGCGGCTACGTTGGCAGATCTTCAGAATGCCATTACGGAGTTGGAGGGAGCGGATGGCATGTCAGTGCGGGCCCAACTGCGTGAGAAGAACGAGAAGATCGCCCAGCTGACGGCGGAGTTTGATAGCCACCGAGCTGACTTCAGAAGTACCTTGGACACCCTTGAGATTGCAGCATCAGAGACGGAGCGAGTCTACGAAAGGAGGCTCGACGAGCTTATGCAACAGAACAGAGAACTACAGGACCGCGGCGAGGACGTGGAGACCGTTGCGAGACAGCTGAAGCAGCTCGAAGAACTCGTCTCGGAGCTCGAGGAAGGCCTCGAGGACGCGAGACGCGGGGAAGCGGAAGCCAGAGGCGAGGTCGAATTCCTACGTGGAGAGGTGGAGAGAACAAAACTCGAGCTGAAACAGGAACGGGAGAGATCGGCTGCGGCGTTGAAAGAAGCCGGAGTGTCCGGTGACACGCAGCGGAACACTAAGGAACTGGACCAGAAGGACGACGAGATCCGTGGTCTCAAGGCTATCATCCACTCTTTGAGCAGAGGAGAGGTGAACCCGGACTTGCTGGGTCAGAATGGAATATCCCCCACGGCTACTCGCACAGAGCAGGATCCCCAGCAGTCAGAGCGCATTCCCCGACTGGAACAGCGCATTGAAGAGCTCGAAGCGGTCGTGGAGCGCAAGGACTACCGGATTGAGGAGCTGGAGCGTGAACTCGATAAGCTCCAGTTGTCAAGCTCTGTGAGGGTCGGGGGCGGTCGGACGCGCAGCACCACGGTTACCGTGGCGTCGCCTAGGAAGCAGCACAGGCCTTCGAATTCCATTGGCAACGGCAGCGGTGGGCTTGCCGTGAACCATGCCCATAAGCTCTCTGACCGTACTGTGGTTCCGAGTAACTGGCAGGATGCTCCCTCCAACCATGAACAGAATCCGCCAGTCCCGTCTCATCTGAGTGATGAGTCCCGCCATGAAGTGGAGTCTATACAGGAATCCGAGAGCCGCTCCTCCGATGAGGGTAACGACAGTAACGCGCCGTGGTGTGAGATCTGCGAGGTGAGCGGCCACGATATTCTAACCTGCACGAGCATGTTCGGCAACGGAAACGGGGCAACAAAGACCAATGCCAACGGCAAGGCGACCGACGATGACAACAAGACTGCCGCGTCTACCGATGACACATTGTCTGTAGGTGGGCCTGTCACTCAGGCGACGTCCCCGGTCAGCACCTCGAACGCGTCCAGGAGCTTTGGAGGAAGCCCAACCTCCCAGAGAACCGGTCGAGACGCTGTTCTCGAGGGACTCAAAGGCATTGGAGGCATGTCTTCTTCCATGTCTCCCGTCGCCGGAAAGTCGTCCGGTGTCATTGATGAGTCTAAATGGTGCGCTCTATGCGAACGAGATGGCCATGAAAGCATCGACTGTCCATTCGAGGATTGATTAGATATTAATAAGTGGGAGGGATTTGTAGATTTGTGCTCCATGGGGTGCAAGCGCGTACATATTTTTTTGTCTTGGATATACGCCTGCGTCCTTGCGTTGAGGCTGTACGGTGACGGCTTTCCGCCTCTTTTCTTTTCAGGCGGTGGCTCAATGTATCATTCCTTTTAATCGCTGCTGCTTCTGTTTCAAGTTCCATCATGACTCCCCTGTGGCTTAGGTTATTATCAGGAACTCATTCCTTTCCCCGCTTTGTTTCGTGCGATATGATTCCCGGACTGGATGCGGCAGGTCAGATCAGATCTGCGCGATCAAAGGCGCCCTTGGACCCGTCGCCCATGCAATATACCAATTTAGTTATATCCTTCCTGCCCCTGTTTGCTTTTTTTCTTCCCCTCCCCTGTACCTAACTTTCCCAAACATTCGTGTTCTTCTTTTTCTGGTTCCTTTTATCCTTTGCTTTTCTTTTATATTATTCCTTTCAGAAGATTAACGGTCTATACTTATTACTGTACGACCTTCTCGAGAATAATGATTAACACCCTATTTTGTTTCATCCCGTTTCCTATCCATCCACGTACCATGACTTGCCCACCCATAGGCAGCGATACAACCCGTATGTACATAGGTGTCTGTCATTCCTGGGTTCCACTTTTATCAAAGCTCCGGTCTCTTGAGACCAGGTTAGGTGAGGTTACGATTCAACAGGACCATCGTGTACGGCCGATATGTATTCCTCTTACAAGAGGATAGAACTGCGGGATGATAGAAAATGCGGGAGTCTTGTATTTTGTCGGATCTGTCCCGTGAGCGGGGCTGTTCGTCATGATCCTTCTCTAGATACAGTGCCTTAGACAGAAAATGTACACCATTTTTTATCCTTACCTTGTGCCCCATCATCCTCATATGGAAATGAAGGCACAAGAAACAGTCATAGTCAGAATACCTCCATCCGTGATATACACAGACGTCGCCCGGTACAGCACCTACCCTACAAGGTGACTGTATCTGCGATAAAACGAGCCCCCATTGCGTCTCGTACGCGTACGCGTACGCGGCTTTTCATCATTTCCTTCCGGATTATAAATCAATTTCCATTATTTAGCAAAGGATAACGGGCACAAGAAGCCCTGTCGACCGGAGACGCGTCTCCCATGGAAATATAGAGTAGGTAGTTAAATAGAACCCCCGCTCCTGATTGGCCCGTTCCGCATAAGCAGGCTGCAGATGTGGGGAGAAAGTGGAGGCTTATGTAATGCGATCCATAGTGCTTGATATCCGGTTCCATAACTTCACGGTGACCTAAGCGGCTTTCGAGAACATCTCTGGGAGTCGGAGGGATTACGGTTATTTGTCTGGAGATAAGCAAAAATCTGCGGGTATATGGAGGGATCGGAGTTAGGCTTGACTTGCTTGTCTGGGAAAGTGAAGGGGCAAGTACTAGGGCACGGCCGTGTTGGAGGATTTTCTATTTATTTGGATTCATCACCTCACCGTGACGAAAAAATAAGCTTCTTTCCTTCCTGAAGAGACAATCCTAACATCCCAAATATTGCGAATTCTTTTCTCATTTTCTGCTTTATATATATACTTGCTGCAGAGGGAAAATCACAAAATGGCACAATTCGGATTCGATACCAAGGGGACGGAGGTCGTTGCTGCTTTTCCGGATAAGGTGAAGAATAGAATCTGTATGTTTTCCGTCTGCGTCTCCAAAAACAATATGTCTACATTTTAGAAAGGCATTGAAATAAAAGAAGTCAATGGAGGACAACACTAACATCAAAACCAGTCCTCATAACCGGCCCCAGCAAAGGCGGCCTGGGCGCCGCCACGGCCGTCTCCCTCGCAGAGGGCCATCCCAAGGCGCTGATCCTCGTCGGCCGGTCCCGCGCCAACGCGCAGCCCGTCATCGAGGAGATCAACCAGAAGGCCCCAAACGTGAAGACGCTCTTCATCGAGGCCGAGTTTGGCAACCTCGCCTCCGTCCGCAAGGCGGCCGAGGAGATCTGCAGGCTCGACGTCCCCATCGATGGCATCGTCGCCAACGCGGCCGTCATGGCCGTCCCGTGGGAGAAGACGGTCGATGGCATCGAGTGCCATTTCCAGACGAATCATCTGAGCCATTTCCTCCTGGTGAACTTGCTCCTGGAGCGGGTGCCGAGGCAGCAGGGGTCCCGGATTGTGGTGGTTAGTAGCAGCGTCAGGCCGGATGCGCCTGTTCCAAAGTTTGATGATTGGAATTTCTCGGTAAGTCCCTTCTTGCTTTTGCTGTGTATAAAAGGAATAGCTGTTACAGCTCTAGCGTACTGATGTCCATTCCTCCGGATTCTCTTAGGATGGCAAAACCTATCATCCCCTGGAAGCTTACTCTCAGTCGAAATTCGCCAACGTGCTGTTCTCCAAGTCTCTTGCGAAAGCACTATCAGACAAGCATATCACTTCCTTTTCAGTTAACCCGGGGAGTAAGTCATATAAAAATATCATAAAAGATGACCCTCGAATGAATATCTAATGTGAATGAACTAGATATCACGACCAATCTCCAGACCTATCTTAGCCCGGAGCTTATCAGCTCGTGGCTGCAGAGGAAGAAGGATGGTATGTGAACCTCAAATAGAAGACGTCGGACGAAGAAAAGATACTGACATGACTCCTCCCATGATAGCCGGAGAAGACCTCCCCTTACTCGCTCAACAAAAACCCAAGTCGCTCTTACAGGGTTGCTCAACTGCGCTAAGAGCTCTGCTTGACCCGTCACTTGAAGGTCTGTGCTTACCTCTTTCATGCTTTTACATAAGTTCTTTTGTTAAGTTCTTTTTTTTATCTTGGGGGGCTATGAATTCTGACAAATGGCTTACTACAGAAAAATCCGGCGCCTTCCTCGATAACTGTCAAGTTCTATCTCTACCGAACATCGACTTTCCGGCCGGCGAGCCTGGTGCGAAGCAGCTGTGGGAGCTGAGCGAGAGGCTGGTTGGGCAGGAGTTTAAGTTGTCGTGAAGCGGAGCAATCAATATGCATACTCTGAGATGTCTAGGTAGACATCCATCTTAGATAACCTTACGGACTGAGAGTTGATTGATCTTCTCAAATGCCACTTAATCCATGGTCGCGCGTCTATCGTAATAGGAAATAGTGAAGAGGAAGATATACTCTATTCTACTCTACACAGTTGAATTTTACATGCAAAGTCCCCCTTTTATGCATGGACCATATCTAATATCAATGCTAGATATAAAGTACCTAATTAGTAATGGTTGTTTTTGTGTCCTACGTAGCAAGCAACGGCCTATAGAGTGGTTCTTCTGCTTTGAAATGTTGTGGTATGGATATTAGATATTTCATTCTTCGTGTGACTGTTATTCACGGGGACATTCCCATATTCCTCTCTCCCGTCTTCTCCTTCCCCCTCTTTCCCTAGGCGATCACCCACAGCGCCTAGCACCCTCCCGCCCTTTCTGGGTTATATTTTACTATTTCCTTTACCTATCACCCGAACCCACGGCGGTTGGTCTAGTTGGCTGAGGCTAGGTTTCCTATCAGGGGTTGTGCCTGGGTGCGAACACCCGAAAAACGTCGCGGTCACTTTGGGTTCTTAGCACTTCTTTTTTTAATGTATTCTTTTTATTTATTCTCGTTGTAGGATGTGCTTATGGTATATGGTGGTCAGCCAGCCGGGGTGTGGACGCTTTTTGGTATAATAACATATGAGTAGAGGTCTCACGTCCCATCCCATACTGATTTTGAGTCCATGCTATACCATGGTCATCCTTCAATATGCTATAATTCGCGTTGACGCCTTCTGTATGAAAATCCTATATCACGTGGTGTTTGGACACCTTCTTTCACTCCCCAAGGGCGTCAACCCCTACACTTCCTTCATTTTACACATCTATCATCCATATCCGCCTCAGCTAGGTCATATCCCCAGACGAAACAATTGGGAAGCGACTGGCCGGGACTCCACACCTGAGACCATACCAGGTACCTATTTGTGTCTAGGTAGGTACCTTCGTGGTCTCAACGCGTGAAAAGGAAAGATTACTAAACTTCAAAATACTTTATATTACCTAGACACCAATTCATACCTATTTTCTGGATTATCAGACACGAAGTAAAGGAATAAGAAATAGGGTTCGCGTCGCGGGGACTGGGGTAAGCTAGTACTCCCAGCACAGACCCATCACGACCGAACGCCAATTATACATGCACGATCTTCCCTGTACATGTATTTATCGACTCCTAGGCGAAGCTTCAGTGCGGCTAAGACGAATGCAGATATCTGTGACTTGTCCACGGCGTGTTTTCTGCCCCTTTCGGCTACCGAAGTCCGCCAATCTTGCCGAAAGCAGGAACACTAGCTGGATACTATCAGCTGTCCCGTCTTACCAATCAGCCGCTCTGCCACCATATATATCATCTGCAAGCTCTCGGTCCAAAGGCCTTGATCTCATCCGGCCAATGTCGCATACCACCCCCCACCTCCCCCCCGCCCGGACCCGGAGTGGCGGATAGTTGCCGAAGAGCTGATCTCGATCCGCGGCTATCTGAACCTGCAAAACAACTGCACCGTCCATGGCGGAGTAGCCCGCGCTGATAAGAGGCGGAAGGTCCGAACGCTGCTGATCAGACTACGGAGCGCTGCAAAGATAGCCAGGGATATATGGTGATGATATACTCATTACGCGATCGTCTTGATCCATCCTTTCTGCCTCTTCACCCGGGTCCTTTGTCAGCTGTCCCGACGGTGACTGGATCGACCAGGCCTGCACCCGGTCAATTAGAATAAAGATCCAGTATCCTGGACGCCGCCATGACGCCCAGAGTGGACAAAGAGGCCGTTCCTGGAACGGTCACGTTGGTCGACTTGGAGCATATCCTGGCAACTCGCCATTTGGGCAAAGGGGACTCTGATATTGTGCTGGTTCCCACTCCGTCGAACGGTCCCGACGATCCGTTGAACTGGTCTCCAAGAAGAAAGCTTCTGTCCACGGTCTGCGTGAGTGTGTGAGTATAAAGATCGACCGTGTCGGCTCATCGTAGCAGCGATTAACGAATCGCTCTATCTAGATACACGTTTTTCGCCGGGATAGCTGGTTCAGTGGTCTACTCAGTGCTTGTTCCTCTTTCTGAGGCCTCCGGTGTCTCGGTTGCCACGCTCAACCAAGGGACCGGTTATATGTTCCTGCTTGCGGGATGGAGTCTCCTTTTCTGGCAACCATTTGCTCTCCAGCATGGGAAGCGCTTAACGTATATTCTGTCCTTGCTGGGCGTCCTGGTACGTTCTACAGGATGATGAACTTCATAGGATGTGGAACTTGGCTGACAATCGTACCAGGCAATGACAATGTGGGGGTAAGTGTCTTCAATATCGAAAACAAATGCGGCCACTGATCGTGGAACAGCCCTTATGCCCCGACGAATGGCCAGTGGATCGCGAGGAACATCCTCCTGGGCTTCTTCACTGCCCCCATCGAGGCTCTTCCAGAGATCAGCGTCACAGATGTGGTACGTCTTACTGCCACAGCATTCCTAGCAGTGTCGTTTACCAACATCCCATAGTACTTTACACACGAGCGTGGAACTTATATGGGCCTCTACGCTTTCTTCCTAGCTGGAAGCAATTACTTTGCTCCCGTGATCTGCGGTTTTATCGCCCAGTACCAGGGCTGGAGATGGGTCTTCTACTGGCCTAGTATTTTCATCGCCTTTGCTGTTATTTTCCTCTTCTTTTTCATGGAAGAGACGAACTATGTGCGAGATTCCATCGGTGTCGTGGAAAACAGCAGTCAAATGGCGTCGTCTGCTGGTTCAGAGAACCGGAACCCGGAAAAAACACCCAAGACGGCTACTGATAACCAGGAGCCTCGAGAAAGTGGCACCGGCGTGATACATAAAAAGAAAACTTACATCCAGAAGCTCGCGCTCTGGGGAACTAAGCAGGGACGAAATAACATGTTTCGGAGGGTGTGGCAGACCCTGTACTTTCTCAGCTGGCCTGTTGTCTTCTATGCCGGGTTAGTATCCGTAGTTCAATCTCCTGCATCCGTTTTATCAAATGAACCTGATAAACCTGGAAATGGCCCATGGTATTGATTCGTCTTCTAATGCGCTCGTATTCTCAATTGCAGATTCTCATACGGCTCTTACTTGATCTGGTTCAATGTCCTGAACGGGACTTCCTCCATTATTCTGGGCTCTGAACCATACAACTTCGGGTACGATCCTTTCCCAAAATCTGAATGTCAAACCAGTCTAATACTTGCCCCCAGTTCATCGATGGTCGGCCTCAGCTACGTCGCTTGCCTCATAGGCGTGATAGCAGCGTAAGCTCCCTTTCCACGTTGCTTTATAGGCTCCCTATAAACTTCACATTTCAACAGAGAGTCCCCCCATTCCAGACTAGCTAATTCATATTAACTGAGATCCATCCGCCCAGCTCCCTCTTCACCGGCCGCTTCAGCGACTGGCTCACCATCAAACTCGCCCGGCGCAACAACGGCATCATGGAAGCCGAGCAGCGCCTCTGGCCCTTCGCCGCCTGCGTCGTCGTCGTCCCCGCGTCTCTGATCCTGTGGGGCGTCGGCGCCGCCCACGACGTGCACTGGTTCGGCCTGCTCGTGGCCATGTGCACGCTCGCGTTCTGCAATGCGTGCGGCATCACCCTCAGCGTCAACTACCTCATCGACAGCTATCGGGAGCTGAGCGGCGATGCGATGACCACAGTCATTCTGGTCCGGAATACGATGTCGTTTGCGATTGGATATGGGTATGCTTTTTTTTTCTTCTTTTCGTACCTGTCTATGACCTTAGTAGTGGTGGCGACAATACTGACTTGTGGTGTGAATTAGTATAACACCCTGGGTCGAGAACCTCGGGTACCAGAACTGCTTCATCTCAGCCGCCTTCATCGGCATGGCGTGCGCGGCCGTGTTCCTGGTCATGATCAAGTGGGGAAAGACGTTCAGGGAACGGAGCCGCGAGAGGTATTGGGAGCTGGTTGTTGAGAATTGGGAGAAGGGGATGGGGCATTAGGTCGTAGCTTGGACTGGACCCGACTCGATGCCATGCATTGGATTGGATGTATGGGCAGTAGAATAGAGACCTCAAGGGCTGGTTACTTGCCTCTGATCCTCTGAGAAGCATCATTATATATCACGGTATATATGGCGTTGTTGATCTGAAGTCCAAAATTGGTAAACTATACTCATATGTGGACAGCAATATTGGGATATGTTAGGGAAAAAATAAGATCCATCGATTACTTAAAATACATCTGCTCGAATAACCTAACCGATCAACCGGCCAAACTCCAACACCCCACCAATTGTTATCCCATTCGTATCTAATCTCCAATATACTCAGGCAGGTATTCACTCATATCATATCCTCATCCATATATGACCATGAAAATATGTCTCAGTTTTGTGTTGTGCTGTCTCCGTTATATGTATGTGGTGTATCATGCCATGTTCCTCTCCTCCAACGCCTAATCTAATATCTAATCTGATCCAATATAGTCGACATAGCATACATACCCCGGACACCTGTAATGCAATGCACTGCAATGCAAATGCAACAGTATACTCATGAGTCATGCAAAATCGATCGTCCATCTGACTGGCTGGCTGCTCCGCTAGAGATCCGTTTGGTTTGTTGTGGTTTGGGTCCATGCGAGGAAGTTTAATAATAAAAGGTGAAAAAAAATCGGCGTTGTGTTTATTAACCAAATCGGTCCCCCCGCTTAGGTTGTGTTCCGCTCTGCTTGTTGAGTTCGTATAGTCATTCATCGGATTAGATCGCCTGGATAATGATGATGATGCTGGCCGTCGTGGATGTGTAGATTGATTTACATATTTCCAGGGATATCCAAATCCCCTCACTGGGTTTGGAGTCGAATCGGATCGGATCGAATCGTTGTAGGCCAGGCAAACAGAAAGAAAAGGTCAAGGGTGGGTTGCTTGCTTGCTTTCTTTAAACACCACCCGCCTTCTTTATCAACACCATATCCGCATCCCCCCCTCGCGCCCTGCGCAGCGCTTCCTCCCACATGCGCTCCATCCGATCGAGCATTTCCATATCTGTCTCGTTCCCGTTCTCGATCTCGGTACTAACATCGTCGTCATTGTCGGCGCCATTTGCGCCACCACTGCCATGGTGCAGACTATTCCCGCCACCCCACGGCGCCGCGGAGTACTCGACCGGGCTCTCGCATCCCCTGAGTCCGACGAACCGTCCGAATCGCCGCCGTTTCGTCTCGATGTCGACCTCGTGCTCGTTGTTGGTCCCGATCCACGCGGGCACGCGGAGCGGGTATCCGAAGGTCTCTGGCACCGGGGGCCAGACTTGGTGGTAGTGCCGGGCGAGGTCGTCGAGCTGGGAGGAGTTGAGGAGGTGGTAGGAAAGGATGGTGCGGGGGAAGTCTGGATGGGGGCGGCCTGTGGTGATGGAGACGAGGGGCACGAGGGGGCGGGCGAGGTGTTGGACGGCGGGGAGGAAGGATGTGTGGGATTTTTGGTTCTTTTTCTTTTCATTGTTTTCAATCTTAGTATTGGTGAATGACGGTTGCTGTTGGGTTTGGCCATGGTTGGATGGCGGGGGGGGTGGAGTCGGTAGTGGTGTTGGTAGCATGTTGTTGTTGAATGAATTCGATGTCGGTTGGAAGGTTCGTGTCTGATGTGATGGGGGTTGCTGCTGTTTCTGCTCTGCTGGACGCTTTCTGGTGTTGTTGTTGCTGCCAAACATGTTGTGATATTGATGATTATGGGTGTTGGTGCTTTTTTCTCAGCTGGGTTCTATAATGAGATACGGGAAAATATAGATGGTAGCAAAAACAGAACCGATGGTGATAGAATATATCGATAGAGATAAGAAAGATCCGAGAAAAATCAAGGTAGAGCAATAGCATGAAAGACGCTACTTAGCTTCCAGTCTCCTGATATACGTCTTGGTAGAGTCTGTATATTCTTCCCTCGTAGATGGGATAAGTTTGCAGAATGATCGATTTAATCAGAAGCAAGTTATAACCTGGAAATGCCGGAAAGTCGTTTGATGGTAAATATAACTTGACACAGAAGTCGTGGTAGAAGCCGGTCACTTATAGTAGCGAACCGATACAATGGAGATTGTTGTGACTACCTCTTTGACGCCACCAGATGGCTTGAAGAAAGTAGCCTTGAAGTAAGTAGTTCTTTGTGTAGATCAGAATAGATCGTGTGTGTTGTGGTGGAAGGACAAGCCTCAGGCATATTCTTTGTTCGCAATCTTTAGGCTGGACACCTCTACACAAAGAGTTTAGGATCAAAAACAATAGATAAAGAAGATTTTCTTCAAAAGAAATCCAGCAATGCCACGCAGTCCCTGTTCAAGTCTTCCACAAGCGGAAAACAAACTGAGTCATCAATCATTCATGGACCACCTTTCATGAAGGAGGTCTTCCAAACATTGCCACCTGGAAGCTATGAAATTGATAAGTTCCCCATGTTCTTTACCAGATGCTGCTGTCCCTGCGGAGAAAATGGATTCTCCTGCTTCGATATTGGAGGCAACCCAACATACTTGTTGATCCAGTTAATAACTGTACGATGCCACATCAGCGAATTTTCAGGCTTCAAGACCCAGTGATTCTCGTCCGGGAACGTCAAGAATGCGCTGTCAATGCCTCTCATCTGCAGGACATTAAAGGCTGCCAGGCCCTCCGCGATCGTCAGTCGGTAATCGAGCTCGTTGTGGATGATCAGATGAGGGGTCTCCCAGTTTGCTGTGAACCGTGACGGGTCCCATCTCTCCCAGTCCTCGGGAACCTTCCAGATTGGGCCCGTGAGATCGTGGAGTGGGAAGTATTGCTCCTCACTAGCCAGCTGGGAAGTCATGCTGAAGACACCATCGTGAGTTACGAGGGCCTTGAACTTGCGACCAAGCGAGTGCCCCTGGATCCAGTTCATCATGTAGCCGCCATAGGAAGCCCCCAGGGCAACTGCCCTGTCTGTATCAACATAGTCGAGATTCTGCTCGATATACTCAAACCCCTTCTGGAGATCGATGTAAGGAAGTCCGCCCCAGGAACCCCGGATTGCATCCGTAAAGGGCTGACCGTAACCAGTACTTCCTGTGGGATTAGGCGTGATCACGACATAACCCTGCTCCGCAAACACGGCAGGGTTCCAGCGGGTGCTCCATTGATCGTTCCACGCTCCTTGAGGTCCTCCGTGGATC
The DNA here is from genome assembly GCF_041956765.1 of Thermoascus crustaceus. Lineage (NCBI taxonomy): Eukaryota > Fungi > Ascomycota > Eurotiomycetes > Eurotiales > Thermoascaceae > Thermoascus > Thermoascus crustaceus. The sequence continues at coordinate 34,968 of NW_027192537.1, read as the reverse complement.
ATGTATGCGAGAGGATACTTCTGAGCTGGGTCGAATTTGGAAGGTTTCACGACCCACGCATGGACGGGGTGGTTGTTTGCTCCTTTAAACCAGATCTCGTCCACCTGCGACTGGGAGAGCCCGAGCGAAGCTCCACCACGGGTGCTCGACGATACTATCGTGACATCCTCGGGAGAAGAAGGGTCAATGATTGTGTACACGCTGCTTTCTACCAGATTACTGCTGGAAAGGAAGAGCTTTGGCGAATTTGCTGCTGCAGGTACAACATCAGACACGTACCCCGAATGCGTAAGCTTCTTCAACGAAGCCGGGGTGGCACTGATGACGTTCTCCAGAGGAAGCTGATACAGGACCCCACGGCCGGTTTCTTCGACCTGAATGAGCAGAGACTTATCATCATAAGCCCACGAGACGGCGCTCGGGCTAAGATTCCATTGTCCGACCCCATCGCTTGATTCGAATATCTCGAACATCTGACCATCCCAGGGATTCGGCACATAGACGATCCGGTTCTTGTCGGATTCGTAGCCATCCTCTTTCATGGCCAGGAAGACGATCGAACCACCATCTGACGAAAGCACGGGAGATGACATCGCACCCTCCAATTTATTCTCCACCTTGCATACCTTCACCTCCTGCGTGTTCACACTCGTCCACGAGAACATCGGACAATAGTAGCACACGCAGGCCGTGTGAGTCGCAGGATTGAGCTGAGGATCCTTGGCAACGAACACGATCGCTGTTGGGCTGATGTCGAAATCGCCAGTGCCCCCGAACGGTGGGATGGGTGACTCGACTCCTGTAAGCCCAGAGACAGCGATGAGGTTCGTCAACCCGGACACGCAGTACTTCCCGACCTGTCTGCCTCCCGTGGAGGACGGGACAATCTGGAGCAAGCCGTACCAGATGGCATTCTTCTGAGGCTCGATGTACGAGTCCCAGTGCCGTACGAAGAGCTTAGTGTATAGCTTCCCGGTGCTATGGGGCTTCTTCGCATCTTTTGGGTTATAGAGCGAACCGTCCGGGTTGGCCTTACCCGAGACCGCGAAGCCGATCTTGCCGGGCTCGATGGTGGTGACCTTGAGGTCGGAAACAGGCCCTGGGACTGTACCAGCAGTGTAGGTCCTGTCGACCTCGCGCGCATCACCGATGATGAAGCTGGTGTTTCCGTTCTCCTTCTCTTTCAACCAGACCAGCTGGTCGCCGTCGCCCAGCCACTGCGGGTTGCTCGCCCCCTGGTCATTGGTAACCAGAGCGGAACGACCCGTGGCAATGTCCAGGACACGGATCTCACTGGTCTTGGAATGGGACTCGAAAGAGTACGTCGTCTGCGTGTACACGGCGAGGGTGCCGGCAGTGTTGGGGACAGCGGAGGAGCGTCTGGGAGCTCCGATGAGGACCCTGCACTTGTGTGATTCTCAAGTTAGCCAGGCAGATCCCAGAAGAAAGGCAACGCCATCTTGCTAAACGCCATTCTCACTCGGGCGTAAACTTAGCCGCACGGATAGTCATGATGGTTCCAAATCTGGTTGCGATGGTCGTGCGGGGGGTATTCAGACACGACTCTGGACTGTGCAGGATCGCGTCTCGGAGATGAAACGATGGAGGTGGCGACGTGTTGAGGAACAAAAGGGATGACCGCAGACAACAAGGAGTGCGGGGAGATGGAGGAAAGAGAGGAGAAAGAGAGCTCCTGGATACACAGCATCTATGTCTTGTACAGGCCAGCGAGCGGTCTGGAGGCGGGGCTGGCCGGACGCAGTCGCTGTCTCCCCACCTCGGCAGGGCGATCATGTTGATCCTGGTGAGAGGACCCTGGTGATGCTCAGGAACTGAATACGATGGGACGTGCCAAGGGATATCATATTCTGTATTTCAAGAGATAGAAAGACATCCAGATCCTTGCAAACAAATACAAAACTAGCATTATGCAATTTGTTTTACATTACACCATGGAGTTACAGTATACAACCAAGACATCTAAAAATAGCAAAAGTGTATCATAATTTTCACTTTCACTCCTCTTCCTCCTCGCTCTCATCCTCCTCCATACCCTCTGCCGCGGTGACGGTGAACGTGGGATCCTGGTCGACGCCGACATAGCTGTCGCTCATCAGATACAGCGTCAGCTCGTGCTCGCCAGGCGTAGGCACCACGTATTCAAGGCGCATCTCCAGCTTGCGACCGATCGTCACACGCTTGATCGCCAGCAGACTCTTAGTCGACTCCTCACCGACGACCAGCCACCAGTTCTCCATCTTTCTACCGGGGTAGAAAGGCGCGTGCACGGTCGTGTCGGGTTCCTCGTCCTCTTCAACATCGCGCTCAATCTTGATCTTGAGATAGGCAGGCTCGCCCGCCGTGATGTTCTCGGGGTCCTCCACCTGGAAGTCGAGATCGACGTTGGGGTACTTGTCGTTGGTGAAGGCAGCTGCCTGAGCCAGCTGCTTATTGTCGAGTCCCAGTCGCTTGACGAGCGTTGCGTAGTCTTTGTTCTCCGACGGGTCCATGGCCTCCATAAATTCGAAGATGTCCTTGATGTTGTACTCATTGGCCACTTTGATGACCTCAGGCGTGAAGTGGGGGATCTGCTTCAGAGGGCTATCGCGATCCCACATGGCTTGCACCACCATCTGCGACATCTCCATCGCGTTCATCGCGTTCAGGTGACCCTCGGAGGACAGGACGTCGACACACGCGCTAAGGAGGTTGAGCACCTTGCTTACGATCACCTCCTGGTCTTTGGCCAGATCGATCGGCAGTTGCATGCGCGAAAAGTGCGCCTGAAGCAGGACGAAGGCCTTGAAATGAGGAGAGTCATATGCGGGCTGCGCCATCTTGACGGGCACGCGGTCATAGACACGACGCAAGATGTGGTCTTCGTGACGGCGCATCTGGATCGACTCGAATTCCGTCGCCGACGTGACGATTTCCAGGATGCCCTTCAGCTTGGTCCGGGCGCTCAAAGATAATAGGAAGGTCTGCATGGTGATGAAGGAAATGTTGTAGTAGGCCGCGATCATGGCCGCGTTCAGTGGCGAGACGGTGTCATCCTCCTCGTCCAGGTCGATAATCTTGGCTTCAGACAACTCCTTGAGAGTGTTCTCAACGAGCTCCGATAAGAACGTGCTCAGACCTTCGTGGCTGACATCACTGAGACCGTAGAAGCTTGGGTTGGCAAGGAGACGTCGGTAGAAATAGGTGTAAGTCATCCAGTCAACCGCGTCCTGAGTAGATGCGATGGTCTTGGTGCTGATTTCTGTGACAAACGCATCGTGCAGATAGATCTGGAGGTGGCTCTCGATGGGAAGGGCCTCGTGCAGAAATTTCTTGTAGTAATCCCGCTTCACTGCAGGAACCATGAGAACACCTCGGCCGATCTTGTCCTCCATCGGCCGAGAAGCTTTGCCAAACATCTGCAGGATCTCACTGATTGGGTAATCGATGTATCGATGCTCGCGGCCTTCGAAGAATTGGGTATTCATGATGATGACCAAATGAGCATTGAAGTCGATCTCCCAGCACACGTCCCTTGAAGCCAGCATAACCTGAATTGCTCCTATTTGGAACAGGTGCGAGACAATGCGCTTGTCGCTTGGGCTCAGTGCCTCATGGTAGTATCCAATACCGTGAGAGATGGACTCGGCCAGGGTCTGCTCATTTATCCGATTCAACAGAGGAGCAAGTTCTTCAACGTCCGCATGCAGAAACCGATCCTCGTTGTCGTCAGCAACGCAGGCAGCCAAAAGGTCCATGGCCGTCGAGCGTGTCTGCTTGCGACTGGGCACGAACACCAAAGCTGGCTTGTCTGGTGACAGTTGCAGGATCGAGTGATATGCTGGCTTCGCCATGGCTATCATAAGAGAAGGGAAGTGAGGAATGTTGTAAGACTGGATATGGAGCTCCAGAGGAACTGGACGAACATGAGGGCTGAAGTTGAAGATGGTGTGCTTGTTGGCGCCAATCCACTCTCCAATGTCGCGGGCGTTGGAAAGGGAAACGCTCAAGCCGACAATGCGCATCTCGTTCTCGGTCTGCAGAGCGATAAAGTGCATACGTGAGACGACAACCTCATAAACATATCCACCGAGACCTCCAAGCATGTGCAGTTCATCGGCGATGAAAAGCTGCACTGTCTGCACGTTCTTTCGTCTCTGCCACTGGCGAGACAAGACATCCCATTGAACCGGCGTAGCAAGGACAAGGTCTGCCCTCTCCAACAGCTTCAGATCAGCCGAAGTCTCCCCGGTAAGCTTGACGATGGTCTTGCCACCACCGATCTTGCTCAGTCGTTTCTCCCAGTCTGCAAGGCGCTGGTCAACTAGCTCCTGGAAAGGAGCAATATAGACTGCACGTCCACGGTTTGGCTTCGACCAGTGACGGAGCAGAGCAAACTCAGCGCAAACAGTCTTTCCACTGCCAGTAGGAGCTCCGATGAACACATTGTCGTCTGTATCGTATAGCGACTTGAAGACTTGTGTCTGTACCTTGTTGAAATGGTCCCAGTCCGGATATAGCCGCTGATATTCTTCCCTTTTGAGCGCTTTGACGGGCACCCGCTGCATGTCGAGCAGTGGAGTGTGAGGTGGGAAGCGTTCCGGCAGGATCAGCTTCTGGAAAGAAACCGCGATCTTGGTCTCGGAGTGCATCCAGCGATCAGAGACGAGCGAGATGAAATAGTTAGGAGGCATCGGCTCCGTTATAGGGACAGTGAAGTCAACGAGGTGCTCGTTCATCTCTGATTGCGCGAACTCCCTCCGGAGGATGAACTGGTCATGGAACAGAATCTCTTCGCCATCACAATCCTCGACCAAGATCCAGAAGCTTTCAGCAACACCATGCAAGGCATCATCCCAGACGAAGTTAGGGGTAATGGTCAACTCAACTCGGAGCATCGATCTGGTCATGGGCTGAACCTGCGCCTGCACCTCCAAGCGAGGGAACTTCGACACAAGGTCACAGACGGTCCTGCCGGCCTTGGGCATTCCCAGAAGCTCGCCCATGCGGGGAGGGTCCAGATCAAAGTAACTTGACCAAGGCACGTCAATCCTTTCAGCCTTTTGAACGATCTCCCGGGGGCATGAGGGGAATTGGCGAAGGGGCGTCATCGTTGGCCACATTCGCTTTTCCGCCATCTTGCAGAGATCAAGTGCGGTTTTTGCGACTGACGCCCATCCCTTCTTCAATGCAATCTCGAAAATAGCACGGAGAATGCGCCCGGCTGATTGAGTGACATACACCAAATCGGCCATCAAGGCTAGACCCTCTAACTTCAGTCGGGAGATAAATGCCTGCAGAAGGACATTGATCTTGGCGTGTGGTTCCTCAATACCTTCTTTCACTGGAACTGGAACACGGCCCAACAGCTTGGCCAATTCAAGCTTCTCATCCTGGCGAACAGGGATATACTTGAACTCGTCGCTCAGAGCGAAGATCCTGAAGAGTTCAATGGTGCTGATCATCGGCTGGAGATGTTGATTGTATGTCAACATTGAGTTGTGGGTGATGTAATAGTGGGAAGCAATCCGGCCGAGTTCCGTGGACTGTAACCGGCCAGTCTTCTTCTCATACTTCACCAGACCTGCCTTCTCCAAGACAACTGCGGCCGAATGAATGAGGTCAACGCGTTTCTGTTCAAGCGCCTCGTCATTCTCGTAATCAGCGCCCACACTATACAGGCCGGGAGAGCGTAGCATCCGAACGAAGAGATACGTGTAGCCCAACCACTCCACACCATCATCACGGTTGCGAACGTTTCCAAGGACAATCTCAGCGTTGAGATTGTCAGCAAGCTTGCTCATCAGCTGGCTCTCGATCGGCAACTGCTGATTCATCAGGGAGAGGTAGTACTGCAGCTCGCTTTGTGAGGTGATGATGATACCTTCACCGAACGTGTCATATTGGGGTCGTCCAGCTCGTCCCAACATCTGAAGAACATCCTGGGGGCTTAGCTCGACCCAACTGCCCTTCTCGGGAGAGTAGACCTGAGTGCCCTTGATGATAACGGTGTGTGCAGGGAGGTTAACACCCCATGCCAGAGTCGCCGTACAGACGAGAACTTGGATGCTGCCGTCAGCAAACAGCGCCTGGACGGAATCACGATCCGCAAGACTCATTCCAGCATGATGGATGCCAAAGCCATATGGCAAGAGATCTTTCAGCGCTGGGTCGTCCACAGATTCTGCTTCCTCGGCAAGGATAGCCCTGCTGGCAGCATCGCTGCGCAAGATCTGGCCGATCGTCTCCATTTCAACAGCCTTATCTCTGATGTACTTGGCTGTCTTCGCCGTTTCCTTTCTCGAATGGACGAAGATGAGCATCTGGTTCCGGTGTTGTCCAACCTGCTCCAGAACTTTAGTGTAACAGACATCGTTCATGGTCTTCAGCTGCTTGATGGCCTTCTTGTCTGTCACACCGATGAACTCTTGCTTCAGGGGACATGGCCGGAAGGATCCATCAAAGTGGAACAAGCCCTTTGTTGGGTCAACACGCAGGAAACTTCCAACATCGCGATAGTTGGGAAGGGTGGCACTGAGTCCAATAATTCGGACCGGCTCTCCAGTCTGTTCGATATTGCGGATTGTCCTGCTGACGATACTCTCCAGAACAGGGCCACGTTCATCGTGGAGGAGATGAATCTCATCGATGATAATCAGACGGACAAGCTTCGTGTAGCTGGTATCCGTAGCCTTCCTAGTGATAATATCCCACTTCTCAGGCGTCGTAACAATAATCTGGGTGTCGGCGATTTGCTGTTTCGTGAGCTGGCGATCACCCGTGAGCTCAGAGACTCTAATACCGTAAGGCTCCAGTCGCTTGCCAAAGTTGCCGACTTGTTCCTGGACCAGGGCCTTCAGCGGAGCGATATATACGATCTTGAAATCATCGAGCATGATCTCGCCGGTTTCAGGGTTGCGGTTCTTGCCAATCTCACGCAAGATGGTGAGCATCGCCACGTTGGTCTTACCAGATCCAGTTGGAGCACAGACCAGCATGTTCCCGTCTTCGTGGAAGGCCATGGGGAAACACTTGGTCTGGATGCGGTTCAGCTCCTTCGAAGTCCCGAAGCCAACGCGGGCCCAGTCAGGAAGCTCAGTAGTCGGAAGATTCTTTTCGCCTGGGTCCCTCTTCGGCTTGGGCGCAGGGACGTGGATTTCTTCGTAGCCCTTGAATGTCCGCTTCGTGGATCCTTGAGGAAGTTTGACATTTGGGTTCGTCATGAGATGGTTACCTTGGTCAAAAACGAGGTTCTCCAAATTGATAAGCCTCCTTGGCTGCAGCCCTCCAACAAGTCCGCCCTCTCTGGGTTTCTCCTCAGGAGGTCCAGAAGGAACATCAATATCCATGAGGTCGACCTTTATCTTCTTGCCAGGGCGCTCTGCCGCCTCATCGCGAACGGTCTTTCCACGAAGCTCATCCAATATGGCAACATGACCAGCGCCAATCATCTCATTCTCAACCGCGTTACGAGCCTCAGCATCTTCGGCGACTCTCCTCCAACGTGTAACCCAGACAATCTTGTCCCTGTTGGTGACCAGCTTTGCAACAAGGTCCGGATAGTCGTAGTCGAACAGCTCCATCAGATCATTTTCCACATCTCGAAGTGACCGCTCAGTACCGTCTTCTGATTTGCCGCCCATGATCTCCATCGCGTCCCTAGCCTTCTCGTGCTGTACATGCGCATCCGAATACGCCGAGCCGATCTGGCGTTGCAGCCAATATGCGTCGATTTCACGAGCCGGAACGTTCAATTTGGCTTTATCTTGACGCTTCTCAGCAGCTTCGATGCCACCGTCGATAATCATCTCCTCGCCCTCTGGGAGACCTTCGAGATCTGCTCGCTCAGCAGCAGCGCCACCCGCCGTAGCGGCCTCCTCAGCGCCCTGCCTATCTTCCTCCTCGGCCTCTTCCTCCTCGGACAGCTCGTCTTCGTCTCGTACCTCGTTGAGTGTTCCCATTCCTTCTTCTTCCTCCTCCTCGTCGAAAACGACGGCGACACCTTGCCGTTCGTCTAGCTCAGCGCCGCCTTCTGCACCTGCGCCTTCTTCCATGTTCTCATCCTCGTCCTGGGCGTCGTAGTCCGTAATCTTCTTGCCCAGGTTCACGAGTTCGTTGAACTCCTTTGCACTCATCGTGGTGCCCAGCAGGTCGTCGATTTCCTTCTTCTTATCGAAGTCCTTCATGTCCTCGTCCTTCAGGTATTCCAACACCGCGTCTGCTGCGCTTCGGACAACTTCGTGGGAGACATCGCCAAGGTGGTTCGCGGTCATCGTAAGGATGAGGTCGTATGTGGCCCGAGTAGCCTGTGTGCGAGGACGGTACTTGATGCCTTCGATAAGCGCATCAGCGGAGGAGAGGATCCCCTGGCCTCGTAGCTGTGCAGGTTCTCCACGCTTGCGCTTCCTCTGTTCCCTCTCGAGCACGTCTTCGCCCTCTCGAATCGCGCCGCGCTCGATGGATGTTGGTCCCACCTGCATCTTCTTGGTCTTTGGAGCAGTATCGCGAGAGACTCTCGAGCCCATGTCCTTGACGCTGATGCGACCCGCGAGGGACTCCGGGTCTCCGGTGACTTCGTCATTTCGGCGAGTGACGAAGCGGCGGTCCGCCTGGAGAACCAGGTTGGACATCGCCGAGTACTTGTACTGCGAGATGTTTGGTTCCGTCATTTTGAATGACTCGAGAATAGGCTGTCCGTAGAGGTCCTTGTTATCCCGCGAGGGTCGTTATAGCGCGTCGTGGCGATAGACGAGAGGACCGTCCAGGCTCAAATCGAGCTCTGCATCAACCGGCGCGTAGACACACCTGCGATCAGGGATGAATTCAATGGCCACGACGAATTCAGGTTTAACAAACCTGCGTCATCCTCTTCGAGCCGGCAGAGACGCTGTCGATGCGCTGCTGAGTGCCTGGTGGTGTTTGCAGGTCGCGGTGAGAGTGGAGAGAGTTGTCGGAAAGGTCTTTGTACCCACGGTAGGCTAAGTATGGGGATGTGGCGAACGCGGGAAGGTTTGGCGAGCCAGCTCTTCTTCGCCGCGCGACCGCGTCAAAAGGCCGACAAGCAGTGTATTTCCCCTCCAGCGACGCTGGGGAGCAGGCAGGACAATGCGAATCCATGCTTCTCATAGGCTTCCAGTGATTCTACGATACGCTCTCTCTAAGGCACGCCAGAGCGTTCTGCGGCGGCCGGTGTGCAGCCATGCGCGACGGCCTGCTGTCCGCCCCAGAGCTCAAGCACCTCATCTCGAGCTCTGCAGAGGCGCCAAGACCAAATCTACAGCAAAACTCAAGGATCTCCCGCAAGGAGCTTTGAAGCTCGAGCCTTATGATGATGGATCCGATTACGTGCCCCGGTACCCTACGGTGGTGCAGGGCCACAGGAACAACATGCAGAAGTTCAAAAACTGTGTCGTTTTGACGAGAGTGGGAGGCTTTTACGAGGTACGATCCTCGTTGGTATTTATACCAGTTGCGTGGTGCTGATGGACTCTAGTTGTACTTTGAACAAGCAGAGGAGTTTGCACCGCTGTTGAATCTCAAGCTAGCATCCAAGAAGACCAACGCTGGTCCCGTTCCCATGGCTGGCTTCCCATTCACTCAGCTCGACCGGTTCCTTAAGATCCTTGTACAAGACCTGAACAAGTATGTTGCGATTAGCGAAGAGTTTGCGAACGATGCGGAGGAAAAGGCGCGATCCGGTGGTCTCATGTTCGACCGAAAAGTTGCAAGAATAATAACACCGGGGACGTTGATTGATGAGAAGTTCATGGATCCCGCTGAGAATAATTTCCTGTTATCCATATATATCGATATGGATTCCTGGAAGGCGGGCTTGGAGAAACAAGGGAAGGCCTTATCGGACCCGCATCTGCTGTCCGCTGCCGCACAACGTGTAGGCCTGGCCTGGTTGGATCTCTCAACAGGCGACTTCTTCACGCAGCTTACTACCGCCCGGATGCTACCCTCGGCCATTGCAAGGATCGGTCCACGTGAGATTATTATAGACCAGAGAGTTCAGAACTTCGTCGGGCAGGAATTACAGCAGCTGATCGGTCGAGATCACCGCCTACTTACCTTCTTCGATGCCCCCAAAAGTACTATCCCAATGTCAAAATGGAGCTCGATGTTAGAAGAACCAGTATCATCCGAAGCAGCGTCTTTGTTCACCTTCGAGGAAACTGCAGCCGGCTATAGCCTCTTAGAATATGTCCGTGTGCAATTACAAGGCATCAATATGAAGCTTCAACCACCTCGTCGCAGACACCTTGAGGAGTCCATGAGTATTGATCGTAATAGCCTCAGAGGACTGGAGATTTTAGAAACTGCACGAGACAGACTCGGTAGAGGAAGTCTCCTTCATGCGGTCCGACGAACAACTACAAAGAGCGGAGCGCGCCTTCTAAGAGATAGGTTGAGTATGTCCTCCATTGGTCTCCATTTCTTTTTTTAGCTGTATCTTGAAACATCTGCTAAAGACCTCCGGTAGCATCCCCCTCCACGTCTCTCCAAGTTATCAATGAGCGTCTGGATCTTGTTTTCGAATTCATTCATGATGAGGAACTACGCGACAGTATAATTTCTCTGCTCAAACGTAGCTACGATGCGCAACGATTGGTCCAGAAATTCTCTCTCGGTCGAGGAGACCCTGACGATCTTATTTGTCTGTCGAGAGCGATAGAAGCGTCGCGCGAGATTAGGCGGGTTTTGATGGATAAGAAGAACCGCGGCTCCAGCATCCCGTCCCCTGACGGGTCTGTCAAGACCAACGCCAGTCTGCATGCCATGGTGAACCGTCTTTATCTTGACGGACCAATTGACCTCGCAAATCGGATTCTGGCGGCTATCGACGAAGAAGGTCTGTTGCAAAAGCAACGAATTGAAGATAGTACGGCGGCGGAAGCTGCAGATTTGGCGCAGGAAGTCGTACTAAACGAAGGCCTGCCCGAGGAGATGGAGGCTATGCCCAGGAAGGTGCGGTCCAAAAAAGCAAATAAAACGACTGTGGAATCAGAGCCAGAGGCAGGCGATGTGGACACTTGGGTTATGCGGCGCGATGCCAGCGGGGCTCTGCAGAAGCTTCATGAGGATCTCGATCAACTGAAGAACGAGAAAGCCGACCTCACGCAACGCCTACGGGATGCCGTCGGGTCTACTGCCTTGTCTTTGAAATGGGCTCCTGGTAAAGGGCATATTTGTCACATCAAAGGCAATGTGTCCCAGCAGGCTCTTGAAGAGCTTGGGCTCACGAAAAGTGCATCGTCAACTAAGACGACTCGCTCATTTTATCTGCCAGCTTGGTCACACCTTGGAGCACGTATTGACCAGGCAAAATTCCAAATTCGTCAGGAGGAGCAGCGTATCTTCGAAGATTTACGCCGAGAAGTAATTCTGAACCTCGTCAAGATACGTCGAAATGCTGCTGTTATGGATGAACTCGACGTTGCGTGTTCATTCGCCATCCTGGCGCAGGAACAGCAGATGGTCAGGCCCATACTGAACACGGGCACCAGCCACAGAATCGTAGGAGGCAGACACCCAACTGTCAAACTTGGACTGGAAGAACAAGGTCGACAGTTTGTCAGCAATGACTGTTTCATTGGAGACGAGGAGCGGATCTGGCTCATAACAGGCCCCAACATGGGCGGCAAGAGTACGTTCCTCCGCCAGAACGCACTAATCACCATCCTCGCCCAGGTAGGCTCCTTCGTCCCTGCTGAGTACGCGGAGATCGGGATTGTGGACCAGATATTTAGCCGTATCGGCGCCGCGGACGATCTCTTCCGTGACCAGTCCACGTTCATGGTGGAGATGCTCGAGACTGCTGCGATCTTGAATCAGGCAACGCCTCGCTCGTTCGTGATCATGGACGAGGTAGGCAGAGGGACGACACCGGAAGCTGGCACTGCTGTGGGGTTTGCATCCCTTTACCATCTCCATTATGTCAACCGATGCCGTACATTGTTCGCAACTCATTTTCATGCCTTGGCGGACATGACGAAGGACTTTGAGCATCTAGGGGCGTACTGCACGGATATCAAGGAGACCGACTCTGGCTCATTTTCCTTTGTCCATCGGCTAAGGAAGGGTGTGAACCGGGAATCCCATGCGCTGAAGGTTGCTCGTCTCGCCGGCCTGCCAACTGAAGCACTTGATGTAGCAGAAGACAAGCTGCAGAAACTCGGGGCTGCCAGAATAGATCCGTTGACTGAGGAGGCAGAGAGAGAAGTTCAGGCTACTCTGGGAGCTGCATAATGACATAAGGAACATTTGCGTCGCGGCAACTCGATATTGTTTCGCATTATCTGAGCCGTGGATGCCCCCAGTATTCTCGCTCTTGTGTTTACACTGTAGCATCTGTATCATGTCTGGATATTGTGATGACCACCTAGATACCACTGAAGTTCCTTTTTCACAATGCATACAATCCTTAAAAGGGCGTAAAACAACAGAACTCTATAACTTTGCGAATCTGTCTAATGAACTCCTGCCATAATCTCCACCCTTTCCCAAATCAACAACGACCCCCTCCCCAAACGCCACTTCCTGACAATCCTCCTCATCAACCCCATTGGCAAACTGCACCACGACGAAATCCACCCGTCGCTGGCCCAGCACTACCATCGGGGCATGCCACGTCCCAGCCCCGTAGGTGACCGCCTGCCCACCGCGTGCCACGAACGCCTTCAGATTCCGCAGATCTGGCGGATCCCGTATCAAGACCTTCTTCTTCCTCTTCCCAGGCGTACTACCACTACCGGCAACCTCGACCTCCGCCTCCGCAACCTCCCCCTTCAGCGTGGGTGCCACGACGACCAAAAACACGGGCTCCTCCACCCCGCCCGCGTGGCTCCAACTCGAGAGATCGATCGGGATGAACGTCTGCGTCGTGAACGGATGCCGCTCGAGGATCCGGACATCGAACACCTCCCTCTTCGCCACCTTCTCCTTCTTCCCCCTATCCACCACCCTTACCCTTGTCATTGTCGTCCCAGATCCGTCGTCGACTCCAATCTTCCTCAACGTCCTCGGAAAACACGAGAACATGCTCATGCGCGCTTCTGCCGGTTTGCCGCTGGGACAGGCGCCCGCAACGTAGTCGTTCCGTAGCGGGGAGATGGGGCTGTATTTCAGCGCGGAGCCCTGGTTCGCGAGGATGGGGGCCGGGTCATGCGGAGGGAGGGAGGAGAGCCGGCTTGGAGCGGAAGAGAGGTCGCGTGGTAGGGGGCAAGATATCGCGGTGCCGAAGGGGGAGAAGGATTCCGGCGTCAGGGGGTCCGGGGTGACGCAGAGGGAGGGTGGAGGGACGGTTAGTGTTGGGGCAGGCATTGTGAGATGTGGCGAGACCTGTAGGTTGGTAAAAGGATAGATATGAAGAGTGGAAATATCGTGGCTCTTAGAATAGAGAGAGACGTGTACACTGATGATGATGGTGATGGTCGGTGCTTGCTTATCTGCGCGACCGCCGCGATAAGATAAGATCGGGCGGACGACGGAGAATCCGATTCGGTAGGTGTCCTCTAATATACGAGAGACGTTGAGCGCGGGACATTTACTATGTCTGAGTTGGTTTTCTAATTGATCGTATATATTTCCAAAGTATATTTGATATAAGTAATATGAGCGAATCAGTCCGAAGCGTCTTTAACAAGGATCGACGAGAACGAAGTTCTGTATGAATAATCAAGAGTCTTGTAATTCAGGCCATCACATTCCCGATAGACCCCTCATTTGTGCGATAAATCCTGTCAAGCAAATTTTACACTCTTCTTAGATTCTCCCGAATCGGCTCGTGTCGAAAACAGATATCGTTGCCACGCCAATCAACCCATCGCACCTTCAGATCGACCTGTCCAGAAACTCGTGCTGAGCGACACGTGATCTCCATTGTCAGCAGGCTCACCGCCCGAGCTGGATGAAGATGAAGATGGAGGCTTCGATCTACAATGTCGAGGACCAATGTCGGCCTCTGGTCCACGTGCGTCCTTTTCAATCTGGAAAATATGTTAGAAAGCTCTCTTTTTCTTGTGAGACAGGTCGATATGTTGCCGTTCTTGATCGAGTAAGGCTCAGACATAGAAATCGAGGGAGAACCGGGGATCCTGCTCGAGAGGCACGTTACGCTGTTGCGGTCTTCCCTTCATACGCAACCCAGCCTATATGGATGTCACCATTTCCACCACTCCTTTCCACTTCGAATGGCAGTCCGTCCTAATAATCTTATTCGCAAAAGCCATTACTCCTGCTCAGTCTCAGATTCTGCCCCATCTGGAAGTGCATGAGAAAGATCTTCGTTTCTGAAGCCGAATCCATTTGTTTAAGCTTATCCCATACCGGTATCAAGCGTGACTAGACCGAGTGTGGGAAAGGGATGTTTTTGCATGTTAGTGGCCACCGACTAAGTTAACTAACTACCGATAAGCCGGTTGAATAATGCGCGGTCTCGTCAATCATCCTACTTCACTTCGTTAGTGCTACAGGTAGTAGTTAAGAGTCGCAGCATGACAGATCTAAAAGCTATGGAATAGCTGTTCACCCCACAATTAGACAGTTTCATACCTGAGCGTGAAGCACCAAGCTAGAAATTCGGTTGCTCCAGAGAGGACTTCCCGTTCGGCGGTGACCGCTGTCGACATCAGTTGATACTAGGAAGATGTACGACGTCCACCTTGATAATGACAGGGCAGGACCAGCGCCGAGGCTGCCGTGGTTGGCGGCAACCGCGTCACGTCCCAGCGTATTACGGACGTCATCCTCCGTTGTTTTGATGCCAGCGCTGCAAGCCAGGGCTGCCTGAACAACCTCACCTTCGGCAAGACCAGCCGTTTCGACGCAGAAATGGCCAGTACTTCCCCGGATATGGGTACTACGAAACGATCGCAGGTGGCGCGGGCGCGGGACCTGGACGGCACGGCACGGACGGCGTCCATGTGCACATGACGAACACCCGTATCACGGACTGCGAGATCTTCTGCTCAGAGAGTTCAGCCTGTGAGGTGGCAGCGGAGGCCAGGGTCGATTCCGAGGCGGCGAGGGATGTATCCGCGACATCGAGTTCCGCGAGCCGCTCTCCGCCGCGATCCTCTCGGACAGGAGGGTCCATGCACCGTACGGCCTGCACGGCGGCAGCCCGGGGGCCAAGGGGTTGAACCTGTTCATCAAAAAGACTCCGGACCGAGAAGAGGACAGGGTCATCAATCTGAGCTCGAAGAATTCGACTCAGGCGCAAAAGGGCGATCGGATCGTGGTCATCACTCCTGGTGGAGGTGGATGGGGTGCACCGGACGACGGATCCCCGGCCGTGGATCTGGTAAAAGCGAGCCAGAGTGCGGCGAGTACTATCGAGAGGATAAGAACAAACTGAATGATTCAATTCATCAATACTAGATACTAGCTCGTTAACTACAAGGAGGATCAATCGAGGGGATACAGGGGGGGATTGAACGTTTGACTTGGTTTGGAAGGTCCGACTTGGTTTGACCCAATGAGGTAGGACCAGTCCTTCCAACCCTGCTTCCCACAGTACTGCGTATATGCATGGCATGGGAAGCGTGAACGGTGCAGTGCAGAATACGAATAACTAACAACGTCATCAATGCGAGCTTGGATGAAATGAAAAGGGTCGAATAGATTTTTTTGTCATTGGTCACACATAAGTTACCCTAGGAGGAGCGTATTTCTTCGTGATGCCATGTCCCCTGAGACTGAAGCGGATCTCCTGCCTATTGCTGAAAAAGGCGAGTGGACTCTGACTATATAGCACATAGACACTTGCTGCAATGTATAACACATCTGTACAGGTCCTTGTCCCACTCCTAGTCACTACCTACTTTACATCGTTCTACTGTACATCAAATTAAGCATATCAAGCAAAGCCGGACCCGTTCAAAACCGCCTCCCCAACCACCGATAAACTCGGTGGAAGATCTTCCTTCTTCGTTCCCCAACTGCTCTCCTCGCTCCCCAGCGTCAACTCCAGCGTCATTCCCTCCGTGAAGAACTCGTGGCCGATCCAATTCTTCGTGTACGGCCGCCCATTCAGCGTCGCACTCTGGATGTATATGTTCCTGTAAGACGGGTCGAAATTGACGTTGCGGATGGTGGCGGTTTTGTTGGTCTCGGGGTGCGTGAGGCTTACGGCTTCGAAGAACGGGGGTACGATGAGGTAGACGTTTTGCCCCGGGTTGGGGAACAGGCCCATCATGGAGAAGACGGTGAAGGCACCCATGGCGCCGGAATCGTCGTTCCCGGGCAGGCCGCCGTTGGTTGCGTTGAACGAGGCAGGTATGTAGCTGTGGGCGCGGAGGGCAGAGAGGGCGGGGCGGCCGGCGTAGTGGTATTGGAAGACAGTGAGGAAGACGGGCTCGTTGCCGATGTCGGCTAGGCCAGAGGTGTGGAAGTAGTCGAGGCGAGAGACGAAGCGATCAGGGCCCCCGAGAAGTTGGATCAGGGTGGCCATGTCGTGAGGTACGTAGCTGGAAAGAGTCTATCAGCGCATAATCCACAGAAGTTGGAAGCGGGAACAGACAATTGATATTCCCAGACGCTGGACTCGAACGTCTCCGACGGATTGTATGTCAGCGAACAGAACCCTGCAAGAGGACTGCAAGCGATAGGATCCTGATAGCCCCAGGTTCCGTTGAGGAATCTTGGCTGGAAGAAGCCCGTGAAGCCGGTATCTGTCCCGTTGATGTACGACGTCTGATCGGCCTTGAAGAGGTTCCGCCAATTGCCTGCCCTCGAGAGAAACTTTGTGTAGTCTTTACCTATGCCCTTTGCTACTGTTGACAGGCTAAAGTCATTGTAGGAATATTCCAACGTGCGAGAGATGCTTCGCGAATTCGTGCCAAATCCTAGGTAGTCGAAGTCGAGACAGGGGATGTAGTTCAGCCCCTTCCAGCTCATCAGACCCCCTCTCCCCTCATAGGACCATTCGAGGGGCTCGTCCTCGGCATCTCTAACCATCGCTTCGTACGCCAGATTCCAATCGATGCCCGTGAGATTCTTAATAAACGCGTCTGCCAAAACAATATCTGCATTCGATCCACCCTGCGTCCAGCCTTTGCAAAGACTCATTCTACAGTCGGGCAGCCAACCCTCGTGCTTATACGTATCGAGCAAACTGCGCACCATGTTCGACTGCGCGCTTGGATCGACGATCGTGAGAAAAGGATGCTGCGCTCTAAATGAGTCCCATATGCTGACAGACGACGAAGTCAGTGATGAGCGCAATATAAGCACAGCACAGAGCAAGAGCCGCGAAGTGCGGTTTTGAAACATACTTACCAGTAAAACGAGTCGAAATACGGTTCATCACTCTGCCAGAGCGGATTCTCTCCGGTGTAGTCCTGCGGGGACAGCATTGTCCTATAGACGCCACTCCAAAAGCTGGTTTGCAAATCCTCGCTGACTCCTCCCGGTTGCACCGCGATAGGACGGAGCTTCTCCCTCCAAGCGCTTACTGCCCGCGCTTGTATACCATCAAAGTCATACTTCGGACCAGGTATCTCCCTTTCGGCGTTTTGGCAGGCCTTCTCAGTGCTGATGAAACTTATGCCAACCCTCACGTTCACGGTACCGTCGTCCGGTCGCTGAAACCTTACAAATCCACCTGCCTGTACGTAAAACGAGTTGAAACCCCTCGTCACGAAGAGCTCCTTGGGCTCCGTGCCCGCCCGACTATTCACGTAGATGCCGCTGTCGTGAACCGGCGCGCCGCTGAAATCCGCACAGAAATACGACTTGTAGGATCCGGCGCCAAAACTAGGCAGGAACGTGCCATTGCCTTCTATCCTCCCCATAGCCCCATCGACGCGGATCGAGGCATTCTGTCGACTGTCCCACAGATCCGTCAAGTCCAGCAGCATCAGCGGGCTGAGCATAGATCCGTTGCTCGCAGCAGCTACCGGGAAGTTGAACCGGTATAGAGCAGCATGCCCCGTCGCAGTCATCTCTGCACGGATACCGTTGGTCAATGACAGGGCGAAATATCCGGGACGAGCGACGACGGAATCGTTGACATAGGGCACGGCGCGATCGGCCTTGGAAAACTTGCAGTTGTTTATCTCATCCTCCGGGCAGTACTGGGGGAAGAGAGGGAAGTTTCCTAGTGAAGGATTGCCGCCTGACCCCGAATCATGCATGTGGGAGAATCCAGTCACGCTGCTGCCGTCCGTCGAGAAGCCTGCGGTGTTCTGCCCGTTGACGTCGGCGACGGGTTTCGCCATCCCATAGGGGAGAGACGCACCGCTGAAGACGTTGCCTCCATTGTTTGTGCCTATCAGCGGGTTAACGTAGCGGAGAACATCCAAGTCGTCTGCTCTTGCAGTGCCAACAGCGGCAGTTCTGGTTGATAGCGTCCATTGAGCCAGGAGGCAGAGAGCGACTCTGCATAACTTGAACATGGCTGACCTGATGACGGAGAAAAGAGAAGACGTAGTCGAGACGAATTGCCGAAGCCTCGCTGGAGGGGCAGGATCCTCCGGGAAAGAGTTGCTGTCATGGCGGCCGTCGCGCTTTTACCGTGCCCATTCCAGTGCAACGTCACGCGGGGAAACTCCAGGAACCGCAGCTCGGCTTTACCACGAGGAGGAGAGTGTATGCGACTACCTATTCGCGATATGCAGGCTTAGTCATGGTCACGCAAGGGGCGGCGTTGATCCAGGGGCATCTAGCGCGGTCCCAAACGAAAGTGATACTGTCGGAAGCTGTTGGAGGCCGGTTCGGGCCAAGCGTCATATCAGCTCTTAGGTGTCAAAAAGCAACGCGCCAACCCCTCATACTGCTCAATGTACTTGGCGGGGATGGTGTCATATGGTAGGTAGTCTGGTAGATACCTTAGTGGCCAGGCAGTGCAAGGCCAGGCACGAGGGCAAATAGCCTCGGGGATTCGACATCATGTAGATAGCTTCGTCAACCCTAACTATCACCCGTGCAATGCAGTTCTGGTGATTCAGCAATTGAGGCTTACGCCCTTAAAGCAAAGCAGGCCTGACTTCGGCTACCTAGGTATAATTCAATCCAGCCCTCGATGTAGCTGACAGGAAACCCGTCAAGAACTAGCTGGCACTTGGTGGTCCGGAAGAGTCTCAACGCTCCGTTGAGTGTCTCCGCTGTGTAGGCCATGGCAGATGCCCCTTGCTCTATGGTCCTGGGAGAGTAGCGTGATAAGCACTGGAAGGTTGGACAGCTGAGACGGACAAGAAGCGGAGACGGCTTAGCGACAGCTGAACCATTAGTGAGATAGCAGGTGAACAGAAGCAGAATGAAAATACTGGGGGCTCTGAAGAAAGTACACGCGTGAGTGCAATATACGTACTCTGCATGGTATCGAGATCGATCCCTAGATATACATCCAAATGCGGCAGAGTTAATACTACGAATGCCAACCTGTGACAGGAAGCTATCAAAGAAATAGGATATCTTTAACTATGATCGAATATCCTTGTAATATT
This sequence comes from Thermoascus crustaceus, assembly GCF_041956765.1. Classification (NCBI taxonomy): domain Eukaryota; kingdom Fungi; phylum Ascomycota; class Eurotiomycetes; order Eurotiales; family Thermoascaceae; genus Thermoascus; species Thermoascus crustaceus. The sequence continues at coordinate 15,520 of NW_027192537.1, read as the reverse complement.
CGGCTGACAGTAGTGTCCCAGTGCAACCTTTGTATCAGGAGCAAAGCAGCAAGACACACACCCTATGGGCTTCTACAGAGCCTGGCTGCACCAGAGAGACCATGGCAGTCTATATCGCTGGACTTCATCACAGATTTGCCGGAATCACAAGAGCCTCTAACTGGAGTAACCTATGACTCCATCCTGGTTATTGTGGATAGGCTCACCAAGTACACTTACTTTCTACTCTACAGGAAGTCATTCAACGCAGAGGATTTAGCATATACATTCCTGCGGATCATTTTCGGAAATCATGGGCTACCTGAGGAATTTGTGTTGGATAGGGACAAGCTTTTTACCTCAGGCTTCTGGCAGACACTGACTCACCAGCTTGGTTCCAAACACAAGCTTTCAACAATGGCTCACCCTCAGACTGACGGACAGACAGAACAGATGAACCAGACCCTGGAGCAATACTTGCGCTGTTATATCAACTACCAACAAGACAATTGGGTGGAGCTTCTACCTCTAGCACAGTTTGCCTATAACAGTGCCAAGAATGAGACAACCCAGGAATCACTGTTCTACGCCAACTACGGTTTCGAACCAACAGCTTACCAGGAACCAATACCAAGTCAAATCCTAGCCCAGAAGGGAATCCTCCGAGCTGACCTGCTAAAAGAGCTTCATCAATAACTAAGCCTTGATATCCAGTTCATCGCTTACCGAACAGCCAAATATTACAACCAGCATCGCCACAAGGGACCAGAATTAAAGGAAGGAGATAAAGTGTACCTCCTACAAAAGAATGTCAGAACAAAGCGACCTAACAACAAATTGGATTTTAAAAAGATTGGACCTTTTGAAATTGCAGAAAAGCAAGGAGAGGTAAATTTCCGCCTCAAATTGCCAGATACTATGCGGATACACCCGGTTGTTTCATATATCGTTATTGGAACCAGCACCGACCAACGCCCAGCCTGTTACTGAGATTGAAGAAATTCTACCTGAAAACCTGGATGACGACAAGGACTATGAAGTGGAAAAAGTGTTAGACAGCGGCATAATTGATGGGCGATTCATGTACCTTTTGAAATGGAGAGGGTATGATGACTGAAAATTCCTGGCAACCTATAGAAAATTGCGACGGTTGCAAGAAACCCCTCAGAGAGTTCCACCTTCGAAATCCAGATCGCCCAAAGCCAGAGGACCTGCGACCTCGGAGGAAAGCAGGGCGTCCAAGGAAGAATCCCAAAACGGCACGCGGGAATAATCCACAGGAGACTCAGCCCCAGCAGCCAGACTAGGGTCACCTGAACCACCGCCAGAGGACGAGGAGGGGGCTGCGCTCGGACCCTCTTGACGTGTCCGCTTGGGAGGTTGTTCACCCTCGGGAGGATCAGGATTCTCAGCAGCAGCCTCCAACCGCTCCAACTCCTCAAGATCTTCGACCGTCTTTGCTTTCTTCTGAAGCATTAGTGAGCCCCGGCGACGGAGTAGGTCGCGTTGCTTGCGGACCCGCTGTAGGCGACTCATGTTCTTCTGAAGCAAATCCAAGACCATTTGCTCCTCCTGTTCTGCCTTATCGATTGCCCGTTTCAACCGATCAACTGGGAAGCTCAGTTGAGAACATAAAGCAGAAGGAGGGTTACCTAAAATCAACGCCAGACAATCCAGTACCATCACAGGCTGTCAGACCCCGTCGGACACACTCCCCGCAACGAGAATAGCCGGGATCCATCTTGCAAACAATCTCTGGCTCACCATCCCTCTGTCTGGCCTGAAGTAACAGACAAGAACTGCAAGCGGAGACAGGATCGGAACGCTTGCGCTTGGGAGGCATGGTGACACAGAACTTACAGCAAGAAGAAAGAAGTTGGAACACACAATTACCGGAGCCCAATTATAAACTAACAATCTCCGGGCCGAAGATCCTTGAAGGGGGGGGGAGTAGTGTTACAGCACAGCCTATAGAATACCGACAAGGCTGGCGAGGGGGAGGTCCAGTCACATGACCATACTGGATCGTCTACGATCCATCCTCACGATCCAAGCCTACGATCCACCTCTATGATCCATAGTCATGATCCAGCGGATAGGTATTTCTGGACAGAACTCATTATGTATAAAATGCTCCTTAACCATGGGGATTAGGACCCCGTGGTCAACTCAAATAGCAATCAGGATAGTAACATTGCTAGTAACGGCCTACTTATTCATCTTTTCCCTTTGTCTTCCGTCTTCAAGATAAACCCAACGAGCCCTAGCCTAGAAGTCTTAGGCCCGCCGTTACACTAATTATTATTGAAAAAGAATCTTCAGTAACTGTTATCGTCCAGCCATTCACTGGTAGTATTTCCCTATATCCTCAGTAACTACTCCTTGCAAGGCATTGCAGTACGTGCAGGCGCTTGAGGCGCTGCTCTTCTGAAGAAGCCCTTGACTGCTTCCACGACACTCTTTGGTCTCTATGCCAGCGCAACCTATCTGATCTCGAGCGCAATTGACCATGATTTGAGCCTAACCCAGCATCGACTTGCCGTTTCGGACTCGCAGCTAGCAAATAGAAATTTTGATGATGGCTTGGCGAGTACGGGTCAAGGTTGACCAATGACCCGATCCGTCAGTGGATACTGTAAGGTTAATTAGCTAGCACCAGCCGTGATCCGTCTGTAATGTTTCCACGATTAGGTTGACCATAGTCTAACAGGACGGTTTTATGGAGTCGGGAAGCCAAGAAAGGCGGGAGCGCCAAGAGGTAAGCTGTGCCGTCCCTTCTGTCAAGATAAAAAACACATTTCCGCTAATCCACCCTCAAGGTCGAGCGGGGACTGAGGATGACAGTTTGGACGGCAAAAACCCAGCCGCTCTTCTGCTTTATAGCCAGCGTTAATTTCCTCTCAACAGCTTGGCGTTCATGAACCAAGGAAGAACAGTCCCCGACTACTTCAACGCCGGATGCTTAAGGTGGGTTTTTTTGTAGAAGACTCTGACTTCCGTCTCCAGGGCCTTGGATCCTTGGCGCACGGATCCAAGCCTACCTTGTAAAGGAAATTCGCCGCGGGTACGAGCTTGACTGTTGACATCACACGGTCTCGGGGGCATGATAGCGACGCCGCAACGGTTTCCCTAACCTTGGAGTCGGGCACTGTATTGTCATAGGAGTAGTAAAGTGAGTTGGTCCCTTGTTATTTCACAGCGGCCTTTGTGTTGTTCCTTTGGCTTAGTCTGATATCCTTCAAGTTCTACTATATCCAGAGCTACGGTGTGCCCTGGAGCTGAATGACGACCATAGATACCACACGCACCTATCCATAGCTGCTACACATACGCTTGGTCCTAGAAATGCGGGGCTTTCTCCATTGGATACCGAGTTCTCCTCAAGGAAACATGCCAAGGCCAGTCTAGGCCGTCTGTCCCACTGCGCCACGAGATTGAAGGCTGGCCGGTGACAGCGCCTCGACTTGGGACGGCCGCACGGTATAGCACCATGGAACAGATAATTAAGCGTGTCCACAGGCAAGGCAATTGCATCGCATGTCGAAGTTTGAGTCTTTCTAACGTCCGCTGGAGACCGACATCGGCGGAGACGTGGAGAAGACTCCCGTGCGACGACCACGTGACCAGCGAAACCGTGCGCGGGATCCCACGTGTAATAATCAATCAGATAATCGATCAGAGATGATCAGATATGCGGCATCCGCCGAGACAAAGATAGCGACTGTCGAAGGTCGACATCTTTGGCGTTCGTCCATGCTCCACCGGGAAGCATATGCCTTTCATCTGGAGCCTTGGAGACGGCTCCCGCGGCAGAAATCTCGACTGACGTAATTTAGCATCCCCCGTCCAAGCCACGACCCGCGATACCCGCGCCAACCTCCCAACGAGGTGGTAAAAAACCGCTGTTAACGATTATTACCGGATGCCATCTACTATTGCTGCTGGAAACCAGGTTTCTTCGGGAAATATACCTATCTGGCCCAGAGGAACTTTCTGATCGGGTTGTGGCCCGAAACACCGCTAATGTCGTCATCTTCCGCCTTCCTGGGCTCCTACGGCTGCAACCTCTGCAGATGTACACACCGTGTAGAGTATGACTCGCAGATGTTGGGATGCTGTCTGCGGTTCCGTACTGTCAAACGGCTGGGCATGTCAATGCACGTTCGTCCTCTTCGAGAAAGCTTCCCGATACCAGCGACCGTGTCCGGTCGCACGATCCCGAGGAGGACCGATGGAGCTAAGTGTCGACCAGGCTACCCAACTTGCGCTGCCCCGAACGGCCCCCATCCGCCGCTCTTGTGGCTGCCATCCCTGTGTAACGCTGTCTCAGAGGCGTCGTATCCAGTGGGGAGACCTTGTAGGCTATAAACGCCACCGCGGCACTAGGTGGACGTGTAAAGCTTTTCTGCACTTCGTTATGCTGAGAATCATACTCTCCTGGACTGCCAGGTACTGGCCGTGCCGCTGTACGGTTGCTAGCCGCCCCCTGCAAAGCGACAAGGGATCCTGTTGTGGCCGGGGCAGATAGACTGCCAAACGACAAAATCCATGAGAGAGTCGTCGGCCGTCAGCCTGCCGCCCACACGGGCTCTCAGGTAGTGAGTGGCGTTTGGGCCTCTCCAAAGGGTGACCCTCCATGCCCGAAATCTGATTAGATTAGATTGATTGATCGATTGATTATTTTATCACACCATCAAACTTTTCAGCGCCGGTCGTTGCGGTGGAGCAGCGCATCGCGTTTCTCAGCCAATCAAAGGTTCGTATCGGGACCTCTTTGTTCGTGCGCGGCCGTGAAACCCTCTTGGGACCCGTGGAGGTACGCCGTTTTCGAGCGCGGCTCAGTGCATCGACGCATCGTGATCCAGAGGGCCATCGTTCCGGCTCCGACAACGCAGATAGCAGTGGACCGACCACTCGCATCAGCCAGCCTGTAAGGCACCATGACCTTATTCTTCCACAGCCCTGCTAGTCATTTTAGACCGTGCTAGCCTTTTCCAGCTCGTCCTGCCGTTCGCCATGACGGTCATCGCCGGGAATCGTGACCCCCGTCGTTGACGGGTGGGTCAATGTTCGCCCACACTTTCACAGGAAAGCTGGGGACTGCGTCTTTTCGCTTTGGCCCCGCGACGGCTATATCTGCAGAGCTCTCCCACCCCGTTCAAGCTCGTCTTGGACTGCTGGCAGATCGATCTCTCGCGGTTCGCGGTCCTGTTCTGGATAACGGCCTTTCCGCCCGTCAATGTTGATACGTTGCTTTTGAAGAGCCATTTTCTTTGGTCCGGGTGCAGTCACCATGTTGCGAGGTCACGGTGACTTAGTGACGAAGCTCTTCCGGAGAGATGAATTGACTGACAGGACGGGGACGGAGCTCACGCAGGGGTCTGCGGGCGCGCAGAACCCGACCGTTGACAACAAAATGACAGCAGAAGGGGCCGTTGAGCCCTCGCCCCATGCCGACTCGGAGCAGGAGCATGTCCAGCGCGGTATCAAGCAGGCAGAGGCCGTGACGGCGGTGTGGACCAAGAAGGCTCTGGTGATCGCATATGCTGGGTATGTGGATGCGTCGCGTACATAGTATTCCAAGCAGTTTTTCATCGTCATCGAGGTTGTTGAGCGTACATGGCTGACTTTTGCCAACAGGATCTTCTTGGTCTTCTATGTAAACTCGCTCCAGCAGCAGGTGACCGGCAGCCTTTCCCCGTACGTCACCAGTGCTTTCAGCGAGCACTCTCTGGTCGCGACAACCACCGTCTTGTCCAGCATCATCGGTGCTGTGGCCAAGCTGCCCATCGCGAAGATCATTGATATTTGGGGTCGTGCTGAGGGTTATAGTCTGATGGTCTTCCTATGCACCATTGGTGAGCCGTGTTTTCGTCATTGGAGCTCGTCTCAATCAATGATGGGGACAGGGAGCTGACTGCCTGGTTTAGGTCTGATCATGATGGCTGCCTGCAACAACGTCGAGACGTACGCGGCTGCTCAGGTATGGAGCTTTGCTGGAGGAACTACGATCTGCGGACTGACCGATGATGTCCAGGTTTTCTACTGGGTTGGGTACAATGGCATCACCTACACGCTAGATGTGTTCATGGCGGATACATCATCCCTCAAGAACCGAGCGTGGCTGTTTGCCTTCAGTACCTGCCCGTATATTGCCAATACCTTCGCCGGTCCCGCTGCTGCGAGCCGATTCCTCGAACACAGCACCTTCCGTTGGGGTTTTGGAGCCTTTTCCATTATCACTCCCATCATCTGTGCCCCTGTGGTGATAATCTTCATCATCAACCGTCGAAAGGCCATCGCGCACGGCTACGTGGCAAAGGAAAGGAGTGGGCGAACCATCTTGCAATCCGTTCTGCACTATGCAATCGAGTTTGATTGTAAGTTCTCTTTGCTTTTTCCTTCTTTTGTCAAGTGAGGCATACAGGATCTCTCGCTGACTGCACGGAAAGTGGTTGGTATGATTCTCATTGTCGCTGCCTTCGCCCTGTTCCTGCTTCCGTTCAGCCTTGCCTCTTCCTCGGCCTCTGAGTGGAAAACCGGTCACATTATCGCGATGATTGTGGTCGGTGGAGTGTTGTTCCCGATATTTGCGATCTGGGAGAAATATTTCGCGAAAGTCTGCTTCGCTCCGTTCCATCTGCTCGTGGACAGAACGGTGCTGTGTGGCTGTCTGCTGGGCGGTACTCTTTTTCTCAGCTTCTAGTACGTCTTGATCGGCCCACCGTTCCCCGATGTCGAACTTTGCGGCTGACTGCTTCCAGCTGCTGGGACATATACTTCCAGTCATATCTGCAGGTAGTCCACGGCTTGGATGTTTCGGATGCGGGATATGTGTATAACATCTACAACATCGGGTCTTGCTTCTGGTCCGTGATTGTTGGAGCGTAAGTGTTGTCCACGGCGTCTCTTGTTGAACAGTCCACGTGTCTGACTTGCGCACAGGATCATCCGCGTCACTGGAAACTTCAAGTGGGTGGCCTTCGCGGCCGTGCCGGTGCAGATGCTGGGCACCGGACTGATGATCTACTTCCGTCAGCCCGGAATGGGCATCGGCTACGTGGTCATGTGCCAAATCTTCATTGCGTTCTCCGGCGGTACGCTTGTCATCTGCGAGGAGATGGCCGTCATGGCGGCTGCCGCGCACTCTGAGGTTGCGGTCGTCCTCGCGCTGCTGGGTCTGTTTACCAACATCGGCGGCGCAGTCGGCCAGACTATCGCGGGAGCCATCTGGACCAACAGCCTACCCGGCCTTCTCGAGGAGTACCTGCCCGACAACGTCAAAGGCCAAGCCTTCGAGATCTACGGCAGCCTCCCCAAGCAGCTCCAGTACCCGATGGGCAGCCCCGAGCGGGAGGCGATCAACCGAGCCTACGGCGACGTGCAGAGGCGGCTGGTCATCGCTAGTGTTTGCGTCTTGCCGCTTGCATTTGTGTTCATTCTGATGTGGCGCAACATCAACGTTAAGAAGGTCAAGCAGGTCCGAGGAAACGTGGTTTAGAGACGATATCTTTCTTTGACTTTACGCATAGAACTCTGTACGCAATTATGTCTGGGGAAGAGAAGGAATGATATGTAGAGGTCTTTTTTCTCACCGTGCTGGATAACATCAAAAAAAAAGGCAAGCATTGGGTATTGGAACATATTTCCTTTGGCGTGTCTTCCTTTCTCTCCATACTTGGTGTCCTGTAGGAGGCGTGGAAGTAGCGGTATTCATACCCATATATATATAGACTACAAGTGCGCCCGCGGCGCCCGGGTGTTTTCTCCACCCTCGAATAATATGGAAGAAGTAGCCTTCTTATCAAGATAGCTCGTCTTAAAAGAACTTTTCGATTCGGTCCGACATCCCGATGCCGACCTGCCTATCCGCGCCAAGTGGACTGTTCGGACGACAGTGGATCGGAAGTGGTTTGAATGCGGACAGCATGCAGAGTAGAGGACCACACATCATCATTATTATTTGCGGGCTCGTCGTGTTGCTCGTACGGGTTGACTCAACCAGCTGACCGTGTGAACGGCCAGACCGGATATGGCCGATGGGATGGACCAGATCGGTCAGAAAAAGCTCCGACCCCCGATCGGAGAGGAGTCGAGTATATAGAGTGCTATACCAACAACTCGGTCAAGGATGTCACCTCTGGAGATCGACCTTTCTGGTGGATGTACGGGGTGACCAGCGGATCGGGGAGATGCTGGATAGCAAACACTGCAGTCTCGGTGTACGTCAGAACCTCGCATACTGCGACGATGCAAACGGCCTGTCCAGACCTCGGCGGACGGCCACGCGAGTGAGCGGCCCGAGCGAAGCTTGGCCTGCTAAAGAACACGTGCGAAACAAAGAACAAAACTTATGCCGACTTTATGCAGGCATCGGCGTCGGGATAGTGCCTTGGTTATGCTCGTCCTGGCGCCACGCTCCCCCCAGAGATTCGAAGAAACACACGATGCATTATTTCTCGGATCTCCCGCCATCCCGACGACGCCAACGTCCGTTTTGGGCCATGCCGCAATCCAACGGCTTTATAGGCCTCCGGCTGCCCGCCGCGGAGCATCTCTACCGGGACAGACTCCACGATCCTCTCTTGCGTGGTCAGGTTCTCTCCGCTCTGCGCTCGTGGCTCGCGTGATATCAGATCTCCGCAGTGTCGTTGTGGAGCCAGTGGACTCGTCTCCGCCGTTGACCCATCCTATATGTGGGGGATGTTTTTCTGGGGAATGAGGAGCCTGTGACGACCTCGAAGACATCAGCGCACAATGGCGGGAAGCGAAAGTAGGTCGCCCTCTGTGGTTTGACTCCTCACGATCGTAATGCTAACAGAAGGCCTGGCAGAGGAGTCTACAGTCCTGGAGGTGTCTCCTCGGGGCTCCAGCACCGAGTTGAAGGCCGCAGAGTGCGCGGCGTCTGCCCCGGCACCTGATGCAACAGAGGAGAAGGGCAGAGACAAAGGCGCGCCTACGGATGTTGAACGAGGCTCCACGTCGACAGCCGCAGAGCAGACCGACGATCCGGCTGTCCGCGATCCAAACATCGTGGATTGGGATGGCCCCGACGACCCCGAGAACCCCAAGAACTGGTCCCTCAAGAAAAAGGCCGTCGCCGTTGCGTCCATCTCGCTCATCACGTTACTTACGTACGTACGAACCGGCGCTCTCAATGCTCCCGGGCTACATGCTGACTCATGGACAGACCTCTAGGCTCCTCGATGTTCGCACCCGGTGTGCCGCAGGTCATGAAGGATTTCCAATCGACCAACCTGGAACTCGCCTCGTTCGTCGTCTCGGTCTACCTCCTCGGATATTGCTTCGGTCCCCTCATTCTCGCTCCCTTGTCGGAGATGTATGGACGAGTGATCATCTACAACGTTTGCAACGTACTCTATGTTGTCTTCACCGTCGCATGTGCGGTCGCGCCCAACTTGGGTTCCTTGATTGTCTTCCGGTTCTTTGCGGGATCAGCAGGCAGCGCGCCCTTGACCATTGGTGCTGGCTCGATTGCGGATATGATTCCACAGGAGAAGAGAGGCGCTGCCATGGCGGCTTGGGCGTTAGGCCCATTACTCGGGCCTGTCATTGGTCCCGTAGGTTGGTAATGCCCCTGTTTACGACAACGATCGTTAGGCTCACCGTTGAAAAGCTGGTGGGTACTTGACGCAAGCAAAAGGCTGGAGATGGACCTTCTGGGTCCTTGCCATCGCTGTACGTCTTTCCTTCGTCGGCTCATCTCCTTGTACGGGTAACTGATCTCCTTGCAGGCGGGCGCCGTGACCGTTGTCGCGTTTATCTTCCTGCGCGAATCCTACGCGTTCACCATTCTCGATCGAAAGACGAAGCGACTGCGCGAGGAGACGGGTAACAAGAATCTCAGATCCGCACTCGACACTGGCCGCTCGGCCAAAGACCTGTTTCTCTTTTCCATTGTGCGTCCGACCAAGATGCTGTTTTTGTCCCCGATTGTGTTCCTTCTCTCGCTCTACGTGGCCATCATCTACGGCTACCTCTACCTCCTCTTCACCACGATGACCGAAGTCTTCGAGGACCAGTACGGCTTTTCACAAGGGAGCGTGGGATTGGCATACCTGGGAATCGGCATTGGCTCCATTTTCGGCTTGTTCATGTTGGGTGCGATCTCGGACAGACTACTCAAATATCTCTCCGCGAAGAATGGCGTCACCAAACCTGAATACCGCCTTCCCCCGATGATACCGGGAACTCTCTTTATCCCCTTGGCGCTGTTCTGGTACGGATGGACAGCCGACAAACAGCTTCACTGGATCTTACCAATTATCGGAACCGCGTTTCTGGGTGTTGGAATGTTGTTAGCCTTTGTATGTTCCTGTCTGCTTCTTTTTCTCTAAGCTTGATTACTTATTGATGTTTGTCCAGATGACGGTGTCTACCTACCTCGTCGATTCTTACACGGTCTATTCCGCTTCCGCTATCGCTGCCAATACAGTCTTCCGATCCCTCGCGGGTGCTGTGCTGCCGCTGGCGGGCGGTAAGATGTATGCAACTCTCGGCCTTGGATGGGGCAACTCGCTGCTCGCGTTCATCGCGCTGGCCCTGAGTCCTGTGCCGTTTATCTTCTACCGATACGGTGAGAGGATCAGAACAAGCAAGCGTTTTCAAATCAACTTCTAGAGGTACAAAAAAAAGAGAGCGGTATCTACATAACTTCTACTACATTCCTTGCATGTACGTGATGTGGTCATTAGATAATTATTAGAGACGATAAGTAATAGGATAAATCAGCTGCATTCTACTAGTAGTAGTAGTAGTGGTAAACTGGGACGGTCTGGAAAGCTTCTGTATAGGGAAGCTAGCTGAACGGGGTAGGGGCAGAGTCGGCAGCGTACGGGCTTGGAGGATGATAGCAGGGGGAAGGATCAATGGGAATATCTCAAAAGAATACACATATAGACAACAATTCATAGATTGTCCATGAGCCAGCCCATCAAAATAATAACTATCTCATTGCAAGCATAAGGACTAACATAACATGAGGTGATAAGTCAGAGTCATGTTCTCATTCTAATTCCTTCTCCCTATAAACCTTCCATCCCTGTCCCCGGCGGCTTACGTGAGCTTCCCCGTACGAGGCGCCGCAGCGGGTGCCACAGTACATGCCTCCCCCCTTCAAAGAGCAGCCGACTCCGGCTACTACCAGTCATCTAAATTCGTGCAGCGCATAGGCAGAGAGCACAGGCTGCTTCATATCTGGTTCGAAATGCGGGGAAACGACTTTTGGTTCGTGGTCGATCCGCTTTGTACTTCGGCTTTCTCGTATACGAGAAGGATCATGTGAAGTCTCACCAACTCAACTCATCCTCCCTACCACATCTCCTCCTTCATCCCTGAACCCTCCTACCAAAACAACTACTTCCGTGCTTTCTTCGCCGTGCTTCCCTTCTTTGCACCCTCCCCTTCGCGCTTCCTCTTTGGAGTCCCCGGCTGCTAAACCCTCGATTCCCTTTCTTCCCGCGGCGTGGCTGGGCGATGTACATGCGACTCGCCCGGCTCAGCTTGAATAACTTGATCATCTTGAGTTTTAACAGTCAGCAAAGCTGGCCTCAAGCTGCGAAAGAAAGCCCGTTTTGGCCATAAATTCAGCGACGTAGGGTGTGACCCTCGGGTCCGAGACCAGGGTCTTGACTCTTGAAATTGGACCGGTCCCGGATCTTATTGCCTATCCAGCGCCACATTTCCCCCCGGAGTTCTCGTAGTAGCCGGCATTCTAACAGTATATGCCGTGGGGTCTGGGCCCCATGGCGGCAGGCACACTGATCAGTATCCCGAAGCTTGATCTTGTGAAGGAAGTGATTGAGGCCAATCCGCCCGGCTCTGAGCTGAAGGAGCACCGAGCTATAGGCCTTGCGCAACCCTGAGTACACTGGGAGGGTGTGCTTGCTCGGGGCCGGGATGAGCTGCCTTGTAGGTCGGGCCTCCTTGGCCTTGGCCCACTGCGCTGCCCACGCCTTCCTGACCTTCGCCCGGACGTCACCTGCTGCTTGGCTGCCTCCTTCGCGGCCTGGTCGGCTGCTTCATTGCCCTGGATTCCTTCGTGCGCGGGGATCCATCGAATGGCAAGCTGTACGCCTGCCTGCCGGAGGAGGTCAATCCTATGGAGGATAGCTTGGATCGTACGCTGGCCGGAGACGAGCTTCGAATTACATAGGGCTTTGCGAAAGCCGATTTCGCCTCCCATGGCCAGAACTCCTTCGGTTGGCCCGATCCCGTCAGCGTTGGGTTCCATAAGCACCTGTCCTTGTTCCACACCTGGGCTTCCATGAGCGTCTCGCCCCCTAGTTTGATCTCCTTCCGGGGGCGGCGGGTGAGCATGCCCCGGGGACAAGCCACCACCGGCCCCGTGCGGAGCCGAATTGCGGTCTCATCGGCCCGCAAATGCACTTGCAACCTCATAGCTAACAGGTGCAGTTCGGTATCTAGGGCCAAAGCCGCAGTGAGCTGAATGGCACCACTAATGATGATCGCGGCCCGCCTCTGGAGTGACGTCAACTGGCTCGTCCTTTTATTCCTTACCTGCGCCGGGGTCTCTCGGTCCCGGGGGTTATACCATGCTGCCGAACAGTAGAGCAGTTGCAGGATCACTATTGCCTGGTAGATCCGCCGCATACCCTCTAAGGATGTGCCCCATGTTGAGCTTGCCAGGCTTTTTAATGCTGCCGAACAGTAGAGCAGTTGCAGGATCACTATTGCCTGGTAGATCCGCCGCATACCCTCTAAGGATGTGCCCCATGTTGAGCTTGCCAGGCTTTTTAATGCAGCCAGGCTGTCCTGGCCTTGGCCACAACTCAGTTAAAGTGGTCCTTGAAGCTCAGCTGGGGATCCAGCCAAACCCCTAGATATTTTGCTGCCTGGATTGGTTCGATAGTGGCATCTGGCAACTGTAATCTGGTGCCGTGGGGCTTCCTTTGCTTCTGCCGCGGGTTGACAAAGTGCATTAGCTGGAATTTGTCTGGGGCAAAGACTGATGCGTGCTTCGTGGCCCACCGTTAGACTCTATTGTACTTTTATCTTCAGTAAGGTGGCTTTCTCGCTGTGGCCTTCAGCCATAAGGCAGACATCGTCCACTCAGCCGTACACGGTTCTTCCGTCAGATCCGGACCCTGCCTCGATCAAATCGGCATTATATAGCGGGTAAAGAATCGGCGACAGAGGAGATCCCTGGGGGATCCCCGTCGGGGTCGGCATCGGCTCGGTGAGATGCTCGGGCATGCGAATCCGGGTGCTTCTATTCGCAAGGAAGCACCGGATCCACGGCGCCAATTGGCCCAGTCGTCGCTTTCGAATATTATGCACCAGACGCTCGTGGGAGACATTGTCGTAAGCGCACGAGACATCTAACATTAGCATACTGACAACTGGCTTACCTGCGCCCCATGCGTGCCGAATCTTTTCAATGATCAATTGGATGGCATGGTCTGTTGAGATGCCCTTCCGTCCCCCTAGGTGGGTGTAACGGCAGACCTAAGACTTCTTAGGCGGAGGCTCGTTGGGTTTATCTTGAGGACAGAAAGCAAGAGAAAGAGATAGATGAATAGGCCGTTACTAGCAATGTTGCTATCAAGATTGCTATTTGAGTTGACCACGGGGTTCTAATCCCCATGGTTAAGGAATACATGCTGAGTTCTGCCCGGAAATACCTATCCGATGGATCATGACTATGGATCATGGAGGTGGATCGTAGACCTGGATCGTGAGAATGGATCGTAGACGGTCCAGTATGGTCACATGACTTCCCCTCGTCAGCCTTGTCAGTGATCTCTAGGCTGTGCCGTAACAGTGGGTTGGCGGCAGCAGCTTATGTTCCTCCACTGCGTAACTAATCCTCCGGGCTATGACTGCCTTTAGCACCTTTCCTATAGTACTGAGCAGCGCTATGAGCCTGTAGGATTTGAGAACCCGGTAATCCCGGGGGCCGAGTTTCTTAGAACCACCGTGAGCAACCGCTGGAAGTGTGCCGGGTTGTGACCTAGCCGGATGGCTGCGTTGAAGATTTCCCTGAGCACCGGTACTATCACCGGTGCTAGTACATGCAGTATGTGACGGCGCGGCAGGCATCTAGGCGGTAAGGTAGGCGGTGTTGAGCATTTCTTTGTCTCTGGGATACTGCCGGTCCTACTTGCCTATATATCACGTTACACGAAGCCTTGCAAATTCTTTTCTTTCTTTCCCCTCATGCTTTCGATTCTGTATGACTAGCTACCGTAGTAATACATCATTTTACTATGACTGAGCGCTGTCACAGCAAGGCCATGTCGGTCGGTACTTAGTCTGTTGGTTCATAACATCAGCCCGGGGAACTCATCACCTTCTATACTCGAGGATAAAAGGCAAACGAAGCCGGCTCTGCCTATATATCAGCAGGAAGATTAACCTAGCCAGTTTGCAACATGTTGCGCACAGCAGAGACTATCAAGAACTGGTTCTTACCTACTACAGAGGGATGGAGCCCAGTAATGGCGGTGGGGTGCACTAAGCTTTAGCCTAGTACTAGTATGAAGCAAGCTACAAGACGGCGATACGCCGGCGTCAAGCAAGGGAAGATATGGCGAAAGGTATCAATTAGATTGATATGGAACGATCTGCTGATTCCTTCAACTCAGGAATCAGCCCTCCTTATATAGATCTATCTACTAGGCTTTTGCAGGGGTCTCGCTGGCTTAGCGCCGCCTATGACACCCAGACAACTCCGCATCCACAATATATATAACAAGAGGCACCTACCTACCCTAGGGCAGCTGCAGGCCAACTTAGAAGGCACCAAGCAAGCGGAACACTTAGTGGTCGGGGATATGAAATTATGAACCTTCACCACCTGGCATGGGGAGGCCCCGGCATCAAGCCTGAAGCCGGAACCGAAGAACTAATTGCTATTGCAGACAGGATTGACCTGGAACTACTAACAGAGCCAGAGGTTGTCACCTGGAAGCGAGGCAGCCAGACCTCAACTATAGATCCAACCTTTATCTTGCGCAGGCTCGTGAATTGATCAGTTATGTGCAAAGTCGCCAACGAGCTCCAACACGATTCCGACCACTACCCAATACGGGGCCGAGATCGACATCACCACGCCCTCGAACGAACCCCGAAACGATGGAATTGGAAGCGAATGGATGCAGCAAAGCTACTAGCCCTTGTGAAGGCGAACGTGCGTTCCTGGGGCCTGGAACAGGCCACTCCAAGCCAGCTGGATGAGGCCACAACACACCTAGTGGATGTCATACAGCAAGGAATAGCGATATCAACCCCATGGGCGCGCCCGAGCCCGTATTCGCTCCCCGATTTCACCCCTGAATGCCAGGCCGCAGCCAAGATGACACGTCGACTCCGACGAGTCCATGCGGCCACCCGGTGCCCGGAGGACTGGATCCGATACACGGCAGCCCGGAACCGAAAAGGGCGGATCATAGCAGAGGCGCTACGTGACGGGCATCGCCGTCGGGTAGCCGAAGTCACGGAACAGGGCCCGAAGTGTCTATGGCGACTGGCAAAATGGGCACGGAACCGCGAACGGCTA
>NW_027192536.1:1282977-1295283 GCF_041956765.1 Thermoascus crustaceus | reverse complement strand
AATAATAGAATAGAATGCCGTAGCTCTAGTACAAATATCTCAGCACGAACACTTTTAGCCGTTCTAGTGGAGTCATTTTCAACCGCTCTAGTGGAGTCATTTTCAACCGCTCTAGTGGAGTCATTTTCAACCACTCTAGTGCAGTTCAACTTTCAACCGCTCTAGTGGAGTCATTTTCAACCACTCTAGCGTATGCATTTTCAACCACTCTAGTGCAGTTCAACTTTCAACCGCTCTAGTGGAGTCATTTTCAACCACTCTAGCGTATGCATTTTCAACCACTCTAGTGCAGGTTCAACTTTCAGCGCGGTAGCGCAGTCATTAACAGCTGAAGAGGCCGTTGGTAAACATGATCTAGAAAATGAACTGCTCAATGCCCTTTGTAAGGCTGCATCTTCTCTCTGTATGACCTTCTTACTTTCATGGTGAGACACTATGTAACAGTAACAAGCACTAACATTTCTGGCACAGTCACATAGGTGGGACTTTATGTATTTTCCTGGCTTCACAACCATTCTAACAGAACAAGGGAAGAAAAAAAGGAATTTCTGTCTGTCCTGAGTTGGTCCTTGACTAATTTGTGGATAAATAAACCGGTTGTTTGTCTAATCAATTAGCAGCATGCATCAGCAGGCAAGAGCAAAAAATCCATCCCCATATGATTGCAACAGCTTGCAGCAAGCTATGTGCCGGCAGCAAGATATTTAATGCGCCCACACAATTATATGCGGCATTATTAAATATCATACCTTTGTGGCACTCTGGGGTCTGGCTTGATCCAATACTTTCTTTATCTTATCCAAACTATCCAGAAAAGAAATAGTTCCTCATGACCTCCAACTGGCCCGACAAAGGCTCGGCCCACATTGTGCATCCGATGCCTTTACGGACGATCACGTCTCCAATGTTGTCTGACAGGCTTACTTTTTTTGATTCACTGCCGGGATCTTCAAATTGCAGTTGTTGCACAACTGACACAGCCCCCAGACACGCCAATTCGCCTTCAGAATGCTACCCAACTTTAAAGTTACCAAGGGCCGAGCTTCAACACGCCTTTACACAAAACTATGAGCAGTCACAGGATGTGTTCTGGGACATGCCATTCGAAGTGTCTACAGGCTATGACTTTATCGGCGAATATATGAAGGCGAGCGTTAGATTACCCTGCAATGACAGCGTTTTTGACAACAAAGAAATCCTTGCGATGTTATTTCACAGAATGTTTGCAAGATTTCCTATTCGAGGATCTATTCGGGAGGTGAGCGCCTCTTACTTCGGCCCGTTTGGAGCGGGGGATTGCCTGCATTTTGTGGCCCGATTGGGAAATGATGGAAAATTGCCATGCGTGAAGGCTAAAGCCTTCCTCCCAAGTATTGAGCTGGTGGCGTGTGCGACCGCCCATTACGAGTCGTGTCAGACACAATATGCTGGGGTGGCTCCTCTCTTGCATGAAAATCTGGAGCAGTGGGATGATGTCATGTGCAGTGGGCCGAGCACAATGAATGGTCCCATGAAGGGTTCTGGAGGAAGCCTGTAATGGTTTCACATGAGACTTGCGAAATTTGGACAACTTTATTTTCAAAGATAGTCTTTGCCCATTGACCTGTGTGTATGTGAATTCATCCTTGACGCAGGTAGGCCTAACAATCAATGATAAAGAATCATCCTTCTCATTTATTGAATCTGTTTGTGGCGAATGTGTCGGAAGCCTTACCTCGATGGTAGTGCAAGGATCGGATGTGACATCCAGGCTCAGGAATTGCATTCCCCAAAGCCAATCCCAGTGGCCTGAGAAGGAATCTATATTGTCCTGGCTGATCCATTTTCCTATGGTGTGGCGCCAGGTGGAGGGTCTCATGAATGGTCGGCTCTAATTGTATATAGACGAGAGCTGCAACTTAATATCCACTGAGAAATGGCAATAAAAATTGATGATCATCAATTTTTACCGTCCTGAATAATATTCATATTTGTTTTTTACTCTTTTGGACATTCTCAGTCCACCTAGTTTTTTTATTTCTTCTTTTACTTCTGACCGCCTTATCTTTTCTCAGAAAAAAGGTCTCGTATACATATTGTCCTCCCACACTGTAAATTACTTGGCACATGCTTCATCGGTTTCAAAAGCTACAGACCTGTAGGAAAGCTATAAAACCAAATCCTAATATTGCTTTTCCTGTGAGAGTTCAGTTCTATCCTGTCTCACATGGATGTTCGCCATGGGAAAAGCGGGGCGGCTTGTGTGTATCTTTCTCCCTTACATTCTCTCAACCGCATCCTTGGTCTGTTTGATTTTTGTCGGCATCGGCTGCACTGGAACCTCAGCTCCCGCAAATGAATTATTTTTCATGAAGGTAAAGATAGAAAGACTCCGTAAGAGGTTCCGATAATATGAAATTGCGAGCTCTAATGTAATCTCCGTAGGCCAATCTGACGGACTTCACCTCGGTTTTGGAGAAGGACTTGAGCAATATCCTTTCACGTCGTTCCTTGATCGATTCCGTATCGTCAAGTGCGACGACTGCAATGAGTGGTGCGGAAACTGCCGCCAGCGGTACGCACAATGCGGCACAGAGTGCGGCAAGTGGCGTCTCTGACGCTGTGGAAAGTGCTACCGGTAGCGCGGGGAGCTTGGAAGACAACGTTGCCAAGGAACTGGCCAAGGTGGATTCAAATCTGCCGGATTTCTATATTATTGGTCTCTGGAGTTACTGCAAAGGCAGCTTTAACGATACCAGCTCAGCAATCACGAACTGCACGTCCCCAAGCACTACATTCTGGTTCAACTTCACCGACGTTCTGGGGTTGGAAAGCTCATGGGCTGAAGAACTCTTTCCCAGTCAGGTCGACAGTGCGATGAAGGTCTATAAGACGGCATCCAAGGGGATGACTGTTGCCTACATAATCGCTTTCAGTGTGACTGGGTTTGCGCTGTTGATGGGATTGACAGCTACGCTCTCCCGGTGGGGAAGCTTCCTCACCAGTATTTGCGCAGTTGTAAGTTTTCCATTGCTTTACCAATTCATGCCACTCACTCCCGCCATTTGCAGGCCTCAGCCGCGTCCAATTTGGCCGCATCAGCTACAGCTACAGGAGTTTATGCCACTCTTGTTGGTGTTTTAGAGTCGGTGTTCAACTTATCTGGAATCAAGGCGAGTCTGGGTCAGCGAATGCTGGCAACCACCTGGCTGGCAGCTGCATTTTCCCTTTTAGCAGTGCCTTTTTGGTTGGCTAGTGTCTGCTGCTGCTCAGGGAAACCCAGAGAGAACCGGAAGACGCGCTTAGTTGACGAGCGCCCCCCACCCGGCACCAACTACCAGCGTTTGTCTGCCGATTTGTCCGTATATCACGGAGGGAGTATGGGGTCCGCCAGATACTGAGTCCTGGAGTAGAAAAATACCTCGTGATAGAACTTTTGCTTTGAGAAGGTTCTAAGATCTCAAGAAGAAAAGCTTCTACTTGGTTCTTTAAATGGCTCCTCTGCTCCTTCACAGGAGACTTATGCATTTGCTCTGCGAACTTGGCTGGGTATTTCTCATGTGGTTGTTTTCCAAATTTATATAAATCGAATGTCATACATGCTTCAACTGTTGTTAGCTAGCTGAAGGTAGCAAATTTGATTTTCCATAAAATATGACCGAATGGTTGGGATCTTGGGCCGATGTTTTGTTTTAGATTCCTGGCTGTCTGCAAAATCGTAGCAATCTGAGTAAGGATTAGTTGGGGTCTGAATCAATTCTATCAATACCGATCTAACAAATACAAGTACTGGCACTGGTGATTAAAATTATTGGCGCCCACACCTTGTGCAGAAATATTGGGCCACAATACTTACGGATATAAGGTCTCCCTTCCAATTGGAGGAGGGTACTTCTTTGCAGGAATTGTACAAACAAGTATGGCCTTTAATTGATTTTAGACGCCAGCCCATTTCGAGCAGTAAATTTATGATGGGATGCTGAGGAGATATAAAGTTGGATGTTTCTCTCCTTCAGCTAAAGGCTCAGCGGTCTTCGGTCTTGTGCCTAAAACAAAGAAAAGGACAGTATGAACGTAGGAATTGTTCTATTCTTATCCGCTGTTGCGGTTTATGCTGTTAGATTTCTTGTCCTGAACACGTCAGTGCTTAAACTACTAATACTTTGATAGTCCCAAAGACCTACTGAGAGTTTTTATGATCCTGTGATTGGTGATACAGTCAGTGCTGCGCAACCTTGGTCAAATCTACTGCTAACTGTGACTGAACAGGTGTTAAATGTTACAGCTTTTCCTGCCATCCCCATCAGCAAAGCAGGCACTTTGTTGAAACGAAACTCGGTCTGAAAGAAGCTTGCTTTCCATTCCAGAAACTATACTGATTCAAGATGCATAGATTGGAAACCCAATCTGTGATTTTACCTACGGCCTAGCACACACAAGTGACACCAATGATAATATTGCCCACCTGAGGGATGTAAGTGGGATAACCTGTGCAGTGGCGCCTAATAAATGTGCCCGTGTGTCCAATCAAAGGGCATCTTCGATCTTCTTCTGCAACTATGTAAGTGATGCGACAGAAGCAGTTTCCTGGAACTGCTCATTGACTGCGTTGATAGAATTCTGTAGCCATCCATACTAAGTGTAGCAATCTCATCGAGCCTGCAAAGGATATTTCTCAGGCCTGCCAGATACACCAGTTTTACAATTATGGCTACCTTGAAGACAAAATCGTGAATGGAGCACAGGAATTCCCTTACTATTTGGCCATTGGAGCGGAGTTTCACTGATGCTAATACCTTAGGCAAGATATGGCCACTTCATTTGTATTTGGATAACGATAGTACTGCATGTACACTTTCTGAGGAATCGAGCTAGTCTTCCATCTTTAAGCCTTTTTGCAAGAGAAACTGTAATTAATCAAAGTCTCTTTCTACCATACCTGCCATTCATACCTGTTTATGAAAGACCAAAAACACCAATAAATGTTGTTTTGATGGTAGAACATTTCAAGAGGCAAGACAGTTTAATAAAGAATCTACAAGAATGTTGCTGGTAAACAGGCTCAGCGCTATTGAACATGATTCCATAGTCTTTCACCAACACATTGAGCAGACCTGTCACAAGAAATGCCATGCACATAGTGGGCCATAAAATAAATTGTAGCCTCGCTAATCTAGAGGCCTCAAGAAGGGTTGGTAAAAACATAAGTGTTCTGAATTTATTTAAGAGCTAAAATCCCTGACTGGCTAGGCAAGGAAACAGCATACTCTTCAAAAAAAAACCAGGGCTGAATGATCTCTAGTTCTCTTTAATATGTTTCCACTAATCCTCCTAGTCCTTATAGCTCCCGCCTTTGCAAGATTGCATCACTCTCACTTGGGACGAGCAACACACAATGATTTATCAAGTGTTTCCCAGAACACCTGCAGCTATTTAAACGGTCTTCTGGAATTTGCTGAAGTGGTCATGGAGTCTGTGACAGATGGACGACGGAGTTCCGTCCAAATAACTGAGGACTGCAATACGGAAGTTTACAGTATTCTCAGAGCCTGTGAGTGAGCAACTCAATAATTCTGAATCTTCCTATTCACTGAGTTCCATTCAGGCCAGGATGGAACTACCTTTCACTGTACAGAAGTTTCTCTTTTATTTAATGACAAGGCTTCTGGTTCCACGGGCGCTGCCCAAGCACTCTCATCGAATACGCACACGGAGCAAGACCGTTCTTCCCATTCTGCGAGTCCAACGTCCTCCTCTTCTGCTATACGTCAAAGTTGTCAGGATAAAGCAGCAGCCTCCCCCACCCCACTCACAGGAGCTGATAAGAGTTCCTCCACTCCATACAACGCAGCGACGGAAATTGCAACGCCGGCCCCCAATGCCACTCCTTCACCATTCCTGGAGGGAAGTTCTAAAAATGACCGGAGTTCTTCAACAACCCCAAGTATCGACAGAGCCGTCAAATCATCTGCAGCATCCAGTCCCAATACCTCACCCATTTGTGTGATAAAGTGAGTCCTCTTGTTCTCAGTTCCCTCTCATTGACAACTGAGTCTGACAAAGCCCATATCAGGCAAATGGATCTTCCTGAAGGAAAGTGTTATTGCCTTGATGGCACAATATCTGATCTCTCAAGCTGTCACATTTTTTCTTGACGGCACATTCATATACTGGACGGGGAGTGATAGATTTCTCTCTCTCCTAAGCTTCTTCTTTCTGTTGTGAAAAGAAATCCCCGAAAAGAAATCTTCCTTACTACCAATATAAACCCATACCGGCTGATTATTTGGGCCGGCTGCTTCTTTGATAACTGTTACCAACTAGAAGACCAGTAGTTAGTTTAATCTGCTGTTACTTTTATCTAAGATTTCAGCTTACCAAATGTATGGAATACATAACAGAAGATAAGGCCTTGTAAAGGCGGGCCTAAGACACTAGGCGGCAGGGCTCGTTGGGTTTATCTTGAAGACAGAAAACAGGTAGTAGATAGGCGAAGAATCTTGTAAATAGGCCGTAGTTACCAGCAATAAAGTACTATTGCTACTATGAGCTACTGCTGCTTGAGTTGACCACAAGGTCCTGAATCTGCCTGTGAGGAATGTCATTATATACATGTTTGTCTGCTTGGATCATGAACATGGATCATAGGAATGGATTGTGGTTCTGGATCGTAGAGTTGGATTTCAAGGACGGATCATAGACGATCCATGGGGATCATGTGACAGCGTCCCCCTCATGAGCCTTGCCAATCTCTAGGCTGTGCTGTAACAGACCTTTCTTAAGCGGGACAGCAGGTTATTTGAAACTTTCTCTGCCAATACAAAGAGCCATTGACCTGCAGCTGTATCCTCTGGTAGCAGAAAAGTGGTTCAATTTACAGGTTTCGTGCGGCGAATCCGCTCTGCCCTCAAGTCTCTGACTTCGATTCAGGAAGTACGGTCTACTATGTAGAGTATCGAGTATATCCGGTCGAAACGCGACCGCGCCCCTCTCCTACCCGGTTGACTGGCCAGTCGGCAGGTCAGTCCTTGTTCACGCCGTTTGTGACTTCCTGCGAACAGTTGCGCATTGTCTCCAAGGGAATTGCGCGGTAGCCCCGCTGGGAAGGTCCAAGCCCACGCAGAAACCCAGACGAAGGGAAAGTCCGTTCGAACGTCCCACAGGGCAACCGGAAACTCCAAGAAGCGTTTGTTGTGATCAACAGTACTTTCTATACCCAGTAAGATTGGTAGGGCCGTTTACGGTTGAACCATCATTCCCCGAACCGTTGTCGGGCGGACCTGAACCGGCGGGACCATTGGCAGAAGCCAGATCGTCATCAGCCGTACCAACGCCCTCATCAGACGGGGCCGGACACGAACGCGAACAATTGCGATGTCGGACCTCGCGGGTCATGGCAAGGCTCGCGCAGGGCATGGCGACGACTTCGAAAACCATAGTCTCTCTTGACAATAGAACTTTCTGACTGTTTTGCAGCATTTCCGTGGGTTAAGTATGTTGCTATGCTGCATCTGTGATCCAGATTTGGGACATTTACTATGAGCTGTGCTTTGCCTCCACAGCAGAGACTAGATGAAAGGCTATCTAATCCTGTGATCCCTGTGATAGAGTGTCATAGACTCCAGACAAAATTATTCTCATAGATTCTTAACCACACTGCATCCGAGATTATAGCTGCGTGGCTACGTGCTCAAGTGGTCGGTGACAGGTCTAACGCACTTTTCCTGAAGGCGATAAAGGACTCTCCATGGTAGGACAACTGTTAACTTGCCCTCATGGTAGTACGTCCTGGAAGGAACGTGGAACGCACTTAGTGTGTTTCTTAGCTCTTCGTCTGAAGATAGAAATCAAGGAAGAATCATCACACTCTCGTCACCCATCTTTACCTTCTCCCCCGAAGATGGAATCAAAGCAAGAAACATCAGATTATCATCTCCCGCCTTTGCCTTCTCCCCCGATCACCGAAGCCCAAGAAGCAACACCAGAGTCTTGTCACTCCTCTTGTCACCTGAGTCGGATGTCCATTGACGCGCTTTTGAACCCTAAGGGAAGCGACGACAGCGAATCCAAACCACAGACACTCGCACTGCAGTATTACAAATGGTATCCTCCAAGCCCTTACAGTCATCACCACCCTCAATATTATGGGCCCCACTGTTATCCGGAGAAATCGTTGATGCTACACAACAAACCGTCCGGTTTGACCTTACGAACGGGATCCACACATTCCTCCCCTGGACCGTACAGATGCCATCGCTTCAACTCTGTCTCCAGCAAATCGACCACTGTCTCGGAAAGTGGCCGCCCGCCACGGCCCAAGTACGAAGAAGAAGAGATGTACTTCATATGGTACTATCGCGTTGACCTCAATCAAGAGTGGAAGGAGGTAAGGGAGAGCTTCAACAGACAGTTCCCCACCCGTCAGCGACGCGGCTTCCAGGGCATCCAGTGCAAATTCTACCGTTTCATAAGGGAAAAGGAGTGCCCGACACTCCGTGAGCAGAGACGGATGCGCAACGGCGAGTTCATTGCCCGAAACGGGTCCAAGTGTTCGGAGACCTTGCCAAGGTTTGGAGTTGTCCAGTGGATGGGGGTGTGGTACCCGTGGATGAGGGAGAGTAAAGCACAAGTTCTCAGTCAACATGCCGCCGCCAAATCCGCCAGATTATAAATATTCTCACTGTGCTTATGTTGATTAGCATTGTCTGATTATCCATAAAACCCTTTGATACCGCTCTTGTTACACTCGGCGACCTCTTGGCGAGATTCTACCTCCTATGACACTTTTCTTTTAGATATCTAACGAATATTCTTTTAAGGGTGTTGCTTGATTGTGTGCATAGGTGGGCCTGCTATTTTTAGCTGTTGATGTTGAATTTTTTTTTTTTTTTGTCATGAAAATGCAAAAGGTACAAAAGATGAGATGAAAATTAAGGAGAAGGATGAGCTCAAGCAAGCATTACTGATTTCTGTCACTGAGAAAAAAGCCCTACCATCGGCGTTGCTCTAATTTAATCATCGCATAGGGGGTACTACATGTAGAGAGGCTGTACACAGCCCCGACGGTGCCAACCCGACCCCAAACCATAGACTGTATACTACATGCATATGTACAGTCTCATTATCTCGAGAAAATCCGAGTAGATACCTACCTGGCAAACCCTGTACCAGACAGATAGCAAGAGATGTCAGTGGTAGTACGGAGTAATATTCTAATCAGATTTGTTTGTTGGAAGGCTATGGATCTCAACATTTTGCTACAAATATCACTTTAACGGCGACTCGGATCGCACTATATCCGTTCCAGGTGCAAAAAGAACACGCAGTAAAGAAAGGACGGGACCTTGAAACAGCCAGGATGACACAAACAGAGACGTCTTTTTCTGGTTGCCTGACTGGTCAATTAAGACTTCGCCTTGGCCTGGGATCTCAAACTATTTCGTCTCTCAAAGGCTGTGATCATTTTTGCAATTCCTTGCAGCTGTTCTAGTTCCTTTGACAAGGGGATCTCCAGAAGATATTCTCCCGCGGCTGTTTTTCCAACAACCCTACAATGGGAATTGAATGCCGCCGCTGCCGCTATGATGTAGTCCCGCATTGAGATCTCTAAACCTGCAGTGGTAGGTATGGTGGGCGAACATCTGATATGGGCCATTGTTCGACGGGTACGGTCGGATGTCACTGGAGCTGCAGAGAGACGGAGACGGTGAGCTGTGCTGTAGGCAGCTTCTGCGGTCTGTGTTCTCCGACTTCTGGGATGGTGGGTAAAACACGAATGAGATTTCTTGGTAGCCGCCATGACCCAGTATTGTTTGGTCATATTACTGTTTGGGAGGATACTGTGACTATTGTCAATCCAGTGCTAGGTAGGCCCTTTTTATACACAGAGACTGGGATGTGTTCCTATCATTTTGATGAGCCTGCAGATCAGGATTGTGTCGTTTTTTTTTTTTTTTTCCTTATGGCCATGCTCTTTCGCTTTTCCTTTCAGAAAACCTGCCAGACCGAAATCTTGTGCCGTCTGCCTTGTACTGTTTCGCCTTTTTTGTGCCTGCAGAATTCGAGAATGAGGACAAACTATATAAATGCACACAGTAGGCGCAACTTGAATGCCATTGTGCTTGCTTCAGCAATTCACCTTCTGACGACCTAGTGATGAACACAGCCTTCGGACATAATGAGAACTAGAAAGAGATTGTACAAGTGGAAAGCCGGTTTGAGTATTTCCACCAATGTCTTATTTTGGACAGTGTCCTGGAAACAACTCACCTTGAAGGCCATCAGAAGTAGGTTAGCACTGCACATTCATACGATAAAAGAAGCAGAAAGCTGTTATCCGGGATCAACAATCGATAACAGTAAATCTGTGTTCCCTACATACACTAGGAGGTCAAGCTCAAATACAGGGACAAGCAATAATGAGCAAAATCCGCACCTAGGTGGTATACCAGATATTCAAATAACGGACGAAGAGGGAAACTGCAAAACTGGCAGCAATTCGAGTCAGCCAGATCTTATAAGCTGAGGTCATGAGACAATGGTACGTACAATGGTTACAGCAGGGATTTTCTAGCCAAATTCAATCAGAAAGTATGATGCGAGATGAAGAACAACTAATACATATATCCACTAATTAATTATATTTATATAGATTGACTGCTTAAACGACTGTATATACCTGCGGCCGCGTATCTTTATATGCTACCATCATTTTAAGACAGTAGAACCAGGGCCGTCTACTTAAACAGTGTTTTCCGCCTAAAGTTATCTATCAATATGACAATATGTCCAAGCACTAAGGAGGGCATCATCAAGGCCCTTCCCGTTTTAGAAGCCCCTGATAGCCTTTACATTAGCTAAGATGCATTCAAACTTTGGTTCATAGTTTTCCTTGCTAATACATTCAAGCTTTGCTGAAAACTTCTACATCCGATACTCTTCCTAATTTGGTGATATGCCTTGGACACTATTGGTTATATGGCAGATCTTCAGCTGTGAATCTAAGTTGTAAGTTAAGACCTGTTAGAAAGCTATGACGCATGCTAATATTGCATTATCCAAGAAACTGGAGATAGGAGTGGCAATTAGGCTGATATCTATACCGAAGCCCGCACTCTTGTAGTCTACCTCTGGCCGGGGTATGATGCCGTTCAAGCAGGTGTCAGCTCTGCGATGTGGTGTTACAATTGTGTGAACAACAGCTACGCCTGCCATAACAGCAATATTCTGAATAGCCTCCTCAAGTCAGAGCTCGGGTTCCAAGGAATTGTGATATCTGACTGGTA
This sequence comes from Thermoascus crustaceus, assembly GCF_041956765.1. Classification (NCBI taxonomy): domain Eukaryota; kingdom Fungi; phylum Ascomycota; class Eurotiomycetes; order Eurotiales; family Thermoascaceae; genus Thermoascus; species Thermoascus crustaceus. Next base: position 1,284,019 of record NW_027192536.1, on the reverse strand, counting down.
CGCGCAACAACTGGAGCTTCCGGGTCATGGCCTCCCGCCCAGTCTGCTTGACCCACATGTCCTCACCAATGCACGAAATCTCCATCCGAGATCTCTTACCTTTCAAGGAGCAGTTGAAGGCCATCAGTACGCTGCAACCTTAGGTGGTGCTACCGAGGGGCCTGTGTAAAGTTTAATGCACAAAAAGGGGTGTCACGGACATGTAATGCTTTTTCTTTGCGGGTGACAATTGTGACATATGCAATATAAAAAGTTTAGGAGTGAAAACGCGGGACAACAAGATGTAGGTAGAACTTCGGTTTGGAACAGGTACAATGCTCAAGGAGTTCCAAAGTAAACTTTTATGTGGCCCTCAAAAAATATACAGAGCCCCATCCAAGGTAGTCCTCAATCTTTTTGAGGGTCCATTTCCGATATATTTTGAAGTCTAACTGCGTCCAAAAATTATTGGTGAGCTGGCACATAGTTTCAGTATTTGTCAGAAATGTAAGTGAGTAGCACGGCGTAGCAATGGAACTTCTTGTAGTTCAGTGCCAAAACTCCTTCAGGCTCGGTACCATTGTATTTTTGAATGAGAGGTCATGTGGCTTTCCATTCAGACGCCGCATACTGTATCTGTGGAAGACATGTCGTATGTTCGCCGCATATGCTTCGGTTCCCTGTAGACAGCGGCGGGCAAAGTCCGCTGTTTCGCCGGATAAACAAGATAACAACTCTAAGCACTCGTACAGCTTCCTCCTCACAATAACCCCAATCAGGGTACCACCTGATTGTTTGATCAAGTTTGACGAGGTCGTCAAGTTCTTGAGTTCTTTCCCGAACATTTCCTTGATCGCTGTTGTGTGGTGAGAGGCCGACAATGATTCCAAGCCTAAGGGCCAGTTCTTGGATATTGCAGTTTCCTAGGGCAGAGATCCATTTGCAGCGGAGTTCCTTGATCTTTGCGAGGTTTGTAATTTGAATATCTAGTGAAACTGGAGATATTGCCCAAGAAATAATCGACAAAAGGGAGCATGTTTAAGGCACAGTCCGAGGTTGCTCC
>NW_027192536.1:1273417-1277481 GCF_041956765.1 Thermoascus crustaceus | reverse complement strand
TAATAATAATAATAATCGACAAAAGGAGTTGGTCGCACTGAAGTTGAGGTATCATCCCAACAACAAGACATCTACCCTTCATGTTAGTGATGAAGTTACTGTGTAGTCGTAAGTTTCTTATATTCCGGAATCGTTCATGTTGCTGCTGTTGCTGGTGCCAGCAGTACCTATGAAAAAGAAATGGATAAGGTTTCAGATGATGTTTTTCTTCTTAAGCCTTCTTCTCTCCTTCTCTTCTGTCTTCTAGGTGTCAAGCGTCATTTGTAGGATGTGCTGGCAGGACACGCAGATAGTGAGTGCCTTATATACCTCTCACGGTGGCTGTTCTAGCGTCGAAATATAGGATACCCAAAGGCCCCCACACTCATAGAGCCTTCCGGCTTACTTTTTTGTACTTTACTTTGATAGAAGTGTGCAGCCATCAGCGAAACAGGCCAAACTACTCGGAAGGAGACATACCGGTAGCGCAAGTGCTTGTTAGGCCCAAACAGCTAAAACATACTAGATTAACTTGCAACTCTATCAACTTATTTTCAGAGATATGATGAATCTCAAAGAGAAGATGAAACAGAAAAATTTGCAAAAACCCTCCTACTTCAATGTCACATGCTTGTCATATTGGCCGCTCCGTAAATGTGACTAACCTTATGACACAGTGATTGTCCTTTCAATAAACGAGATGTTCTGCCATCGTTAACGGCTTGTGGTCATTTTGAAGGTCTAGAATTTTACTATACTGAATGCCTCCGAGATGGCGGACGTGTCGACCGCTTCTTGCATATTCATATGGCAAAGTAATCAATAAATATTTCATCTGAAATACAGCTTTAGATGTCCTGAAATTCTGTTGGAATCTCACCCTGATCACTGAGGGTTGCAAATGGAACTAGCCTGTTCTCCCTGAAATAACACTCGTGCTCCGGCCCAAAGCTTCCTGGCACTTTCAACGGTTGTATCTCAAATTTTCAAGCCGTTCCCTGAATAATTTCACGTTTGGTTGAAGGGGGATCTGGCTCTAACTGTCAATTCCATCATTACGTAACAGTCTCCCCTGTCTGCCGGTACGGAAGATAAAGCTTTTAAGTTAATAGTTTGACCTCATTTGAAACCATAATCCACAAGAGTCTTGATGGATTTAGAAGATACTGTCAGCTTAATGATGGAATAGGCAGATCTCAGATAGTTATATCTAAGGCCAGCATCCATGATGGCAATGGAAATGATTAGACGTTGTCCCTGGGGACAGTGGTTACCATCCTTTAGCCCTATCTAGAATACAATCCAGTTCTTAGGTTGTCATACTTGGAAGCTGGGTAGCTGAGCTCGTTCCAGCTTTGATCCAAAGAATGAGTCCCACCGAAGGAAGTGACGACCTATTGAAGCATGTGTCAGTCTCAAGAAGAGAAGAATAAGACCGCAAAATCAAACAGTTAAATGTACCGTTTCAATGAGACTGTCACTAGTATTCTTATCGCCACTACTCTCCCACCACATGGCTCCTCCGAGACCCTTCGACTTGATGTACTCCGCCTTCATCTGGGCCACAGCTGGCGTATCATAGCTGATCATGACACGCTGGGTCGCGTCGTAACTATAACTGGCAACTGGCTGCTTGAGGACATACTCCCTTGCGCCGGCCTGGGGCAATGCCTTGTAGTCCCAAACCCCCTTCTCCCAGCTACCGGAACCAACACCATTAAATGGAGTGCCGGGTCCGTCGGTGTTAATAAAAGATCTTCCATACAGCGGCATGCCCATGACAATCTTGCTAGCGGGAACCCCGTGGGAAGTGTAGTAAGAGATGGCTTGATCTGTGTTAAAATGGGTGCTTGCTGGAGTAGATGTAGACGCATAGATGTTGGCATCGTGTCCTGCAATAGTGTCCCAGCCGCCCGAATAGTCATAAGCCATCAGATTCCAGAAATCAAGATACTCATCCATGGCAGCAAGATGCAGTGGTTGATAATTTGAAGGGCCTTTAAAAGGCTCCATTAGTAATCTTGGGCAAATAAGTCAACTGTGCCACTGTAGAAAGAAGCTGTACCTGCTGGAGCTGCAACTGTGAGCAAGAAACCCTTTCCGGGTGCATAAGTCTTAGTATAGTTATTCAGGGCCTAATAGGAGTCAGCCGTAAAATTTTCCTTTGCAATTGTTGTTTGTTGTAAACACACCGATCTGACTTCTGCAAGAAGCAACACCATGTTGTTTGCCTCACTTGCATTAGCAGGGTACTACTCCGGTCAGCGAAGACGGCCGCCCATGATGCTAGCCATCATACCTCCCAGTCAATGTCCAGTCCATCCAGACCTAAGTTTTGGACAAGCTGTACAGCGGATGACGCAAAGGCCTTTCTTCCAGAGTCGGTATTTGCTGCGCCAGCAATGTTGGAAGAGTATGTCCATCCACCAATGGACAGAAGCACCTTCAGCTTTCGATTCCTCTGCTTCAGCAGGAAAAGCTGTTTGATGCAGCCATAGACGTTGGTTCCAACATCATTCCATGAGTCCGTTGGGTAATGTTTCTCAATATCCGCATAACTGTCAGACAGGTACACCTCTCCTGTGTCTGAACGGACGTTGGCAAAGGCGTAAAGCACATGCGTGAGCTTGTCAGCTGGCAGATTCTGAGGATTGAAATTTCTACTGTAGATGGCCTGTCACAATGGTGAGTGAACAGTTCCGGTGATCAAAGACACCTAGACGTACCCAGTTCACGAAGTATGCCACGGATCGATAGCCAGTTGTGGCATTCCGAGCTTTAAAATCAGTAGCCCTACTGGCTGAACAGTAAATGACTGTGGTATGAAGGAGCCAAGTAAGAGCAAAAAGAAATGATAGCAGCAATCTCATGTTGAAGTAATCAATTGCAGCCTCTTAATGACATGGAATATTCCATATATCTGTATACAATGATTTGCGTTGGATTAAGCAAACCTTTCAATTGCTTTCAGAACTGAAGTTTACAGTACCTGAGTAGTCAAGCTTGAGATGACCTTGCATTCTGGATGTTGCATCCCGCTGAATATTAATGACTAGCTGACCGCGAAAACCGATGGCATTGTTTAGAGACCTTTTCATATGAACCCACAGTGGGAACAGGTTTCCCTGCAAAGATTGTGCAGAAATTGGCTAGCTAAAGGCAGCTAATTGCTTCCTGGGAAATGATTATTCCTGCATATTCTGGGATGTCCTAGATGCGTGTTTGACTTCATGCGAAATTTGGATTATTGGGAAGGCCACAATAAAAGCTCTGTCCTCTTTTCTTTTAATTTATTCCAATTGTATCACTTGAAAGTGCAAAAATGCGTCTTCCATATAAAGTGCTACTGTGAAGGACATTTGCTATATGGTCATACATCGATAAATTACCCTTAACTATCTACAGCCAGCTATTTAAATTTCCTCTCACTTGTTAAGCTATTTTGTGAACTCAGTGCCACAGGTGGGGCCCTATTTGGCACACTGGGATACTAGTCCTAGCACTTGTATGCTTCTTTGTGAAGGGGCAATGTTGATAGCGCGGTATGCTATGATACTAATACTATCACAAGAAGTCCGCTGGTATCCCAGCAGATACTCAGTAATAACAGATAGACTGAGCTCAAGGAACTAAAGCTAGATATATGGTGTTGTAATGAGTGTGCTTATAATACCCCAGAAAATAAACCATTCTTGTATACCATCCTGTCAGACTGAGTAAACCTCATATTATGAAAGTATGGAAACGTCTCTGATCCATTAATCTACCTAACTGACTGTTTATCATAAGTTTGGGGGCCTAAATCCTTCTGAATATGGCAATATCAAGTGATCCCGGAAAATATAATATATCAACATTTTTCAAATGGATGGTATGGCAGGGGTTCTGACCTCAAACAGTCAGTGGCAAGTGCTTGACTAGGCCCATAGGCTTTGTGGCATACTGCTAGGCAGCAGTAGCAATATTTGAATGATGTATGCCCACAGTATGTACTAACAGTATATCAACATCCCAGTGTTTCTACTCCAGTATCACATGGCTTATTACTTTATTAGAGTAGCCTATGGAGAAGATATCATGGTGGT
>NW_027192536.1:1265543-1272680 GCF_041956765.1 Thermoascus crustaceus | reverse complement strand
CATTGAACCCAACTCTGCCCCTGATTTGAGATCCCATATCTGCATATTCCCATCCTACTAGGATCTTGATAAGGTATATTCTGTCCTGCCTGCTTACAGTTGAGATTGGTGTGGGAGGACTTGGGGGAGCACATTCTGAGTTCACTTTAAGGGACCTCTGATTATATTCTTCACATCTTATTTAGGTAGTAGGACATGTAGTAAATGTTGTCATATGGAATAAATTTAACTGTTTGAAGTGATCCAACAGGATAACATTTTATTGGAGACTAAGTTAAGCAGTGATGCTGGACTAGGCCACCAAAGCTTCTGCAAAGCCAAATTCAGACTCAGATATTATTAGAAAATAGACTGTTGTTGCAGTAGCAATGGCCATCTGTCAAACATTTACAGTAAAACACTATCTTACACAGCTATCCCTCAAGACCTCTTCAGTGAAACACATTTTTAATTGCACTGAAGCATCACAAAACAGCTGGGCTGTAATATAAGGGCATTAATTCACAGTTCTAAGCAGAAGCAGATAGTGTATGGAGGGTTTACAGCCTATACTGTCTCTAGGCAGATGACTATTCCATACTAATTTGTTCACCGGTCTTTCTAGAAAGTTAACAGTTGAATTATTCTTTCCATATTTCCAATCACAATTATGCAGCCTGATCACCAAGGAAAATGCAAAACATATGCTTGGCTTACATCCTTTTTGATTCTTATTCCGCCCTGCAGTATCATGCAAGCATTTAAAAGGGGGAAAATAGAAGCCATTTGGGAGAGTTTGTTCATTGCCATAAAAACTCCCTTGCAATATAGTATAAAAGCATTTCAAGTCATTCCCCAGTATTATGCTGTTTGCAGGATTTCTGGGATTTATCACTTAGGCCTTGCAGAAAAAGCAATGGGAGACCAGAAGTGATGGAGGAGATGCCACCATTATTGTTGGTGGTTTCCAAATACCTGTTCACAGCCAGGTGTTAGAGGCAGAAAGTCTGCATCTCCAAGACTACTTTTGAAAAAGCTTACAAAAGACAGGGAAACAGACATATTATGTTTACTCAACAGATATATATTCAGTATAGAGGGTCCTGGAGCTTATTTACCTTGGTGCCTATTCAACCTTCAGGTGCCCAGAAACTGATATTCCCAGTAAGAGCAAATTACTACATCTAATGTAGGAAGCTGACTTGTTAATCAGATATATCAAATGAACTCTTGAAGCATGTGTCTGTCTATTGTCTGGCAGAGTTTTGGAAGCTGACTAATTGTCTTCAAGATGTTGTTTTTCACAATTATCAATCTACAGTCAAGGAAGACTGGAATCCTGAAGACTTCCTGAGCTCTCTAGATCCTATTTTCAATCCATTACTGCCTCAGAAGGCCTTGCAGTTTGATATCCTGCCCTTGAATTGACTGCTGCTGACAGACCTATCAGACATCACAAAATTCAGAGGTGATAGATTGGTCCAGTTTGTCATGAGTTGTCTTCAGCAGGAAAGAGAAAAGTTTAGTGGCAATGTGGGTGCAGCACTTTGCTTGCACCTTCAATCTTATTATGCTTTTCTACAGTTGTTTGTGGAACAATGGTCCTTATCCAATATTGAATGAATGGTATGTCTACATAGCATCAAGAACAAATGAATGGAAAATGTTTCCTGTCCAGGCATTCAAATAAGAAATCAACCTAGGAAAATAAAAGTTTTCCACTGATATTCAGCCATATCCCATGTCTTTTTAGCATAGGCAGAAGTTCTGAGCCAGAATTTGCACCTGTCACTCACTATGCCTTGGCAAAGTGATGTTAAATTAGGATGCAATCAGACCTCACCTTCTGATTCCACCTCTACAGATCCATAAGGACCTCTTGGTTGGACTCTTGAATCAGCAAGGATTCTTGATTGGCAATGTATATAGACACGCCCATCTACCAGGTAGATAGGACCCTGTGGTTCTAGTAAATCAGATCCTTTTCAATTACCTTCCCTGCCTGATCTGTGTGACTTCCAACTTTATGACTGCATAGACCCTCTGTCCTATCTAGACCTCTGTTCTACACCAACACCTATCTGAGATCAACCACTGACCTATCATGTCTCCTGCCTGCTGTTGACCCTGTGTATCAGCTTGACAGCTGTCCTGACCCAACTGGAGTTGCAGAGAACCCTGTGATATATTTCCTATTGTGTCCAAATTTGACACATAACAGAGATCACTTTCTGACTAGCTAGGGGACATATAACAGAGTTGATTCTATTGGGCTATACTAAGTCCATGTTGGCTTTTACATCATACCTGGGGGTTAGCAGGAAAAGGGGGTTCTTGCCCTAAGCACTGATGTTTACTTTTGTTCAAAATAAGGACTATACACAACTTGGTCAACATAAAACTCTATTAAACTACAGTATTTAGTATCTATAAAAAATGTTTGCTAACTGATTAATGATAGCTACAGCCTGTGGCTCCAGCTCAAACACTTGACTAACTGCTCTAGTGCAGCCAACACTTTACAACCACCCCATCAGTGCAAACACTTCTATAACCACTCTAACACAATTATTTAGTGCAAGCACTTGACAACTAGTCCAATATATCCAATTTACAACTGCTCTAGTGCATCTAGTACAATCATTTTCTATTAAGAACAGTTAATAAAACATTGCTTGCACATTTTAGAATAACCATTGCTGTTGTTAAACAGTTACTATGATCTCACATTGGCCCTTTATGTGCCAGGTACAGTTACCAAACAAATCCACAAAACTGCTCTGACACAGGTAATCTAAGAAAATAGAAATACATGCATAAATTTCTACTATATTTAACTAAATAGCTAGTCTACTATCACTATTATTGCTCCAACAACAGGCCTGCTCCTTCTAAAGAAATCACTTCCCATTATTTGACTGTTGATAAGGATAAGAGTCTTATCTGAGAAGGGTATCTTCCGCTTTTCAGTTGTCAGAACATTTGTGATAAGAAAACCACCCATGCAACAGGTGTTCAGTTCTTTGAAAGAAATGCTTCAACTTTGACTGATGACAGTGCGGCTGCAGGATTACCACATCTTGAGAGAACTAGCTAGCAAAGAGTAAACATTTCAAGCATAAATAGTTAACATCTTCCACAGCCTTATGTAAGGAAAGTCATCTCAGCTCTGCTGTTTACAGATGGAAGCCTGATCATTGTAGCTCTTATGGACCACCTGGCATCAAGGTGCCTAAAAGACATGTTTGACTGAGTCACCATATTCTGCAGGAAGAAACTATCACAAATCCATGTCTTGGGAATGTTTTCCATCTCTCCTGTTATTCTTGCTGTTCCAATTAAGGGTGGATATGTGATACTCAAGCTGTTAGTATAATCCTATACAAACCAATCTTTGTCTGTATTAAATTATTGGATATGTTTGATATTGATCCACCTGAAACAACTCCCAATGCAACACAAAAAGCCCTTATGCAAACACTGATGCAGTGTGTTTTTCAAGGGATATGCAATGTGCTATAGCTAATACAGTATCAATTCCTACAGGAGAAATTATGATAACCTCTAATCCTGTTGCAGGTATCCAGGCCTGGCTCAAAGGTACTTGAAGGGTGCAGGCATTGAACAACACTGCCCTCAGACTCAAACAGGAGGCAATAGGCTATAAAGCATGCTTCAAGCTAGAGCTTAGGTCACATGTCAGATCAGGTTCCATGATGAATGTATGCACTTACGTGTTCAGTGCTAATGAAAGACTGTTATGGTAAAACCACTTTGATTATACAGCTTTGCATCCTTCAGAAAGGGAAAGATGTGCTGTCAGATTCAGATATAATAGAGCAATGGGGATTCAAACTCTCAGTAGCCCTAAATAACTCCACAAACTGGGTAGAACACTATCAATCTGCTGTTAATTTTTCCACTCAACTCCCTGTAGAATGAATATCTTAGGCAATCCTCAAGAAGAGTCAAAGCCACTTCACACAAGCATATGTAGCCCCCATTTCCTTCTCTGGACTGAAAAGTGGAAATCAAAGGAAATGGAAATCATATAAATGAAGGAAGAGAGAATCTGATCCTATTAGGCCCAATCTCTTGACATAGAATTCCACCATGTTGACCTTAAACTCCACTTCCATCATTTATCAAACCCATGCTCTGCATTTGACAGCTGATGGTAGTGTTCCTGATGTGTATGCTGCCAGTAACCTCTCTGAGAAGGCAATTGCTGCCCCAACAATGGCAGCATGCATCACAAAGTGACTAATTCTCAACCTGGTACAAAGGCCCCATCTTTCTGGGAGTCTCAAGACATAGAACAGCCAACCAATGGTATTGTACAGTGAGTACCTGATGAACTCCAAGGCTAATGGATATTGACATGCTGAAGTTCGGAAAACTGTGTATAGCACAAGTAGTAAAGTGAAGAACTTGTATCCCACACATGTCCATTTGAATGTCTCAGGTCCTTGCAGATAAAAGACAGATGATGCACACCATGCTGCACCAAAGCTGATTGTGAATAAAAAGATAGACAGTAGCAATTTTTCATGGTAGAATTGAAAGTACAAAAATGGGACAGTTGAGGCCCAGATTAGCACAATGACACCAACATGCTCAAGCCACTGCCAGTACCTGGCCAGCATGTAAGAGGAGGAACATGCAATGACGCCTAGAAAGAAGCAGATGAGAGCCAGGACATCATGCAGTGCATTCTTGGCTTCTGGAACAGAATAGTAAAGAAAATTGTGGACAAGGTTTGCTGTCAAAAGTGTAAAATAACAGACAGCTACTGAATGGAGTAAAACAACCAAGAGATTGTCAGACACATTATACACTTGAGATCCAGCTATTGTAATGAAATTATGATCTAGCTTCTGTTATCTTAAAGGGAGTGATAACTATGTTTTAAAACATTCTAACCCTGATAGAAGACAACTTGTATCACTTGCAGTAGCAACAAATCTATAGGGGGGAAGAATGAATAGGATAAACAAAAACACAGTTACAAGAACCTATTTTCTAACAGTTCCCTAGGGTTTTCCATTTGCCAATATTCCAGTTTGATCTATGGTGAATAGGGATATTTATGACGGCTGCTGTAGCTGAAATCCACAATTCTTTCTCAGACAAAATATGAATAACATTTATTGTACCACAGGCCCTCTGTTTGAATCAGAAAAGTGTTCACCAAAAAAAAGAAAGAAAGATAGAGGGAAAAAGAGCATCACAGCCAAGAGCCAACACAAAGACAGTGCATTCAATGGTTATAAATGGTTGATTGATTACTCCTAGCATGAGTTTTCCTCTGCTTGGCTGGTTTAACAGTTGAAAGTCCAGATGGATTGTGAAGAACTTGACCTCATATGAGCTATAGGCCACCAACAAGGCATAAATTGATTCTATAGAATGTGCTATTTGCTACTCAAGGCATTACAGGCGCTTGTGGCACACACATCAGATGATTTGCTTTTCATCTATCAGTCTGATCCACCATCCCCACCTCATGGCTATGGCCGGGTGCAAGGAATAGCAACAGAACTTCAAGAGGCAATAAAGAGTCTGAAAGAGGTAGAAGCTGAAGCATTGGCAGCATGGAAAGAACTTTGGAATCTAAATCAGTCAATGACACAACTTTGAAGCAATTCAGTCCATTCTGCATTGCTTCTGTTTAAATGGGACTTGTCTGGAATTAGGGACAATATCTCACAGGGTATTAAAGGGAAATAACCTAACCAGAGTCAAATCCTATTCAGATACCTAAATACGGCAAGGTAGCTGCCGCGAGAACAAATGTAAATATCTTTTCCCTCCAGGGAAACACCTAGAACAATCATAAAATGAAAATCAAAAGCCGCTTTTCGATAAAGCATCAGCCTTATACTTCTTTCTGGAGGCAATCATAGATTTGACTTTCAGTACTTCGTCCAAGTCTCCGAAGTTCTGTTTCATCTTGGACAGGAATATGCAGAAGTTACTGAAGATTTCGCCGGTTTCTAGTCTCTGTTGTCCTGGGGATTTTTCCATTGATCACGAAGGTAGGGCTCGAACCATTGTGCTGCTGTACCGTGTAGGTAGGTCAGCACAAACATGACCTTTCAATCTTTGCTAGGAAATTCATGGGGATTGAAGAAAAAATAGAGCTCCAGTTGTGAAATGAATGTCTGCAGCTTCTTTCGGTCGCCATAGTAAAGATTGGGTTTCGCTATCTTGGCCTTGGGAATACCTACGAAGAATGCAAGGCGAGAAATTGTAGGAATGAGTGGAAGATCTGTCAGGTCAATGGGCAGTGGAAGCTATGCGACGAATGCAAAGATCATCCCGGAGGTGGTCCGGAAGGGACTGAACCAGGAGGTTGGATTAGGGAAAATGAGTCAAATCATCCAAGATAATCAATCCAAATAAGTTGTCTTATTATGCCTCAAAAACCCCTGTTGACTTTATCTCTTGCTTTGCACTATATTGCCATTTTTGTCAGTATATATCTACCAAGTGTGATTAGGCTAATTCATCTGTTAAGGGTCCAATCAGTCCATCTCAGAACACAACCTGGCAATAAATGGGCTTCACTGCCAGTAAGCTTCCCAATAGTCATATGATGTATATTTAGCCATCTCCATGTATTAATCGATGGAATTTGAGATATATGACTTGAGCTGGATTGATATTAAGTTCCCACATTTGTACTGTACATATATTCTGAACTTTGAAGTGAGCTTTGCTTCTATTCCTCTAGACTATACTATAGTAACAGTTTGTATTAAACATTCTTGAGCCTCATGAAATAATTTCCACCATCAACAAGAGGTAATAGATCTTGACAAATTCCGCAGTCGATTCTGTGAAGTTGATGAACTTGAATTGACTGATGAGATATCATCCTTATTGTCAAGTAGAAAACTCAACCACTCATGATGCCACATTTTCAATTCATCCACCCTTACCTCGCCACTGAAGAATGTCCAGGAGAAGACATTTCAGGTATGTCTTCATCTGTAGCTGATTGATTGCCATATCAGATGTTTTCCATGATAGTGATATTGAATAGCCCTGAATCCTGAGACACAATCTAATGCTATCAAGAACACTCCAGCGAGTAACATCACAGAGATCCTGTCCATTGATCTTGACACTGCCGCTTTGAGGATCATGCAAACA
>NW_027192536.1:1251256-1262436 GCF_041956765.1 Thermoascus crustaceus | reverse complement strand
AACTATTTGCTGATATTTGCTCCAGAAAATAATAATTCAGAAATGTTGGGCCAAAACCATCTTTCATTGTGGAAAGAAATGGATTATTGGGGTTGTTCCAATTGCTCAAATATAACCACTCAAGGATTGGCACTGGAGTGGTTATAAGGTGTGTGTACTAGACTAGTTGAATGGGGCCAGCACTAGAGTGGTTGTAAAGAGTGTAGGCCCAGTATGTAGTTGAAATCTGTAGTTTAAGGTGGCCGGGGCAGACACAGCCTGGAAAGTGTTGAGAGTCAAGACAAGACAGGGCCGGTAGAAAGGAGCACAGACTACTGCAGCATAGCTGGTGGACATACATATCCATGGATCCCCACGCCCAAAGGCCGCTGGCCATCTGGTAGCGGCCGGTCTGGACAAGCAGTGGACGCGTCCCCGTATGCCGAGGATCCCCCAGCGAAGGTCGTCAGATGCTGTGCCCGCGGGCCGTTGCGAGAAGGGTATATTCCAGCACGTTGCAGAGGGGAGAAGTCCGGAAGATAGATCATAGGTATTAGGCAACTCGTCAGCCTCCAGCCACGGGTGGTCCTAGCCGGGCGCGAGATTCCACACAAGCCACATACCGCGACTCCGTGCGCCGTACCTCTTGGGATTTGCCCTGCTGGAGAAGAAGCTGTGTCTTGCTTGCCGGCCCCTGACCGTCTCAAAACTCCCGCCTAGCCTCAGCTGCGCTTCTCATACAACCCCCCACGCCCTGAACGTCCTCCATAGTACACTCGCTTTCATGACCACTCCAGCACTGATGTCCTACAACTACCAATATTTTGTAACCGCTCTAGTTGCAGTTTGTCTGTGTCAATGGCTGCAGTGCTGCATTATTCACAACCACTCTAGTGCAATCATCTTTTATAACCATGTTGTGCACTCCTTCTGATCTAGTCTTATGGCACTGGTTATAGGTAGGGAGGCTTGGGCTTTTGTAAGTCAGTCTGAATGTATAGGGTAATCTTGGAGGTAGTTCAGAATGGCATAATTGATCTGCTGAAAAATCCCATGCACTAGTAATGGCATGTTCATGGAAGTTGCTATTGTTTAGAAATGATTTCTTCAAATAATCAGGAACTTCCCAAAATACTGGCATGCATGTGGGTCAACCAAAAGTACCCTCAGTTCAACGCTCCTCAAAAACACATTCAACAAAGTATTGGATGGGAACGAACTGCAAAGAAATCAGATAATCATTTTAGGGGCGACCATGGATAGATATACCGCTAGCCATGGACTTCATTCTCTCTCAGCATTTGATAGTAAGCAAGAGATGAGGAATAGGTGATAAAACTTACCTGGGCAGTAGGCAGAGCGTGCGTAGTTTTAGACTGTTAAAACAGAAGAATAATAATGAGCCATTAACTGGTCATCCCTGCTGATGATCCCTACACAAAGATGTCTAGAACCATTTGCCCAAGCTTTGTGATCACTCAGCCTTGATCAAAAGGTATCACTTAATTAAGTAGAGTTTTCTAATAGATCAAGCAAAGACTTAGAATAACAATAGGTATATTCTTCTAGTACTTAGTGATAATAACAGTTTAAATTAAATGGAGTAGATAATAATCCCATACTGAACACACTACAGGATAACATTCTTTTGAAGAGTAGTTTTTCTTGCAGAATATGGGTAACTTGGTCAAATATGTCTTGTAGGCACCTTGACGCCAGGTGGTCTGTAAGAGCTACAATGGCCAGGCTTCCGGCTGTAAACGCGAAGCTGAGTGACTTTGCTTACATAAAGGCCTTGGAAGATGTCAGGAATAGCTTACGCTACCGTATACAGCTCGAGGATCTTTCCTAATTAGGATAGTCGGGACTATACGATCATGTGACAAAACTCTTACCCCTCTTTTTCAGATCTCGTTCAGATAGATTAGAATCCAATAAGAGACATCATTCAGGAGCTCCTCCATAGGAACTAAGGCATACTAGACCGTACGAGATTCAGTGAACTCGACACAAAAGTAAACATCGGTGCTTACGGTAAGAACCTGTTATGAACCAACAAGTCAGGCACTATCCAACGCAGCCTGGCATTAACAATTGATACTCTGCAGGGAAGGAGATAAGATACCCGAAGGTCACGTGTTGATGACTGAGTAATGGTACCACGTACGTTATTCCACAAGCGAGCCGCCACCACAAGCGAGCCGCCACCTCCGCTCCCGATTCCACCTCCAGGCAAGATTTTAGGGCCTTTATCAACCAAACAATTGCATTTCTATATAAAAACTAATTAGGAACTTGATTAGGATATTGCAATCACCTATATCCTAGATTATGACAGTCACTGCAGCGCGGTGGCGCTCGTACGCGTGATCCAACTGCAGAAAGAGCTGGATCTATAGGAATAGTATCCTGAGCTTCATGAACCTCATTCTCACGCTGGAATCGCTCTAGGCCTTCCTGAATAGTAAGCCCTCTGCAGTAGCTAGCTGCCTAGTAGAGTGCTTTCATTTTTGAAGCTGCTTCTTATTGGAAGTGTGTAATTCGCGTATTTCTTCGCGTGCAAGAATAAGCTCATTAAGATGCAATTCATGACCCTTAATAAGCTTGTCTAATCGCGTTTCTAGCGAAGATGAAGGGCTCTGTGTATGCGCTCTGAGCAGCTTTTTTACTGCAGATGCCTGCTTCTCTAGCTGCCTAGCAGCATAGGGCGTTTTAGGCGCTGAATTGGTTGAGCGACTAGGTGGTGGTGTAGGGGTCTTTAGTTGAATATTCAACTGACTGAGCACCCTATCTGGATCAAATGGAACTAGGCCAGCGCCTGCAAAGCTATTCTGAATAGTTTCTGCTTTAAAAGCGCTCTCGCGAGCTTTTGGAAAGGCCTCTAGGAAATCAAGCTTATCAATATGATTGATTCCTAAGCACATTTTCTTTTACACTAAGCTTCCGTATGCCTTTTTTAAAGGCGCAAAACAGCCTACATCTAAAGGCTGGAGCTTGTGGGAAGAATGCGCTGGCATGCAGATAGGAATGATATGATTCTCACTGCATATTTGATCGAATTGGGGCGTGAGATGGCTGCCATGGCCATCAAGAACTAGGAGACGGTATTTCCCAGTTGTACAGCCAGTAGTAGTGGGAATAAAGAGATTTTTAAGCCAGTGAAGGCCTATCTCATCAGTAGTCCATCCATTAGGACTAATTTCAATTCTCCAATCACATGGGAGCTTCTGATCTTGATACCAACCCTCTATATGGACCTTTCCTTTGAAGATAATGCATGGAGGAAGCGCCCATCCAGTAGAGTTGATACATTCAATAGAAGTAACCCATTCTTGATTGCCTGGCTGTATGAGAGAGCCTTTCCCATAGTAATCAGCTCTAGTAACTACTTGAGCAGTAGCTACTAGGCCCATAGTGAAGCCAGTTTTGTCAAAATTGTAGATATCCTCCATTGCAATTCCATGCTGCATTATAGTGGTTTGTATGCAATCAAACCACTCCCTAATAGCTTTAGGGTCTTCACATTTAGTGCATCGATAATCATATCATCAAGAATAGCAGGTTTTTACTTCATCATGTCGTTTAATGAAGTTAGAGACCCAGTTCTCTCCAACTGATTGAATAGGTGTAGCACCGCGCTCAGCAAGAAGAATATTGGCCATTTCTTGTATATGGGATGGTCGGGGAGGCGCTCCACATTGATCTAAAGATAGAATCCATTGTACAAGCAATTCTTCTTCATTTTGGGTCATTTTATGGCTGTTGGCGCGTGTATCTTTGCGGTAATTGCTGCCATAAAGTCAGTCACGTAAAGTTGAGCGTGGTACATTATATACACACACAGCTTTAGCAATTTGGGTAATTTGCTTATTTTTTATAGCAGAAATTGCTAATAGGATCCTTCCCTCCTGTTCTGCTGAATTTTTTGAATTTTGACGCGCTTTTGGAGGCATGGTTGGTGGTTGAAATAAGTGAGACCTTTGACGCGGTCAAAAACGCGCTGAAGTGGCGGCTCGCTTGTGGTGGCGGCTCGCTTGTGGAATACGTTAGGCTATCTAAAGATGACTAAGCGAGGTCGAACCCGCCTATGCCGTTTAGGGGTCGGCGTAGGTGCCAACAATAATATAGGTTCGTGTGACCTCGGAAAGGAAGAACAATGATACTGATGGTATACAGGGGTAGAATGGTATACAACTTCCAAACCCGACCCGCAACCGGTTGTGTTCAATACTGATAACCACTCTAGTGCATCAGTTTTCAACCACTCTAGTGCATTCAACATTTTCAACCACTCAAAATCAGTTTCCAACCGCTGTTATCATCCGCCTGCAGGAGCCATGGAAAGGCTTTAATTATCTGTCGGACTGCGCGAACCTCGTATTCCGAAGGTATGATGATGAAAGCTCTGATTGTTCCAATCTACCTAACTATCTGACCACTATTTATGGACTTAGGGGTTAAGACCTTTCTGAATACTTCTTTGTTTAATGATCCCGAGACATTTTCGTGAAATAACAAAGGAAAATAGGTGGCTTCAGGTATAGACAGTATGATCCCTTTATTGCAGGGATTATAACCTTCGAGATGCCTGGATCGGCGTGTGCTGAATAGGCTGATAGGTCTCTTGGTATACCACTAGGGTATAGTGGTAATATTCGGCTGACATTATCTAACAGCCTTTTCTAACCACTTAACCATTTGAACGATCCCAGTACCATTGTCGTCCAACGATTACGTCTGTTTAACAATGAGTTTCTTCGTCGCATTGATGGATTTCGAAATAGGGCCCCCACAGCCATCTCTCTGGATACTCACCATCGACACAGTGAACAAATTACTTCTAGATTTGGGGATCCATCGAAGCTGCCTGTAAACAGGGAATTTCTTCGTCTCTTGGTTACTCCAAATTTCATCAAAAAAATCAACAACGTAACGGCATTGTGTATGTGCCAGCGGAGTATGTGTTACGTGCCCTCCAATGGGTCAGAGGGGTAGGGTCAATGCGCACCGGTTTGGTATACTACAGGCTCGTCGCGGGTCCCTCTGTGTCCTCTGTCGATCTAGGACGGAGGTCGATTTAGAACTGCGGTCGAACTGGGACGGCTGTCAAGCAAAGACGACTGGCAAGCTAGGACTGCTGTCAAGACAGGACAACAGGTGAGAGGGCACAGCGGGTGGGATCGGACAGGAGTCCTATGTGAACAGCAGGCAAAAGAGGACGCAGAGGATAGGGAGGGAAGGTAATCTAGGGTCTCAATTCAATAGGCAAGTTGACCACAAGGTCCTATCTACTAGGTAAACGAGCATCTCTATATACATTGTTATGGGAGAAGGAGGCGGAACTCTATGAGATGATGATGATATTATTATTATGAGCTTGCTTGCTTGCTTGCTTGAAAGAGGATTCTAACTGTTTACACGAATGTGGAATAACATAGACACGCGAGAGGCTAGGCCTAATTGGGTAGGAGGGCATATCTTCCACAATTGTCAATCGAAGAGGTCTCGCTTTGGAAGTCAAATCGAAAGCCTTTCCTCGATTTGTATAGACGGAATCAAGAGGTGAGGACTGATTGCATTCTGATTGGACCGTCGGTCCGCGGTTTTCCCGGAGGCTCCCCTTCGTCATGGCCTGACTTTCTGCAGGCGCTGTAATACTTTTGCATTAGTGACAATTGTGAGAGTCAGCTGGGATGAGGACACGCTTCTGGAGCTATCATCGGTTGCCCTGCATATTATGTTCTGTGACTACAGCATGGCAGAATTGAGGAAATAAAATCAGGTATCAACATGCGCAAACTGCTGATTGTGTAACGACGGGCCTAAGACTTCTTAGGCGGAGGTTCGTTGGGTTTATCTTGAAGGACAGAAGACAAGGGAAAAGATAGATATTAGGTCGTTACTAGCAATGTTAACGCTAGGATTGCTATTTGAGTTGACCACGGGGTCCTAATCCCCATGGCTAAGGAGCGTCTTTATATACATGATGAGTTCTGTCCGGAAATACCTATCCGGTGGATCATGACCATAGATGGATCAAGGGTCATGTTGGATCAAGAGGTCAGATGGATCAAAGGTCCGGATGGATCATTCCTGTTGCTCTTGATCCATGGTCACGTGATAGACTCTCCCCCTCACTGTTCTGTCGGAGATTCTTAGGTTGTGCCGTAACAGATTGTACCAAACCCCTCTATCTGATTTGTTCCGATAACTTCCGTGTTGTGACTTATTCTCTATGCTTGAAAAGCTCGTTCTGCTTAGATTCTGTAAAGCTTTTGTACTCAGTCTGTATTCATCTAATGTCATTCAATTTCCAAAACAGGAGACATCAAGACGGCAGCCTGGAGGGTATGGTCACTGATTCACAAAGATAGGATGTCCATCTGACCATAGTATGGTTTGCTATATTGTCCCAGTGCCGCCGCTGTCTCTCCGCCGTTGAGTCTGGCTTGTGCGCATCCAATGAAGGATCAAAAATATCAAAAGAATCAAAATCAAGATCAGGATAATTGTGGGAACAAGCCAAGTGACAGTTCGCATTTGTTGCCGATGGAGTGAACGACGTTCCATACCATGTTTGAGAGTCAAGGGTCCATCTTTCTCAGCATCTTTCTCATCTTGGTCTGTTTTTTCGCTTGCCTGACTTAGAGTGATAGTGGTTCCACAGTGATTGTTGGAATGAGTGGGTATGATGTCCATGTCCTTAAATGGCGGCTCCAGTATGCAGTCTCTCGGATGTTTGTCCTTGGTAGCTTCAGAATGCTCCAATTCTTTTGGCAAGAGCCAGAGCAGATTATGCATGCCTTGTAACTCACAATGCAACCTCAAAGATTTGGCAGCAATGCCCCGGCCGATAATTGGACATGGAAACAAGCAGACTGCAAGGAAACACAAAATGGAGGATAGGATCATTATTTCATATAATCAATCTGATCAGATAATCACCAAAAAAAAGTTGAATGACTCTGTTGACTATATGTACTGTATCACTCTTCTGAGAAGAGCATCATTTTATAGTCTAGCATGGAGGTAGGAATATTTCCTACAGTGTACCAAAACAGCATGCAATTGAGATTGCATGACCGGGTTTAACCAACCTACACTGGGATCGTCAACAGGACCGGTTGCACACCCCCCCAATGACCAACAAACACAGGCGCCAGCCAGCACAGCTACATCACATGAAACAGACCATGAAGCCTGGTCGGCAAGGCTAAACAGGAAAGCATCATATGACCTGTATGAACGGAAGAATTAGGATCTGATATAGCATAAAGATATACCATGGGATACCAGAGGAATATACCATGGGATTGTATGAGATGATGGTATATAAGATGAAGGTTATACAAAGACACTTGTTACCCAGCATGTATCTAGTTCTTTGTACTCCATACTATATTGTTCCTTGGTTATATACTGGCAGATGAACAGGC
The DNA here is from genome assembly GCF_041956765.1 of Thermoascus crustaceus. Lineage (NCBI taxonomy): Eukaryota > Fungi > Ascomycota > Eurotiomycetes > Eurotiales > Thermoascaceae > Thermoascus > Thermoascus crustaceus. Next base: position 1,255,021 of record NW_027192536.1, on the reverse strand, counting down.
TAAACCTACTACTAGACATCTCTGGCACCCAGTTGCTAAGTCATGTTTACCCTGATAAGGATCCTCATCCACTAGGCTGAGTACAGATAAGCCCACAGAAGTCCAAGCCTCCATACCTATAACACCAGTTGTGACTCAGGACCGGAGTGCGTAACTGCTCTCCCCACCCCTGTCTGAAGTTAGACCCAGTATGAGATTGGAAAGCTACTACTGTATCTGAGCTGGCAGAATTTTATGGGAATAGCAAAAGCGGAAGTTGCAAAAGAGTGAAGGTTTAGTTAAGACTAATCCTGCGTGGCAGATTGACCTTCCTGTCTATATTGGCAATTGAAATTACTTAGGTTATCATCCACAGGATACTATTCAGGTTGTAACTCATAATATGACATTTTCTATAATCCACAGTTCTCCAGGGTAAGAGTTTGTTTCATTCATTAGCTTAGTAGCTCAACCCATTTGCACTGGAAGGAGTGTACAAAGGGGGTGTTTCCAACAGCACTTTCAATCTCTCAATGTACTCAGCCAATCTAGAAACCACCAAACTGTATTGAGTACATGGGATGTGGTCAATTTTCATTTGGAGTTGACCTACAATTTCCACTGGGTCATCAGAAAGTCCTCCCTCATCACTCACTGTGGAATGTTGTTGAACATCAATGTATGTTCCCGGTCCGACAACACCATGCCTTAGAGGTGCCACCAGCATAATGTCAAACTCAGCCTGTCTAATATCACTGCGGATCTTGAGTACATCATCTTCATGAACAGGACAACTTTTATTGCTGAAGAATGGATTTAGGAAGTCACAGAACAAGAAGCCCACCATTTTTTCTGTGTCAGCAGTGGGATAGAGAGCGACATAGTCAGCCTGCCACTGTCAGATGTGTACATAAGAGAAGGGGAGGGATCATACCATGGGCTCATCTTTACATTTTTGGATACAAACTGTATCACCAATTTCAACTCCAAGATTGTCTCATTGCAATTTGCTGATGGAAATGCAATTGTCCTCAAGTGAGTTATCTTCACATATAATCAACATCCTCTTTCTGTTTAGCTTTGTACATTGGACCCAAACAAAGCTTTCATGGCAAAGTTTTATTCTCTGTAGCACTTTTGGGGATGCTCCAACATATGAATCATCCCTTTCAACCCCATCAACAACCCTAGAGCTTATGTTAGCTGTAGACAAGAATGGAAGGTGAGATACTGACAAAAACAAAAAGCTTTTGCATATCTTCTGAATTGACTCTGACCACCACAAAGGTTTGTTGGGCAATTTATGCCGCTGTAATAGTGCAAGCTAGGACATGTCAACTGACTGAAAGAGTGATTGGAAAGAGTGTCTCACTTACACTCACTGAAGGTGGTAGCATTGTTTTCGTGCTCCAGACTGTATTTTAGGTCGATATTGGTGGCCGCGTATAATCTGAGTTTCAGAGACTCAAGTGACACAGAATATAAAAGTATTTGTGTTGGGTTTGAATTTTTTTTTTTCCGCGTGATTTATTTTGGTGTCGCTCTGCGAGTCATCTTGATGTTGAACTTTAGAGAACAATCTGGGAGCAACAGTGCATACACAGGACAAGAGCAAACCCATTGCTATTGGCCACCATGGGTGGTCACCAGAGTGCAATCCACCTGCTTCTTGAGCACAATACAAACGTTGACAAAACTGGTCAACTGGGCTTCTTCTGGGTGTCAAAGCATCCTGGATCCATCATCCCCTGGTCAACTGCTAAGGCCAAACTTGACGCAAGAGACTCTGCGAATCACACTGCATTATATGTGATGAGCAGGATCACCTAGTTCCTGTAGTCTAACCATCACTCGGTTCTATATATCAGGTTTAATGGTATCAACAGGGGTCAATAAGCACAGAATATAGCTTTCTTCTAAGCAACTGTATGTCTGATTGGTTGTATTGGAATATAAAAAGGATGATAGTAATATAAAACTAACAGATCATAGAATAGATAGGTTCTAATTAGTGCAGGATCCGAGCTTACAGACTATACCAACTCTATGTAGAATTCTGCGCACCCAGTATAGGTGGCTGCTGGGTTACCCGCGGGTAAGGGCGAGGTCTATGGCTGCATGTGAAGATATGCTAAGATCACTGATTTTGTGCATTAATTTCCAAACAGCAGGGATTAGATGGTAATTGCATTTTAAACATTGGAATGGGTGACCAGCTTACAGACTGAACCTCAGTCTACTGTTCCTAAAGAAGAATGATGCCGGCAGCGGTTGTGTAGTGGTAAGCACACCGAGGCGGCCTCCAACGGCGAAAGGGTGACCTGTCCACCCCTAGCATGGAGATCGTGGGTTCGATTCCCACCACCGGCGCATCATTTTCCACAAAAAAAATGGGCTTATCTTCCTAGTTTTCGCGCACAGCGCGGTCTCTAGTCTGTGTCTGAGTGAAAGGGGCCTCAGGCATGCTAGCTCTAGGGAAGTGAGCCATACCCGCGTGCTAGCACGTAATCTAGCCATGTCTGCGTGCTGGCGCATAAAGCAATGTTCCTTTGCTAGCGTGAAAGAAAAATAATACTAGCAATGCTAAGTCAATAAGGAGGGGTTTTCGCTTTAAAGCCTAACCCCAAATGGAGTAGAACCAGTTCTACACCGAGGAAAAGGGCATGGGAAGACCATGGTAGTGGAAACTAGCAGAAGTGGGTATTAGATAGGGAAACTAGCCTTATCCATAATGGAGCTGGGGTGAGCCAGCTCACAATGTATCTAGACCTAGGTCTCAGGAAGCGTTGAAACGTGCCTCCTTGGAGGAGCCCCGTCTGTCATAGCCGGAAGGCTCTATATGGACGTTAAACTTGATTAAATAAATAAATAGATATTCTACAAATGTAAATGACATCCCGGCGAAGCTGACAACCCCACATAATCGGAAAAAGTGAAGGTACCTTGACCTAAGATTATCAAATCTTTAGCCTACAGCACAATAAAGAGCACCTGAATGCATCAGAATAGTCTCTAGCCATTTCTATAATTATTTTACCATTTTTGACCTAAAATACCCCTGCTTTGATTATCCTGTCACTCCATGATGCCCAGCAGTGCCTGAACCCTACTGTCAGACTGCGCGAAACTCGTAATACGAATGTATGATCACACCCAGCTATGGCCGGAGTGCCCTAAGATACGGGAGGCACGAAAACGCCTAAGCAAGCAGAGGGGATCGAATAAGGAACCCATAGGGTCCCCTATGGGGAACCACAGGTCAGTTCAGGCTATTATACCAAGCTCCTCAAGCTGTGCAGTGGTGGTAGCTAGCCAGCAAGCTCCTCAGCAAGCTCCTGTCGGACTGCGCGAACCTCGTATTCCGAAGGTATGATGATGAAAGCTCTGATTGTTCCAATCTACCTAACTATCTGACCACTATTTATGGACTTAGGGGTTAAGACCTTTCTGAATACTTCTTTGTTTAATGATCCCGAGACATTTTCGTGAAATAACAAAGGAAAATAGGTGGCTTCAGGTATAGACAGTATGATCCCTTTATTGCAGGGATTATAACCTTCGAGATGCCTGGATCGGCGTGTGCTGAATAGGCTGATAGGTCTCTTGGTATACCACTAGGGTATAGTGGTAATATTCGGCTGACACTAAGTCTCTCCGCGGGACATCCCACCAAAGTACTCCATAGACGATGGATGCTGCAAGACGCCCTGAGCCACATCTTCGAGTCGGTGGTATGAAACGAGACGATAGAGATGACCGTTGAAGCGTACTCCGATTGTCTTCTTC
>NW_027192536.1:1227495-1250453 GCF_041956765.1 Thermoascus crustaceus | reverse complement strand
GTACCGCACCCCCAAAACCTCCACGGTAAATTCCATAGCATCTTGGCATCAGGTTAAGGAATAGCTTCGGGCTCAGTAATCTCAAAGTAGTCTAAACTTACCTGGTATGGATAGGACAGTGTTGTCTCTACACCCTTTCTGTGTACAAATCAGGGCTACGCAGCGCGTTACCAGTTTATAACACATGTCGATAAATGGCCACCTTTCATGACCTCACGTCAACAAGACGACATTTTCTTTCTGTTTCTCTGCTTGGAATCATATTTCACATCAATGGCAGATATATTTGACCTCCCCGATGAGCTGCTACTAGCCATACTGGAACTTCTGAATGTAAGTTCCATGAACGCGTTCTCCCAGACCTGCAAACAATTCTTCCGACGTTGGGAATTCATGTGTCACGGACCTTGCCATACACAGACCGGATAATTACGGGACCGAGGGGAGGAACTGATCAGCACGTGACTAACTGCGATCACCATGATCACTACGATCACCAAGACCCAGGAAAACAGCATGTATATAAGACGCTCCTTAAGCATGGGGATTAGGACCCGGTGGTCAACTCAAATAGCAATCCTGATAGTAACATTGATAGTAACGGCCTACTTATCTATCTTTTTCCCTTGTCTTCTGTCTTCAAGATAAACCCGACGAGCCCCAGCCTGGAAGTCTTAGGCCCGCCGTTACATCTTGTTATAACCATTGCAATACTTCTTTATATTGCATCTATATATCATATTTTTCGGGGTTGATGCGGTATTCCTATATTCTGAAGGTCCTAGCCCCTAATTCCATGAGATAAATAGTCAGTTAGTTACGTAGATTCGAACGGGTCGAGGCATCTTTGTTGAATTCTGCGGTCTTAGACCAGTTATTTCTCAATCTTGCCGGTGGGCCCTAACACTGTTCAACGTTCGGACAGTTAACTAATGTGGGAATGTGGTAACTACTCGGTTATGTAATGACTGTAATAACCGTTGAACTTTAACCGCGTTGGTGACCGAAGCGACTTATCATTCGGAGAAAGTGTCAGGGATCCCCCCCCCTGACAAAGGACAAAGGGACAAAGAAGTGTCAGAGATCGCCCCCTGACAAAGAAGGACAAAGAAAGACAAAGGAGGATTGGAAGACGATTCCGCCAGACAAGACTATGGATGATAGGCAGCAGGTTCCGGCTAGCAGGAGAAAGAAGATATATAAGGGCAGTGCTGCTGCAAGCAGATAGATCTTCTTTCTCTCCTCAAGCTTAGGAATTTCAGTACTAGCCATTCTAAGGATATGATTTGAGCTTCCTTACAGAAAGTTATCACCCCAAAGGGGGGCTCAAAGACCCACATGCGATAAACGCCGTTCACAACCGCTGAATGCAGGCCAGATAATGAGCGGATGAAATAAAGGTTTCATTTCCCCATCTGTTAGCTGCTACAATTGTTTTGTTGTTTCTTTTCCTCCTAACCTATAGGCGGTCGACCTAACAGCACATCGGCAATTGGCCAGAATCAGGGGCCCCAACAACAACCACTCTAGCGCAATCTAGCGCAACCATTTTTACAACCGCTCTAGCACGACCACAGTTCGATAGGGTAGATTGGCGGTCGGTAGAATCCAATCGGGAACAGGCTCAGGTTCCTGCACCGACTAGCAGACAAGAGGGTATGACAAGGATATGGTGTGAACACTTCGCTGCTTATCTCCTCAATCCATGCCTTCGTGTAATTGACCGAGAGGATTACCGGAATTGAACCCTGTTCGGATCCAGCCATTGTCTCTCGTAATATGAAGCTCCATTTAGGGAACAATCAAAGACATCGGGAAGGTAAGGCGAACTCAGCGAACTCACAGGGTACTATTAGCGTTAACCTCTTGTTCGGGTTTTTAGAGGGCTGAATTATCCAGGACCTTTGAAGGACGTCTTCATTAATCGGCTTTCTGGCTCAGTATGCCAAGGGTTTGATCGCGATGATCTGGTCACGTGGTAATCAGCCTTCTCGGAGTAATCCCATCCTCCGACTGTGACTTGGAGAAGCAAAAAAACAAAAGAAAAAAAAAGGAACCATCAAGTATATAAATCCAAATCCAAAGCAAAACCAAATCTCTAACCCCAACTCCGACTCTGACGCCTTATTCCAATGCTCACATATGCAAAGCACCGCGACTTCCAAGGGTAACTCCTCGTGACACTCGTCCAAATAGCCAGCTTGGGTAAATGTGGGTCGCATCTTCTTCCCGCCCTAGTGGGTCAGCCCGTGATTCGTCTCCTGAATCATCTCTACAATCTTTTCCGCTTCATGCCAGATCCGCACGCGGTTGCGCAGGCCCAGGAGACCGCTGGACCAATTGTGCTGCAACATCTTGTACAGGTCAGCCCAATCCGTGCCGCGCGGGTCCAGACCGTCGATTTCCCAGAAGTATGGCATCTCCGTTCGGATGAGGTGTTTGAAGAGGATCGGGGGCAGGGTGCGGAAGGATCGAGAAGCGAGACGGAGGTTCGCGATGTCTCTGGCGGAGAGGCTCCACAGGATCTCAGTAAGGAGTTCAGGAGGGAGGGTGCTGAAGATGTCTGTTCCTGAGGTTGTGAGGGCGCTGTGAGATTGCGAGTGCGAGGGGGCTCCTGGAGATGGTGCTTGGTGATTCGGTTCCTTGGATGTGTCTTCTGAGTCTGAGAGATGATTCAGCAGCTCCTGGAAGCCGGGGATATCGACTGGATTTGCGGCCAGGTACTATTATCTAGTCAGTCACGCAAGTTCAGACCGATCATGGCGGGGATCCGGGCAGCAATACCTCAGTGCCTGGTTTATGGTGCCACTTCTCGTCATCAAAGGCATACTGGCGCACCGAGAGGGGTGGAAAACCACATCCCATTGAATACTCAAACAAGCCTCGCAGCTGTACAAGATATTAGTTCTACTCGCCGTAGAAAGTAAGAGAGTTTGCAGACATACATCCCGCACACGCCAGAGCCCATCGATATCGACAAACCCCAATTTCCTCAGACAGACACGCTTGAATATCTCGAAGCAAGCGGGGTGGAATGGCATACCCCATTCGCCGCCGAAGTTGCCATTCTGGAAAACTTGATCAGCGGCCGTGACATCATCAGGATGAGCCAGACAGGGCCCACCTGTTTGTCTGTCTACTTACATCATTGGTGATCTTCGCCTCGCTCACACCGTGCCTGACGGTGTTGAAAGTACCCGAGTCATAGATGTATGGACCCTGGTGGACAGCAAAATCTGTCAGGAAGCACGAGGAGTCTCTTTCAAAATCCTCATCGCCTTCTTCGGGGACAAAATCGGCAGGCTTTTGTAGGAGACATCGCAGGGTATTGATTCCCTGGAATTGGATTTCAAGTCAGTACATCCTCAATTGGGCCAGTTGAAACAAATGTAACGCAACTCACCTTCATCTCCTCTGTAGAGATAACGCTGCCGTCGTATCCTGCGCCATCGTTCCGCTGCAGGGCCTGGAGTGCCGCAGCATCCCGAGCATGCCAGGCGTCTTCTTCCTCGGGCGTAGGAACCCGTTTGACCCTGAAAGAAACCGTGCAGATCTGGCAGCGCCTCTCGCAGTAACTCAGCTTGTTGCCCATGGTGTATGTAGACACACGCTGTTATCGTAATCAGATCCAAGTCTGATCAGCTAGCCACCCTTTAAGCTGATACTACAGCCACACGCAGCAACGGACTCTGCGAAAGAATTGTCCTGGGAGGGAGGATTCAAGGAGCGATGCCATCATAAGAAGAAAAGAGCAGAGCGACCCACTAAACAATATAAAAGACTATTGTAGAAACTGTAATCATGTACTCGGTATGTCTCAACCGATAGTGCACAATGCATACATTGCCAATGGATTAGGCGTCGAGTGGCGGGGATTCAGATTCGAAGAGAAGAGGGAAAACAAGGAAGGCTCCATAAATAACTTGCCTGAATAATGTAGATGAGAACTCGCCTGTTCACATTAATGGTACTAATTCTTGTCTTGGACCGGACAATAACCTGCCTGTATAGAGTTGTTACCCAACCTGCACCCAGCCCCCAAAAATAACAAGTTTAGTAGCCACCCAAAGCACAGAGTCGATGCCCTCTAATGAGCGTTAGCAGGTCTGTACAAGAACATTGCACTAGAGTGCTTGTGCTAGAGCGGTTGCAAAGGATTGCGCTAAAGTGGTTGTGGAATGGTTGGTTGCACTAGGTTGTATTAGAGCGGTTGTAGATTAATTAGGGCGGTTGTGAAGCATCAGCACTAATGCAGTTGACGCTGTGTTAAGTTTTTGATGTCCAGTTTGCTGTAGCGCTGCGATATTGGTTGACTGCTAGGTTGGAATATGTCAGCCGAATGTTACCACTATAACCTAGTGGTATGCTAAGAGACCTATGAGCCTAGTCAGCACACGCCGATTCGGGTCTGCAGAAGGTCATAGTCCCTGCAATAAAGGAATCATACTGTCTATACCCGAAACACCTATTTTCCTTTGTTATTTCACGAAAATGTCTCGGGATCATTAGATAAAGAAATATTCGGAAGGTCTCAGCCCCTAATTCCATGAGATAAATAGTCAGATAGTTAGGTAGATTCGAATAACCAGAGCTTTCATCATCATTCCTTCGGATTACTAGGTTCGCGCAGTCCGACAGAATATAACTGACTTTACAGCGCAAACTTGGTTTTCGGATTGGAAGGAGCTTCAGGGCTGGTGGTAACTGATGTCTAAACTATGCTGGACCGCAGTACGGCAAACTGCTAATCGATTTAGGTGTTCTGCCTCGCTGTAGTACTGTTACGTGTCCCCTTATAGGTCAGAGGGTTCAATTCGTCGCGCGCCGGTTCAGGACAGGAGGGGGATCACGTCACGGGTCGTTCCACGACCGCAGGCAAGCTAGGACAGCTGTCGAAGCAGGGCCTAGGTCTACAGAGGTCAGGGGTGGGGATTCGTCAAAGGGAGAGCTAAGACAGAGGCTCTTATGGGACAGAGGCCGCATATAGACAACAGGTAAGCGGTTGTGAAAGACAGGCAGGGAAGGTAATCTAGAGGGTCTGATTTGATAGACAAGTTGATCAAAATGGTCCTATCTAGTTGTCAACGAACGTGGGCTATATACATCTTCAATCGATAGTCTTCTGTTGATTTGGGTGCTCAATCATGGAGTCAGTTTCGATTCGTAGGTAGAATCAGGGGGTGAGATCAGATTGCATTCTGATTGGTCGCCCGGCTCTGGGTTTATCCGAGGACTTAGATGTTCTGAGCCTGGTCCTCCTGCAGGCGCTGTAACAAATACTCGAAAAGCCTGTAAAGATCCAAGGGCTTGGACCCGGACTTGATTCGAGAAACGCTCATACCGAGACAATACAGATTTAGATATAGTGTACAATTGGGGCAGGATTCACTTCCTCCATGTTCTTGCTTTGGAGATTTGAGGAGCGATACCCCTGACTCTTGAACTGTCCATGTGTCTCTGCTGAAGGGATGCCGGAAGGATGTGAATCTACGTACATTCAGAAGGGGTCAACCCCGTGAGGGCCTTTTTCCGTCCTGCTATTGCTCGAAGTACTAGATGAAAGCAGACAGGGGGTAAGAATTTCACAAAAGGAATGTACACAGCTGCTCCTGAACTCAGGTTGACTGGCCACTTTACACAAGACAACTCATACATCACCACCCAGTATATCCTTCTATCTAAAAGTTGAAAGTCTTATTGCCATCGCATCCAGTGCAACCTTTCCTAACAATTGTCAATTGCTATGTACGTACACACTAGCATATATGCATCATATTAACACTAACCCTCACTTTCTAATATACCTCTTTCCCTGTCCGCGCTGTACCTCGATTCTTCACCTCCTCACCCCAGGCCGAACGACCAAAAAAAGAAAGAAAAATGAAAGACCGCCCGAAAGATCCACGAGATTTTTGGTATTGAAGTGGTATATTAACATTAGTGATATGGTTATAACTAGTTGCCTTCTATATACCGCAAATTCTATGGTCTTTTATGCACTGTGCCAGTTGAATCCAATCTGACCAGATATTCTAAAACCTACCTTCTATTGACTCTTGGACCATATAAACAATTCTATATATCCTGACGCTCAAGAAACCGCAAACTTTGACCTCGCGCGCAGCTTCGCACCATAGAGATAAAGAACAAACATCCCAGTCTGGTCTGATATTAGTTCCATCCTTTTTCCAGGTAACTTCCACATGTCAGCAAAGATGCAGGAAGAGGCGAACTCACAATCCCAAGAACACTCAAACCCCCCAACACACTGATCCCCTTCCCAACGCCCAGATTTACATACATCGGCCTGGAGAAAAGAATGGACCCAAACGCGAATGTAGAGCGGCAGAAGTCATTCCCTGCGAACAGCGATGCCGCGTACTGTGGATATGAAAGCAGGATATAGACAAAGATGCACTGCAAGATGATGAATACAGAGATGCCGTAAATGATGATGCCGATAACGCTGACAATCCAGTGAATTGATGGGCAGGCGGTCCATCCTACCTCACGTTTAGTGGTGTTTATAAAAAGGCGGGATGGGATAGAGTGAGACAAACCAAAGATAAAAAGTCCAACAGGGGGTCCAAATACTGCAAACAGCGCAGGCACCAAGCGAGTCTCCTGTGCGCGGAGCCCATTCTTGATGATATCTGGCATGAGGTAGAAGTGCAGATACGACACATAGATCACCATTCCAAAACCGCAAGCCATGATTACACATACAAAGGTCGTTCCGGTTTCTCCAAGGTTGAACCCGTACAGTGGCGGATAGACTAAGGGAAACACCTCAAAGAAGGAGTAGTAGATCCCATAGATTAGTGAGGTGTACATGTTGGTGAAGAGCAGCGCGGGATCTTTGATCATGATCTCGATGGGCTTGATCAGAGTGTCGAACAGGACGGTGCTAAATTTTAGGTCTTTCTGGTCGATCTCAGACTTGGATTGGATGTTTGGATTGCCAGTGAGTTTGCGGAGGCGTTTGGCTCGTCGTTGGAGGATGTTGTTGACTGATGTCTCGGGAAGAAAGAAGAACATGAGACCGAATATGGGGGCGCTCATCCAGAGGATTTCCCAGAGGGCCCAGCGCCAGCTGAATCTTCTTAGCCCTTGTATAATTAACGATTACCACTGAAATTCTAGCTTACTTCTCCGCTGAGACGGTGAATGCAGACAGTAATGGTCCTAGGGCCGGTCCGCAGTAGGCAGACGCAACCCAGCCCGTGAGAAGGAGCGGCAGATAGAGCAGAGAGTACTGCGGAGAGTCAGTCCATGGCCTTACGCATCATACTTTAGAGCATACCATATCCTGCATTGACGCGCCACCGCTCGCCAGGCACGGGCTTCCAAAGAAACCCTGAAGGAAACGGAGGACCAGCAATCCGGCAAGGTCATCAACAAGAGCTGTCGGGATGCAAAGAACGACAAATATAAAGAAGGTAGTAATATAAGGAATATTCCGGCCAAAGAACGGTACCTCGCTCAAAGGAGACCAGAGAAGGGGCCCGAGACCGTCTGTTACATATTAGCACTCCATAACACATTCAAGGGTATATAACGGAAAAATACATACAAGCAATAATGTACAGAGCCAGACCCAGAGCCGCTTTTGTTTCCTGAATGTGGAATTGCAGCATAATCTCCCTGCTCGGCGTCAGAAAATCTTCATTGTTAAGAACGGGATAGCTCACGCTTTGCTTGGGACATAGATTGCAGACCCACAGTAGATGACAAAGGTGTACAAACTAGTACAATCGTCAGCAAGAAACAAATACCTCTGGAGAACACCAAATTTTGTATTCGAACAACCATATCTGCGCTGCCACAAATGCCTTCTTTCCTGATGACCAATTCTGCGGATTCGCCGCGTCGTCCATTGTGTACCAGTCAATGAGAATGATTCCATCCTTTGTCCGCTCTGGCATAATGGACCTGCCCTTGGTCCGTTCAATGGCAATCTCAGTCTTAACTTCCAGCCGTTCCTGAGTAAATGGCACGGTGTGAGTACGGGAGCTAACGCAGGACACCTCAGTGTCGATATCAGACTTGACACAATTGCTGTCCGCTGTGTCTGTACTCCCTTTGTGGTCACTCAGTGACATCTGAGATAAAGGCTCTTTGCTGACTGGGATTGTCGCTGCATCAGGGCTCCTGTAAGCCTCAGGACAGACAAACCCAGGGCATTCTTCCGGGTACAGGAAGACCCTGTTCCTGGTTATCAAGCGCAGGAGCTGGCCGAAGGGTGCCTTGCGGATTGTGTCCATGTCAATTAAACACAGGTAATGTGAAGAGTGGACGACTGCACAGTTTCTTCGAGAGGAAAGGTCATCTGAAGTCCCAGATAATTATATAGATGCCAAAACGGACATCCAGAGATTATAAATCAAAATAGCCTGCTAGAAAGCGTTTACCTTTGCTGCGCAAGGGTCCATCACCAGTCGCTACACATAATGTACAGTACACACCCAATGGAAAAAAGATTTTGCCCCCCTTTCAACTCAAGCTATCTAGCTTGCCGCTTGTTCTACAATGCAGTTTCAACTGACTTGCCTTAGAACCTACTACCTATTGCAACGCTCCAATCCCTCTCAGATAGCTTCAAAATTATGTGTGTATCAAATAGCAATCTGCCAGCTCATTAGTATGTGGGTCAGGTGTAACAAAACTTTTTTCATCAAGAGTGTATCTGCTTACCACTCAGCTGAGCAACACAAGAAAACCATCCATTTAGGAGGCAGCACTATTCTAGGCCACAGAATAATTTGACCAGACCAAAAAGACAACATTGCTCCATTCTAAATGCAACACACCCATTGCTTGCGGTAGAACAGGGCCGATTGTTGATTTCGGAGCCGGAAGCTGTTTGCCAGAATCAACCGGAGATGTTGACGAAACAAGAAATCCACAAAGTGGTCATAACTAACGGCCGTCCAGCCGTGATGTTCCTGCTGCAATGAGAATTGCAGGGAGGGGGAGGGGGGGGTGGCAGGGGGGCAGAAGAACGGGATCTATTTTAGCCGACAATGCGGCCGAGAGAAATGCTGATTGGTCAATGGCATGTGTCAGCCTTAACCTCACATGATGTTTTGTTGAATGTTGATGAATATCAAGTTGGTCCAGCGTACGGCTAATCTCCGTACCACTAACCAGGAATGATTACATCCTAGTAGATCCATATGGGGCCCGCCATGACTGTTGAACAGTTTGAGTATCTCAATCTGCAGTATCCCCAATTTCGACAGCTCACCGTCCATTGCATCATCTCTTGTCCATGTATATACTAATCGAGCAAGGGACCCGTCGCGGTCAAGCCCATAAATCGACGATCTCATAAGATAAAAGCGGGCACACAGTTCTATTGTTATCATGTTCAGGAACATGCAAGTCCAAATACTTAATACTTACCATGTAAGGCGATAACTTTGAGAATCCCAATTCTCAAGATCAATGGCCAGCGACAGCATGCATGCATATTCCAGACCTCAGGATGACAATCCTCCTACTATATTAGAAAGAGGATTGTTGCTTTAGGTCGGTTAGGTAATTGGATCACGCCTTATCCAACCCTGTTCCCACTCACTTCATGCTCATCTGTACTCTCTTGACTCACATAATGGAAAGGAGAGGCTTCGCTCATGTAGGTAACTGAATGAGGCAAGAAAAATCCATCGGATACCCCCAGAAGTAGTCCTAACTAAAGTGCCAGAGAAGTTGTAGCAGCAATCTAAGCTGAAATGGCGAGCACACTGAAACAAAAGGCGATATAGCCCCCCGCACAATGACTGATCGGATCCTGAGGAGATGGATGGCAAGCAAGGCTAACAAAACCCCAAGGTTCACCAGGCTCTGAATCACCTGATGTACAGAGTGGTGATATTGTACAAATTGTACTCCCAACCTGTTAAGATTTCGCAACAGTAGAGAGGGAGCAAATAAGATACATCTTGATAGCCGTAGATGGCCAGAGATCCGGGCATGGTCTGAAAGCCGGAAATCCTAGCAAAGTTGAAGCCACAGCAGCGTCTTCTATTTGTTTAAGATATGCTAAGGAAGGAAAGGGAAAAATATATCGGGAGAAGAGAAAGAATAGAGGGCTAATGCAAGGATCAAGAAAATTGGTTATTATATGCGTCAAAAAACAATCATAGAGCCAGAGGGCATATTGAGCTAGAGTAGAGGGTAGGGACACTCTAAGCAATAAGTATTAAGGTGGCTCCACATTTTCCGGCAACAGTACGATTCCCAAGTATTGGAGCCGAACTGGTCCAGATAGCTTCCTCCACTGTTGGTTTAAGAGGTTGTATGTAAGCCATAATACTGTACAATTTGCTAGAAGAGAAAAATCTCCAAACTGGGTCCCAGCAGGCAAGGGCATATTATATTGTCTCCTATCTCCCTATGCTACATTGGTCTTCATGCTGATATATCTCACCTGATGCTTCTCCGGAAAATCGAATATGCTTTTATCTACTTCTATCTAGACTTATAAGGATACAAATTTGGGTAATCCTGTGTATTGTCAGCCTATTTATCCTAGGGCCCTACTTCTTTCTCCTTTTCTAACCATTCGACCTATCTACTTAGTAACTAGCTAACCTGCTATTTGACTGCCATGACTGCCATTTTACGTGCTACTCATTTAGAACCTGCATGAGTCTTCATTTTCCAGACATTACAGTTGCTAGGCCTCTGGTATTCTAGGTGAGTCCCATCTATGTATTGCATTCATGGTCTGTGCAACCGCCAAAGTCGCGAAGCGCCTGCAAAGAAAGTAGAGTATAACTAGTGTTTTGAACGTCCAGGTCGGAAGCTTGATTACTAGACCGGCCCTTGACATTTCAACAATTTAGTTGTGGCTACTAGGAAGCACATTGACATCTATCATCAGCTTGACCAGTTCTGCAACTGATCTTCATGCGTGCTGCTCACGTATAGTACGAGGCATACAGTCTGCCAGTTAGACATCTTCAGGGCCCATGAAAGCCCAAGCCCGACCCGGCCCGACCATGCGCGTGGGCCGGGTTTTGGGCCCAGACTCAGGGCCCACGACGGGCTTTGGGCCCTGTCTATGGGCCCAAAGCCCACGCATGGCGCCCATATGGGCCCCCAAACTCTGCCAAACAGTGCAAACAGCGCTTGAACCCGTGACTACATAACTTATGCATTATTTCACTGGTATTTTAAGTATTTCAGATACAGGAATGCCCTGACAATCAGTAAACAGTTTCAGCATAAGATTCTATATAGCTTCATTTATTCAACTAATTTACTAGTAGTGCTGGAAGCCATCATCCTCCCTTATCTTCTGTTTCCTTCCCGATACACGTTGCTGGGTATTGATTTCTGGTAGTTGTGGCTCAGAATCATCCCTATCCTGCTCTTCCTCTTGCTCCATGTCCTGTTCCTCAGCATCACTAATTTCATCAAGCTCTACATGCTCTAATTTCTCATCTTTCTCTTCCCTCCGCGTTTCAATCTCATCGCGAGTAAAATATTCCTTTAGATGCTCCGCCTCTTGCTGTTCAAGATCAAATCTTGATGTACAAAGAAACATCATAAGTTCTTCGACTGTCTCAGACTTCATCCGACCGCGACAATAATGGCAGAGTTTGCTGGAACAGAAAGAATATCCCGTGCAAGTGATGCAATTGCAGGGAAACAGGATTGGTTGTCCCTCCAGAAAGGAAGGGGCTCCATATCAATAGTATCTAGTAAAAGCTTAGTATTGAATAGAGATTGAAGGATCATTAACATACCACTATCCAGATACTGAGTCATTTCATCCCCGACTGGTTTTGCTTGTTGCTTGTGTCCTTTTAATAACTTGCTCAGTCCTGAGCTTGGTCTTGTTGTTGGGTGTGGACTGGAGGAGCCTTGGGCATCAGCTAGACGTTGCTGGTAGGGAGCTAAAGCTTCCTGGAAGGAATTCCGGTAAGTATCCCGCCATTTTTTATCCCAGTCATCAGTTAAAAAGAACCGGAATTTGTTGTCTGGGGCAAGCATTGTACTGATCGCGTAGAGATGTCCATGGGCACCGTCCGTCTCTGAGTAGTATTCATCAAGCTTCCGCTGACCAGCCTTAAGCGCCTCTAACATCTGGATTTTCCATGGAACCCGCTTTCGCTGGAGCTGGCTTATAGACTTTTCAAGATGGTCACAAAGCACATTGTAAATCTTGAAGACTAGATGTGATGTCACATCGCGAGTCTTTGAAAGCTCAGTCGTATAAAGGAAGAATGGTTTAGTGATACAAAAGATAGTCAGTCAATTTGGACGTCATTGGTAGGCGTCCATGTGTAATATATATATTCTAACTACTTCATGCAAGATTTGTTCCCCTACTAACAAGAAGCGCTTAAAACT
Organism: Thermoascus crustaceus; assembly: GCF_041956765.1. NCBI lineage: Eukaryota > Fungi > Ascomycota > Eurotiomycetes > Eurotiales > Thermoascaceae > Thermoascus > Thermoascus crustaceus. The sequence goes on along the minus strand of NW_027192536.1, from coordinate 1,238,090 downwards.
ATAGAAAGTTGATTTTTTTTCTTGGTAAACGATAGAGAACGAGGGATCTTTATTTTAATTTCAGAATGATTTCCTAAAATTTCCAACTTCTTGGTGGTCAGTTGCACCATTCTTATGGGAAGAACCAGAACCAAGGTAAAAAACAGTATTTTACTAAGATTATTAAGCGCCTTTATGAATGCCAGGACCTTACTTTTATGCAAAGATGGGCTTTGTCGGGGGCCCATCGGGGGCCCGACGTGGGTCTAGGGGTCGGGCTTGGGCCCACTGGTGGGCCCTGAAGATGTCTACTGCCAATTGGGGAAGACGGGAGCGGGGCGGAGGATATGAGCCAGTTATGGCCTTCCAGGGGTGTGTGGACTACACCTAATCTGGCTAGCATGCAACTGGGGTGGATGGCAGGTCAGCACATTAAACAAAGTTAGCGGCACGCCTTCCCAATTGCTCCTTTGGCAGTGTGACTGTGCGCCGGATCGTCCGTATGCTTCTCATATTAACCTGCCGGCCGCTATTCCGCTTCTGTAGAATCTTCTTGGCGCGGCGCAACTTTGCTTTCCCGACAAAGCTAATGTAACAGCTGGTACTAGTGGCAGCGCTGGGCCGGCCCACTTCATGTACAGTTGAGCCTTGATGCTTGGACGCTATCAAGACTAGGCCCGCAAGAGGTCAACCCATTGGGTGAATCACGCTCGCACAGTGGTGTGAACGCAGAGTAATAATTTTGCTTAAATTAGACCCACACAGTGTATTAACGCCCTAGTTTATAGTCCCCACAGAGAAACTCATGTAAAATGCAGACATATAATCCCACCTTCTCATGTCGTACTGTAATCCAGAACACATTCCTATTGTCGGCTAATGTACCGTTAACCTATTTTGTTTGATTGAATCTGAGGCGAACAGAATTTTGAAACCAATCTTGCCCAATGTAATGCAAATATCGCGAGGCTACTGCTGCATGAAACAAAGCCGATAATAATAATCTAGATGTCAATCCTGGAAGTTTGTGCGCGTTTGTAATTGCAATATTCACCCTCAATCAACGATCTAAAGGCCTCCACACCTTTCACACACTACATGCAAAGATGGTTGACTGACCACTAAGTGACCTTCTTTTGTAATAGCTAAACATGCGTTGAACCCCGATTTGGACATTTACTGCATACAGTACATTTGTATGCAAGCTGATTCCCAACCCTACTAGTTGGCGCAGCTGTGGAGAAACCCCTCTTCATTATTGTAAGCTCCTCATCTACCCTGTGGGAGGGGACCGATTTTCTTCTCTCTTATCTTTCTGCTAGGGCTTATAATTCGTCATCGAACTGATGGTCGGAATCACGCTTGGAAAGCCTTGTGGCAAGTCATCTGAGCTGCCATTCAAAAGCCAACCGGTCAATGTAAAAGCGGTCAATTTGAGAACGGTATAACACTATTAAAGTGAAACAAAGTATAAATATATTGTTCATCACAGAGATGGTCTACAGATGTACCCTGAAGGATAATTTGTGCTTCCACGAATATTTAAGGCGGGAAAAAGGGGGGAAACAAAATGCCTTTAGCATATCTCAAGCGGGATAAATTATTGGACCTGTCCTTCAGATGATGTATGCTTCTTGAGACTATGTATTAAAGCTAGTTTTGATGTTCATACTTCAGGGTGGCGAACGAGAACATCCAATAGAAACAGAGCGGACCAAGATTTGTTGGAAATTGTGAGGAAGAGACAAAGCCCTTACAAACACGCGCACTCGACCACTAATAATGGCACTCACCAAGACAACTATATCAACCGACAACGCTTCGGCCGCAGGCCCACAAATTGGGCTCTGGAGAACAACATGAACGGGAGCAACGGTATAAGATCCAGATTTACTGAAGAAACGTGCTAAAAAGCTCCGCTGCGTGGATCTAGTATCTTTTGCAAGACCATGTATGTTAACCATTTACTGGACAGCAACAGGCCGGTACAGTTCTCGTTTGATCGGGGAATGAGGATACACCTAACGTACAGTCTGGTTTGGCTGGTGGTCTCTTTCACATACAAGTTTTGACACTGTAGAATATGATCCTTATCAGGACGTTTCTGTATTGAACATGGTTCCATGCATGGCATCTCGTCACTTGCAATCGCCAGGTCTTTTAATTACTGATGCTATAATGTAAATCAGTTTAGCAGTTATGCTATCCTAGCCATTTTTCATACAACAGGATTGAACGGCAGGGTGGCACACATTTGTAGTTTCATGACAGTGCCTGCAGAGAATTATAATGTAGGCTGGTATTCACTACCAAGGTTCGCTTCCTCATACAACTTAAATCAAGTGAACTAGAGCCAGAGATAAAGATCAAAGTGAAGAAAAGCCGAACCGGCTCAGAAAACAGCTGAAGTGAGGAATGCTGGACCAACTGCCTTTGGAGATCCTTGACACAATCCTTGAGTTTGTAAGCAACCCTGTGATCCCACTGTGATGAAAGTCGTTCAGCTTAAGTGAAATAGCTACCGTCCATTCAAGACGTGCGAGCACTCAATGAGGTGTCACAGAAACTTCATCATGCAACCATCCCCAGGCTGTATCGAACTTTGACCTTTTCTGCAGCAAGCGAGTGGGCACTCAACTGCCTTGATATCGGGAGATTCATCGTCTCTCGCTCAGAGCAAGCTGTGTCTGCTCACCTCCAGTGGGTTCGGAAGCTCCAATTTGCTGCTCCGGTTAATTTTGCCCGATACAACCGATGCGCCTACCGGACCATGTTTCCCTATGACCCCCATATCGGTGAAAGGCCAAGAATAGACAGTAGAATTCATGGCGACTTTCTCTGTGACCTTCTGGACCAGATGCGGATGATCTTTGACAATCTAACGATCAATACATTAAATTCATTCAGGTAGGTCTAATGAGAACCTTCTTAAGTGTACATGTGCCTCACCCTTTCTTTTACAGCTGGCATCTAGGCACCTGTATACCAGCCCACGTTCTTGACGAGGACGGGTATCTTACGGTTTTCCAGCGCCGAATGCAATCTTTGTCACTGCAAATGGATGGCACTTGTCCTCATGCAGGCCTGAGACTTGATGGTTTACAGAAAATGGAATATTTGCAATCTTTCAGCTGGCAGGGGATCAGCACGGACAAAGAGGTTGAGATTCTCCGCCGGTGCCTGCAGCGGAACATGGTCCACTTACAGGCACTAGAATTGAGTTTCAGCGAGACCTATGGTTTCGATGACAGTGAGGAATTTGAGGCCCTCACAACTACACTACAGTTTCCTGCCTTGCAGAAACTTTCGTTGTCCAATTTCACATTCGAGGCAAGGCTAGAGAAAGCTCTAACGGTCTTTACTTTACCGCGCCTGCAGTCGTTGACCTTGAGAAACTGCCCCCATCAACTGCTGCTACTGCAGTCTATATCTCGATTACATCTACCTATGCAATTGAGGTCTTTTGAGATATTGTTCGATGAGCTGCAGGAGCCAGGGATCTACCAAGACACCCATCCCGTGGTTCAATTCCTGCTGTCTTTCCATAGTCTAGAGCGCCTCCACTTGTTGGTTTCCAACTCCGTCACCCCGGGTGATCATTTAATGAAACTCATCGCTCATCATCGGTCCTTAAGATGCTTGGTTTACCATGAGCGCACTCTCTTACCCATCGAGAGCCGCGATATGCTGCCAGACACACGTGATGTGCCCACTGCCTGGTCTCATGGCCTCGCCACGATGATCCGAGAAAGCAAGCTCACTAACCTAGGCCTGTGCCTTCCCCCATCATCTGCGGTGAGTGGGACCAACGTTCGAAAATGGGCTGTCGAAGTAGCTGAAACAAGATTACTAGAGATGCATTTTGGAGCCTCTCGCACCGGAGCTGCGGCTCCGCATACTCCATCTATGTTTTACCGGCTCTGAACACCTGCTCTGTAACCTCCGGCAAGCTGTACTCTCCGAGATCGGATATTGGAATGTGGAGTCAGGGCGTGACAGCTCCATTGGCCAAGGTCATCCACCCGCCGATACTTTGACAAACGATGATGACTCAATAAGCAAAGATGGATTGGCAGAGTGCCTCAGCTGCTCAACAGTATTGAACATCAGCGAAGGCGGGCATCCGCACAGTGAATGGCGAACCTCTGGATCCCCAGCAGCCGACCTGTGTGTATTTGCTGACTGGGCTTTTGGATCGGAAGGAATCCGCGATTTAAAGGTTCTGGCATACGGCGACTTCAGCAATGAAGATCGATGTTCCCAGCAGCAGGTTCTTTTGTGTCGAGCTCCAGGTCTATCTGCTGACGGTAAGGGCTCAAATCTCTCATACCGCCTTATGAACAGTGCAGAGTCCAGAGTCTGGAATGAGATTGAGGGTGGCCAGGAGACTTTAAGGGCATGCCCCCTGCATGATCCGATGGAGTATCCTGATGGAACATAAGCTACAGAATGCGACACCGACCCAACTACTCTCCAGTTACAGAATTCCACCACGTCATGCTGAGAAACCGGGAATCAATACTTCACATCTATCTTCATACGCGATGCGGCTCAAAATACGCGCCATCCACTTATGGATATATTAGCTTTTTGTGTACATTAAATTGATGAGAGAACAGAAGTGGGCGACAGGAACAGGCTCTTTTACTTGATTGCATTTCACGCATACTTCTTTCTGCATAGTTTTTACAATGATGTATAATCCATCAGTGGAATTACTGAAAGTCAAATCTATGATTGCCTTCAGAAAAAAGTATAAGGCTGATGCTTTATCAAAAAGCGGCTTTCAATTTTCATTTTATGATTGTTCTAGGCGTTTCCCTGGAGGGAAAAGATATTTACATTTGTTCTCGCGGCAGCTACCTTGCCGTATTTAGGTATCTGAATAGGATTTGACTCTGGTTAGGTTATTTCCCTTTAATACCCTGTGAGATATTGTCCCTAATTCCAGACAAGTCCCATTTAAACAGAAGCAATGCAGAATGGACTGAATTGCTTCAAAGTTGTGTCATTGACTGATTTGGATTCTGAAGTTCTTTCCACACTGCCAATGCTTCAGCTTCTACCTCTTTCAGACTCTTTATTGCCTCTTGAAGTTCTGTTGCTATTCCTTGCACCCGGCCATAGCCATGAGGTGGGGATGGTGGATCAGACTGATAGATGAAAAGCAAATTGTCTGATGCGCATGCCACAAGCGCCTGTAATGCCTTGAGTAGCAAATAGCACATTCTATAGAATTGATTTATGCCTTGTTGGCGGCCTATAGCTTGTATGAGGTTGAGTTCTTTGTGATCCATCTGGACTTTCAACTGTTAAACCAGCCAAGCAGAGGAAAACTCATGCTAGGAGTAATCAATCAACCATTTATGACCATTGAATGCACTATCTTTGTGTTGGCTCTTGGCTGCAACGCTCTTTTTCCCTCTATCTTTCTTTCTTTTTTTTGGTGAACACTTTTCTGATTCAAACAGAGGGCCTGTGGTACAATAAATATTGTTCATATTTTGTCTGAGAAAGAATTGTGGATTTCAGCTACAGCAGCTGTTGTAAATATCCCTGTTCACCACAGATCAAACTGGAATATTGGCAAATGGAAAACCCTAGGGAACTGTTAGAAAATAGGTTCTTGTAACTGTGTTTTTGTTCATCCTGTTCATTCTTCCCTCCTATAGATTTGTTGCTACCACAAGTGATACAAGTTGTCTTCTATCAGGGTTAGAATGTTTTAAAACATAGTTATCACTCCCTTTAAGATAACAGAAGCTAGATCATAATTTCATTACAATGGCTGGATCTCAAGTGTATAATGTGTCCAACAATCTCTTGGTTGTTTTACTCCATTCAGTAGCTGTCTGTTATTTTACACTTTTGACAGCAAACCTTATCCACAATTTTCTTTACTATTCTGTTCCAGAAGCCAAGAATGCACTGCATGACATCCTGGCTCTCATCTGCTTCTTTCTAGGCATCATTGCATGTTCCTCCTCTTACATGCTGGCCAGGTACTGGCAGTGGCTTGAGCATGTTGGTGTCATTGTGCTAATCTGGGCCTCAACTGTCCCATTTTTGTACTTTCAATTCTACCATGAAAAATTGCTACTGTCTATCTTTTTATTTGCAATCAGCTTTGGTGCAGCATGGTGTGCATTATCTGTCTTTTATCTGTAAGGACCTGAGACATTCAAATGGATATGTGTGGGATACAAGTTCTTCACTTTACTACTTGTGCTATACACAGTTTTCCAAACTTCAGCATGTCAATATCCATTGGCCTTGGAGTTCATCAGGTACTCACTGTACAATACCATTGGTTGGCTGTTCTATGCCTTGAGACTCCTGGAAAGATGGGGCCTTTGTACCAGGTTGAGAATTAGTCACTTTGTGATGCATGCTGCCATTGTCAGGGCAGCAATCACCTTCTCAGAGAGGTTACTGGCAGCATACACATCAGGAACACTACCATCAGCTGTTGAATGCGGAGCATGGGTTTGGTAAACAACAGAAGTGGAGTTTAAGGTCAACATGGTGGAATTCTATGTCAAGAGATTGGGCCTAATAGGATCAGATTCTCTCTTCCTTCATTTATATGATTTCCATTTCCTTTGATTTCCACTTTTCAGTCCAGAGAAGGAAATGGGGGCTATATATGCTTGTGTGAAGTGGCTTTGACTCTTCTTGAGGATTGTCTAAGATGTTCATTCTACAGGGAGTTGAGTGGAAAAATTAACAGCAGATTGATAGTGTTCTACCCAGTTTGTGGAGTTATTTAGGGCTACTGAGAGTTTGAATCCCCATTGCTCTATCATATCTGAATCTGACAGCACATCTTTCCCTTTCTGAAGGATGCAAAGCTGTATAATCAAAGTGGTTTTACCATAACAGTCTTTCATTAGTGCTGAACACATAAGTGCATACATTCATCATGGAACCTGATCTGACATGTGACCTAAGCTCTAGCTTGAAGCATGCTTTATAGCCTATTGCCTCCTGTTTGAGTCTGAGGGCAGTGTTGTTCAATGCCTGCACCCTTCAAGTACCTTTGAGCCAGGCCTGGATACCTGCAACAGGATTAGAGGTCATCATAATTTCTCCTGTAGGAATTGATACTGTATTAGCTGTAGCACATTGTATGTCCCTTGAAAAACATGCTGTGTCAGTGTTTGCATAAGGGCTTTTTGTGTTGCATTGGGAGTTGTTTCAGGTGGACCAATATCAAATGTATCTGATAATTTAATACAGACAAAGATTGGTTTGTATAGGATTATACTAACAGCTTGAGTATTGCATATCCACCCTTAATTGAAACAGCAAGAATAACAGGAGAGATGGAAAACATTCCCAAGACACAGATTTGTGATAGTTTCTTCCTGCAGAATATGGTGACTTGGTCAAACATGTCTTTTAGGCACCTTGACACCAGGTGGTCCATAAGAGCTACAATGATCAGGCTTCTGTCTGTAAACAGCAGAGCTGAGATAACTTTCCTTACATAAGGCTGTGGAAGATGTTAACTATTTATGCTTGAAATGTTTACTCTTTGCTAGCTAGTTCTCTCAAGATGTGGTAATCCTGTGGCCACACTGTCATCAGTCAAAGTTGAAGCATTTCTTTCAAAGAACTGAATGCCTGTTGCATAGGTGGTTTTCTTATCATAAATGTTCTGACAACTGAAAAGCAGAAGATACCCTTCTCAGATAAGACTCTTATCCTTATCAATGGTCAAATAATGGGAAGTGATTTCTTTAGAAGGAGCAGGCCTGTTGTCAGAGCAATAATAGTGGTAGTAGACTAGCTATTTAGTTAAACATAGTAGAAATTTATGCATGCATTTCTGTTTTCTTGGATTACCTGTGTTGGAGCAGTTTTGTGGATTTGTTTGGTAACTGTACCTGGCACATAAAGGGCCAATATAAGATCATAGCAACTGTTTAACAACAGCAATGGTTATTCTAAAGTGTGCAAGCAATGTTTTATTAACTATTCTTAACAGAAAATGATTGTACTAGATACACTAGAGCAGTTGTAAATTGGATATATTGGATCAGTTATTGAGTGCTTATGCTAAATAATTGTGCTAGAGTGGTTATAGGAGTGTTTGCACTGATGGGGCAGTTGTAAAGTGTTGGCTGCACTAGAGCAGTTAGTTAAGTGTTTAAGCTGGAGCCACAGGCTGTAGCTATCATTAATCAGTTAGCAAACATTTTTTATAGGTACTAAATACTGTAATTTAATAGAGTTTTACATTGACCAAGTTGTGTATAGTCCTTATTTTGAACAAAAGTAAACATCAGTGCTTAGGGCAAGAACCCCCTTTTCCTGCTAACCCCTGGGTATGATGTAAAAGCCAACATGGACTTAGTATAGCCCAATAGAATCAACTCCATTACATGTCCCCTAGCTAGTCAGAAAGTGATCTCTGTTACACATCAAATTTGGACACAATGGGAAACATATCACAGGGTTCTCTGCAACTCCAGTTGGGTCAGGACAGCTGTTGAGCTGGTACACAGGGTCAACAGCAGGCAGGAGACATGATAGGTCAGTGGTTGATCTCAGACAGGTGTTGGTGTAGAACAGAGGTCTAGATAGGACAGAGGGTCTATGTGGTTATAAAGTTGGAAGTTGCACAGATCAGGCAGGGAAGGTAATCAAAAAGGGTCTGATTTACTAGAACCACAGGGTCCTATCTACCTGGTAGATGGGTGTGTCTATATACATTGCCAATTGAGAATCCTTGCTGATTCAAGGGTCCAACCAAGAGGTCCTTATGGATCTGTAGAGGTGGAATCAGAAGGTGAGGTCTGATTGCATCCTAATTTAACATCACTTTGCCAAGGCATAGTGAGTGACAGGTGTGAATTCTGGCTCAGAACTTCTGCCTATGCTAAAAAGATGTGGGATATGGCTGAATATCAGTGGAAAACTTTTATTTTCCTAGGTTGATTTCTTATTTGAACACCTGGACAGGAAATGTTTTCCATTCATTTGTTCTTGATGCTATGTAGACATACCATTCATTTGATATTGGATAAGGACCATTGTTCCACAAACAACTGTAGAAAAGCATAATGAGATTGAAGGTGCAAGCAAAGTGCTGCACCCACATTGCCACTAAACTTTTCTCTTTCCTGCTGAAGACAACTCATGACAAACTGGACCAATCTATCACCTCTGAATTTTGTGATGTTTGATAGGTCTGTTGGCAGCAGTCAGTTCAAGGGCAGGATATCAAACTGCAAGGCCTTCTGAGGCAGTAATGGATTGAAAATAGGATCTAGAGAGCTCAGGAAGTCTTCAGGATTCCAGTCTTCCTTGACTGTAGATTGATAATTGTGAAAAACAACATCTTGAAGATGATTAGTCAGCTTCCAAAACTCTGCCAGATAATAGATAGATACATGCTTCAAGAGTTTATTTGATGTGTCTGATCAACAAGTCAGCTTCCTACATTAGATGTAGTAATTCACTCTTACCAGGAATATTGGTTTCTGGGCACCTGAAGGTCAAATAGGCACTGAGGTAAATAAGCTCCAGGACCCTCCATACTGAATGTATGTCTGTTGAGTAAACATAATATGTCTGTTTCCCCATCTTTTGTAAGCTTTTTCAAAAGTAGTCTTGGAGATGCAGACTTTCTGCCTCTAACACCTGGCTGTGAACAGGTATTTGGAAACCACCAACAATAATGGTGGCATCTCCTCCATCACTTCTGGTCTCCCATTGCTTTTTCTGCAAGGCCTGAGTGATAAATCCCAGAAATCCTGCAAACAGCATAATACTGGGGAATGACTTGAAATGCTTTTGTACTATATTGTAAGGGAGTTTTTATGGCAATGAACAAACTCTCCCAAATGGCTTCTATTTTCCCCCTTTTAAATGCTTGCATGATACTGCAGGGCAGAATAAGAATCAAAAAGGATGTAAGCCAAGCATATGTTTTGTGTTTTCCTTGGCAATCAGGCTGCATAATTGTGATTGGAAACATGGAAAGAATAATTCAACTGTTAACTTTCTAGAAAGACTGGTGAACAAATTAGTATGGAACAGTCATCTGCCTAGAGACAGTATAGGCTGTAAACCCTCTGTACACTATCTGCTTCTGCTTAGAACTGTGAATTAATGCCCTTATATTACAGCCCAGCTGTTTTGTGATGCTTCAGTGCAATTGAAAATGCATTTCACTGAAGAGGTCTTGAGGGATAGCTGTGTAAGATAGTGTTTTACTGTAAATGTTTGACAGGTGGCCATTGCTACTGCAACAACAGTCTATTTTCTAATAATATCTGAGTCTGAATTTGGCTTTGCAGAAGCTTTGGTGGCCTAGTCTGGCATCACTGCTTGACTTAGTCTCCAATGGAATGTTATCCTGTCAGATCACTTCAAACAGTTAAATTTATTCCACATAACAACATTTACTACATGTCCTACTACCTAAATAAGATGTGAAGAATATAATCAGAGGTCCCTTAAAGTGAACTTGGAATGTGCTCCCCCAAGTCCTCCCACACCAATCTTGACTGTAAGCAGGCAGGACAGAATATACCTTATCAAGATCCTAGTAGGATGGGAATGTGCAGGTATGGGATCTCAAATCAGGGGCAGAGTTGGGTTCAACA
>NW_027192536.1:1203997-1227097 GCF_041956765.1 Thermoascus crustaceus | reverse complement strand
GCCACCACAATATCTTCTCCATAGGCTACTCTAATAAAGTAATAAGCCATGTGATACTGGAGTAGAAACACTGGGATGTTGACATACTGTTGGTACATACTGTGGGCATATATCATTCAAATATTGCTACTGCTGCCTAGCAGTATGCCATGAAGCCTATGGGCCTAGTCAAGTGCTTGCCACTGACTGTTTGAGGTCAGAACCCCTGCCATACCATCCATTTGAAAAATGTTGATATATTATATTTTCCGGGATCACTTGATATTGCCATATTCAGAAGGATTTAGGCCCCCAAACTTATGATAAACAGTCAGTTAGGTAGATTAATGGATCAGAGACGTTTCCATACTTTCATAATATGAGGTTTACTCAGTCTGACAGGATGGTATACAAGAATGGTTTATTTTCTGGGGTATTATAAGCATGCTCATTACAACACCATATATCTAGCTTTAGTTCCTTGAGCTCAGTCTATCTGTTATTACTGAGTATCTGCTGGGATACCAGCGGACTTCTTGTGATAGTATTAGTATCATAGCATACCGCGCTATCAACATTGCCCCTTCACAAAGAAGCATACAAGTGCTAGGACTAGTATCCCAGTGCGCCAAATAGGGCCTCACCTGTGGCACTGAGTTCACAAAATAGCTTAACAAGTGAGAGGAAATTTAAATAGCTGGCTGTAGATAGTTAAGGGTAATTTATCGACGTATGACCATATAACAAATGTCCTTTTTCGCCTTTCTTCGTCGCGCGAAGAATTCCATGCCCAGTGATTGTCTGATGCTCATAGAGTTCTTTTGAAGCAGCAAAACCTCAGAGGCAGTCTCCACATACCAGCTGGGGTCCATATTGCTCTATTATTATAGTCAGATTCTTCTCCATGATGCTGAGGTTCCCATTTGCCGACTTGAGCTGCTTGTTTTTCAACCTGAGTTGCTCAATTGTAGACTTGAGTTGCTCAATTGTAGACATGAGTTGTTCCCAACTCTCCCACATAGAACAGTCTGTCTCTCCAGCTTCTATGCTGCTCATCTTTACCCAGCACTGCAGATGGACAAGAGCGGTTGACTTGGATAGAAGACACAGCTTTCAAGGTTGACTAAACAATGGTGATAGATACAATGCTGATGGAAACAAAATATGCATGTGCAGGCTCACAGTTTCCAGGAGAGGCAACTGGGCTCACACCCACCAATATGTCTTTCTCCTGATCAGCCCAGCTGCAGGGCTGATACACCTTCAAGACCAATCAGTTCTTCCCAGTGATGCATATCTGGCCCCATCAATTCATTGATGCATTGTCCCCTTTTCCCATGCATCTTTTACCCCCATCAGCCCAGTGATGCGTCTTTTTCCCCCATCAGCTCAGCAATGTAGGTCTTTTCCCCATTGGGCTCGGCTGTGTGTCTTTCTCCACACCCTGGCTCATGCGCCTTCCAGTCCAATTAGTCCTTGGATCATGATGCATCCTAACTTGAGAAAATCCATTCAGTTGTTGCCCATAAGAAACTACCAGTCACCAATAGCAGCATCTCAGGCAATTGACCCCAATAGGCCACACTAACCCCCAGCCAAGGATCTCCTGCAAGAGAGGCATGACTAGATTCAAGATGCCCAGGTCAATCAGCGGAGCATCAATGCCAGACACATCCCCAAATTCAATGCTGTCAGGAGTGACCTTGCCTACAGAAACTTGCTACGGCAAGTCAAGTAAGTAGTTCCTGCTAGTGTTGAGCATATCAATTCAGGTTTCATTTTAGATGGAGAAGGGGACAGTCAAAGGGAATATGGACCTCTTAGATTTGAATTACCCAGTAGAGGTGACCGGATATTCAACTTTCTGGTGGACATACCACAGGGAATGTCTTTTGTTTTTGGCTATGTCAAAAGCCTTTGTATATGAGAGCGCACGTGTATATGGAAGCGCGACAAATCTCTGACCAGAGCTCATTATCATCTGATTTGCTAAAGGAGAGTCTTTATAACACTCCATGGCTCCTACATTGTCCAAGAGTCGATTCTCCAACACCGCATTGCGTCATGACACAAAGAGGCTCAGATACTATTTTGTTTGGTTTCATTAAGGGTCACCTGTCATAGCTGCTGGTAAGCAGAAAATGCCAGGAAGAGGATGATCAGATACCATAAACTCATGATGTTTCTCGCTCAGACTCCCTTGAACAACTAGAGCCTGGCACTAGAGCCATAAAGACTGGTTGATCCAAAGCATAATAGGTCGTGTGAGGCAATGGCATAGCATTTAGCTTAGGGAGTCAGCAAAGTCTCCCGTCCTCTGTTTTAAGGGAGAGTTGACTATCCAATGTTCTCCCTTTCTATAGTCTGTCTCCATGCTCACTCAAAAGCTGCTACTCTACTCTCACCACTGTGATGTGTCTCTCCTTTTCTATTCATACTAAGGACCTGGAAAAGGGCAACTTTCTGACTGCTTGAGGCCAAAGAACCTTGTGCAGAACTGCAAGTATTGGATCCTACACTTCTTTACACTGTCTGTCCTTACACAGCCGTCCGAAAACCCCAATGCAGTGGCATCCCATGGAAATCCAAAGCATTCTGAATCCTCCAGAGATATCTGACTCAGCGACAATATCTTCTTTTGCCAATCAATATTTGTTACCTGAGACTCATTCAAGAATGTGATATCTCCATTCAAGTCTGCCGTTCCAGAATCACCAAGCAAACTCAGACCTTGCACCAAATCAAAGCTCACATGTTTCCTGCATCTGTCACTCTGATTATGGCCAGTTTGGTCAGTCTCCGTCTCTTCCTATTCTCAAAATGGTACAGCTGCAATGGCTTCCTCCAAGAACAGAGCAAAATATCTTGACTATAACCTGGAACAGAGGTTTGGAATACATTGTGGCAAATACGCCCGTCCAAGGTTGCAGCCAAGGTCTTCATGTCCTTCAAGGCACGATTCCCATTGATACATGGTCTGGCTCTAGGAAACAGGATAAGAAGCAAGAAAAAAATAGACATGCGGCTGCGAAATACCGACTCAGAAAAAAAATTGAGTCTCTAGAAGAGCAATTGCGCACCCTGGCTCAAGACAGAGACTGCTATCAAGATCTCTATTTGAGACTTATCAATCAGCCGTCCTCTGGTACAATAGAGTCCGATCACTCCAATCAACAATGATGTACAGAGGTCAAAGTCTTCAGTGAATATTTGAAGGAGGGCAGCTGAATACTTGTGTTGTCAGCATTCTGTAGATTATGTTTCTCTTATATGAATGTCTTACTTTGACATATCATCTTCTGACTCACCGAGTTATATCACTTTGGTTCTCCATGCTGTAAAATAGTTCTTGCATCATTCTAATACTCCGTTGGCAAGTCTCTCATTCCCTCAACTTTCAACTACTGATGAAAGTTCCCAATTGTACTTGTTAACACTACTTTTGTACTATGAAATATTCCTCAATACTAAAGACCGACCAGAGATATCTTGTAATTGTGACATATAGATACTGTATACATAGCTCCATTTAGAAAAGGATCTTGGAAAGAGCCTCAGTCAACCCGAGCCACGCTGGTGCCTTCAAAAAGATCAAGAGTGGGGATGTCAAGTGGCAGGATTGCCACAGCACTGAGTACAGTTAATCAGCAGACACTCAACTAAGCTCAGGCACACTAACATGGTTGGAGCGGAATCCGAGGCTGCTGAGTCACTGTATCTTCCAAAACAGGTCAGCGATATGGATAATATATAAATTAACCCTTTCCTAGGCCAGTCACGGGGACGGATCTTCGGGGTAAACAAACCTGGACAGTGGGACACGTTTCTCCTTCCCAAACTCCAGGTCGTTAATCAATAGGGAAAGCTCCCTTTTCACAGTTTCTTGGTGACAATCAGGTATGTTCACATAGTCAATTAGTGAATATAGATTTCCCCGTTGGAAGACAAAGGACAGCGAAAATTGGAATCTGAATTCTAATTAGCATGGAAGTTACGCGGAGACAGTGCCAACTCACTTGTCCTCTGACTTCGGACCATATCCCTTGACTTCAATTGTAACGCAATCTCCGCCCGCCGGCCGCACGCTATCACACTTTTCCTGCTCCGGCTTTCGGGGCTTGACTTCCACAAGTTTGACAGATCTAACTTGGCATTTAGCAGACGAACAGAGCTCAAGAAGAGATAAGGAAAGGGCGAAGATAGACGTACAGGTATAGATCCGAACCTTCTTCTTTGGCTTTCTGGATATCCTGATCGAGGATTAGGGCCCTCTCTCCCTTTTGCATAGATGGAATGTTCTTCTCCAGAAATTGAGAGCCCTGCCACAGAATTCCATATCGTGTTCTGGCGCCCTGTGGCCAACTGCCTCTTTCAGGACTCCACTCAATTTTCCAGCTGTTCTTAAGAGATACTAAAGACCCAGGAGCTTCTTGGTGATGATCCCTGCCCCAACGGCAACCACCGAATTGGCTGTCAAAAAGCAGCAATCCTTAGATAAGTATCCTGATCCTGCCATCTTAATTCATCGGCCAATTCATCAAGCCGCTCCTGTCTATTCCTCATACATCTAGCTTGCTTCCATGTGGCAACGCATCTGCTGTTCTCATTAGTGATCCGGAAGTCGGCCGCTACGAGCATCGGTTCAAGAACTTTGCGGTGAAAGGGTATCACATAGAGAATTCCATAAACAGTAACAGCCTGCATCAATGCATGTTTACGAACGAGTTATCCTGCATAATGTTTACGGCGGAATAGCTCGATGTTACGCTTAATACAAATTACCGCCAAGTCAATCAGTATCACCGAAAGCCCTGCAGGGCTATAGCTAGAGCGCTTTCGGAATAGTTATTCTGTGCAGAACGTCTATTCCGAAACAGATTTAGCTTTGTGCCAATTCAAGGCCGTGACGGCGTCGATCCCGCCGAGGACGGACCAAGGGCCTTATCGGAGTACTATGTGGTGGTCTACGGGTCTGGAAAATGAAAGCAACACATTTTCTACTATGAAGTGGGCACTGTTGTGGGACGCATATTGGTTTTACCCAGTGTGTTGGAGGCTTCTCATTCTGGAAAGGTCATGAAATGGAAATATGACAACACAGCATGTACGGTGGCTACAGGTCAGCTGGCCTACATCTTTCTGGAAGCTGCAATTGTTGGGTAACGGCGGTCCATTTGACACTTCCTGAGAAGTCTTCTCTGTGGACATAGTTACAAGATACACAAAATTCTTGTGTTACTTTGTTCGCGATTAGAGTCCTGTATCAGATCTTCTAAATCCAGCACATAAAAGTCCTAAGGCCATCCCATCAATGTACTTTGTTCTCCAAGGCCTTCACTGTGGTTTCCTTTTTGCATGAAAAGCCTGTTCTTCTGCTTCCCTTTTGCAGTCGCCTAATCATCCCATATTAATTCATCTGACTTGTAAATCCAGTTACTCCGAATCAACACTCACCACAGAGACCCCAGATTTCCTTGATAGTGAAAGTTAGTACAGAAGGAGTGCTTTGAACTGTAAGAAAACCCACCAACTTTTCCACAACATTTGGAGGGCATCTCTTTGCAGTAAGACCTGCATTGTAATAAGTGGTGCACCAGTAGAGAAGCTGGTATATCCAATGTGTACAGTTGTACATGAGCATTCTATGGTCACACATATTTAGGATGTTGATGGGTTTCTGGTAAGGTATGTTAAATATGATCTTCAATAGATCTATTACAACAAGCACCCTGAATGCAAAAGCAGTACAAGGCAAATAGCTTTATCCTGTATCTCTCTTGTAGTAATGCTTTCTTTATACAGCTGGCACATCTACTCCAGGATAGCAGCTCGGCGTGCCTGGAGGTCGCTTTAGAAACCTGCCAGGCAAGGCAAGATTCCTGTATAATACTACAGTCCTTCGCTAGCTATCCTCTACTAATTCCGCGGTTAGGTTGATTGTTGACCTCTTTCTCCTCATTAGCAATTGGTTTACATAGATTACACCGGCATACAGCTACGCAGGAATGTTACCAGATCTTGGCTGTATGGGCAATTGTCTCAAGGCGGCTCAGACCACTAGTTTGACACCTGGCTCTCTCCTATCATTCTAAGGCCCACATGCCTTTTAAGAGCAGCTCATAACCATAAGAGTCTTAGCTCCAAAATTAGTAGCGTTCGAAGAACGCTAGGTTTGAAACGCAGTCAGCAGAAGTATCAGCGGCTCCATAGATCTTTTGCCTAGGCAGGAGCTTCTTAGACTTGACAATAGATGCTTCCAGACTTTTGGAAGCTACATTTAACTAGTTGACAGTTGCAGTCGATTGTACAAACCAAAATCGAGGTAGCTCAGGTTCCAAGGATTTTCGAATGAACGCGGTCAAGTCAGTATCAGATTTATCCGGCGGAGCCGACCACTCTGGAGTCCGGATCTTGTATACTTCCACTTCTTGTAGGCAGCAGGTTAGCTGATCATGATTGACCCCTGAATTCCATTGGTCATATTCAGCTTCCGAGAAAACGTATTTCCGAAGGAAAGCACTCGCAACGACGTCAAACGCTTGGCAGACGTCTAGCGCTGACGGAAAGAAATTTGTCACAAAGGTTGCCAGTGCATGTACGGTTTTGAATGGAAAACTGTTGTTATTCCTAAAAATGACACAGTCAGTACTACTGAATAGGCGCCTGGGAAAGCTTACAACAACATTTGTGTGTCCATCTCATTTCCGCAGATCACAAGAATCCCGGGGCTGAAATATTGAACCAGCTGGGACCATCTTTTTCCTCTTATCTTCTCTGCATGGAATCTACTCCTACAGGTTTTTTTTGTTTTCTCGTCCATGCTCTCCCAGTCGGGATAATAGTTTTCAAGAAGATGGTCTACCGCCTTAGAGCGGTAGTTCACCCCTGGGGCTCCTTTGTCACGGCTCTCGAATTCCTTCTTGCATCTCTCATACCAATAAAATAGGCGCACACGTGAGATACGGCGCAGCATCTTTTCGGTGCCTGGGTTTTTTCCAATACCAGCATACATCATATCTAACGAGCAATTTGCTGCAGTTTCTTGAGGATCATTCTGACGGCTTGGTAATTGAGGCCAAAGTCCCCTTTTCATCCAATATGACAGCTGTGTTCTCATAAAATCATCAATATCCTGCCTTACCCAAGCACATCCTGCTTTAATTGCAAGAGGTATTTTGGCCCATTGCACGTCGGAGCCGTCAGGACATCTGTATAGATCTGCCATACTATTGAAGGCTGAATGATATTTCTCTTCCAAATTTCTCTTAACCCGGGAGAGCGGATCTGGGTTTGAGTTGTTACTCAACTGCGCTTGGTCACCTGAGGCGTTTTCTGTTAGAGGTGGGCTGTTGAAAACATTCGCTGGAGCGGCAAATGTTGCGCCATTGGGAGCATCTGGTGAATTGCCAGGATATGGCGCTAACGTATCACTCGGAGGCGTTGAAAAGAGGACTGCAGAGTTTATAGAGGAAGAACTGGAAGCAGCTGGTGCATTTCCGGGGTATGATGGTAAGACATCGCTTGAAGGCTCTGATATATAAAGAGCTTCAGGGTTTACACAGGAAGGATTGAAAGCTTTCCGAACAAACTGATCTTAAGAACACGTTAGCAGCTTATGAGAGAAATAAGCAGGGCTTTTAGATTGTGCAATGCTTCTTAGTATCCCAGTGCGATTGCCCTACCTTCTAATTCGACCAATCGACACTTCTGTTTTAGGTAAATTGCTATGGCCCTTTTGAGAAATCCATCCTGCCTGTCGAGCCATCTTACAAGGCTGATTAAATTATCTGCAACCTTTGTTAAATTATCTGTAAGCTGTATTATAAGCATTAGCTATTCTGTGATAGCAGTATTCATATATGGCTTCTCCTACCGAGCTGTCAGTAGCCTCCAAAGGGCAAATGTTGCTTCCAGGAATCTGTTAAACCAAGGGTTAGCTACGCAAAGCGATCTGATTCTGGTGGACTGACAGGCACTCGGATAAGCAGACTGGACATATCGACAATCCTGCTATATTCAACACAGTCTGTTCTGTGAGAATTCTAAACTCGACAGTAGGTCTACCAAACTCGCAAGTAATTTTCTGCACGCTTTCGTGTTTAAGTACCAGTGCAATCGGAAGCCAGTGAAGATCTGAGCTTTTAGAAGGCTCATGAAATTGAACTGCACCAATTGTGTCAGGTACAGCAGACCTACATACACCTCATAGTTAGATCAAAGGAAAAACAAAGAAGCACGTCATGGTTATATTGATGGGGTCATGTGTCGCTATCCATCTGTCACGCCCTAGGATCTGACCTAGTCAACTGAAGGTGTGAAGAACAAGAAGGCTTATCAAATTGAACCTCACACAGGTTCCTGAGGGTAGTTTGACAGGTAGGCTTGGACAACTGAATGGAAGACTAGATCAGAAGTAAGGCCTACTAAAGCTATACACGTATACCAATGGTAGTTAGATTGCCTTGCTGACCCTCTTCAGTAGGAATCAAGTAACTTAGGTCAATTTAGTACAAGAGAAGATCTCAACTAGATACATGGTGGGTAATGAACGTTCTTGTATAACCTTGTCCCGTATACTGGTCCCCAATATACCCATTCTTTATACCTTATCTTGGTATACTCGGGATATAGTTCCTCTGAGATCACGTGACTTCTATCTGCCTGATTCAGCCTCAATCCGTTGTCCACTCTTTGATCACCGCAATCAGATCGCTCATGATCCGTCTGTCCGAGCCCGTTTACTTGTAAAAAAGATGTCATCATCTCTTATTTGACAGTGGAGAGCCTGTGACAACCTGAGAATAACAGCCCGCAACTACCCGACTCTGGCGAAGATACAACCCAGACTGCACCCGTTGTCCTTGTATAGTTTCCAGGGATGGAAATGAGTTCACATCCAGTTAAGATCTACTTTGGAAAACTCCACTGCTTTTTCGAGAAAGGATGAAAACTTCTGCCGCTCAAAATTCCTGAAGTACCAGAATCTGAAAATAAATGCGGGGACTTCCCCACTTGGTTGTCATTTTCTCAGTATTGCGAGCCCAATAACCCGAATATGTCATTAGAGATTCCAGCAAATACTGGGCTAATGAAAGAGGATGACATGTGAACAGAAGTCACGCTTATACATTACTTGATAAAGTTTTTTCTTAATGATGTCTCGTGGGCCTCAATTTGCTGAAAGTCGATTCTGAGACCAGTAATGTCAGTCGAGATTTTACAATATAGGACGCACTAAAGCCACCTCTGTGCCCCTCACTCTCCGTCTTTTACTTCCCTTAAGAAAAACCCGGGAACATCAATGGATTTATTCAATAACCTTATACGACAGAAATTTTGGTCATCAGTCAACTGCTTCTGTATTAGAAAAATATACTATTTTGAGGTGCACCTTCTGGCCTTCTATCTACACTTTCGTTTTCAAAAGATAATTTGTCAATACGTTTACAGCATTGCATCTCATATTGATAATGCAGTCTATATATATTCTACAGTTTATCTATAGGACCGGTAATTCCTAATAACCAAGACAAAGGGAGGCTGCACTCTAGGTGGAGAGCCTGGGAACATTATATATGTGAGATGATCGAAGATATATTCTGGAGCAATTTGAAAAGGCCCAGGATTGGCTCTTGTTCTCAATTCAGGCACAGAATGGATATGGATTTTGCCGACTTGAACCGAACAATCAGTGCAGCCGCCGGAAAGGCCCAGAAGAGTCAGGGCCTGTCTGTTCAGTCATTTTTAGCCTCCTTAGCAGTCTATGGCAGCATTTGCGTGGCTGTGCTGATCTTTGAGTTCGCGAAGCACCGACCAGGTCGACTATGGCAAGTGCATTTTCCCAATATAAGGTCAAGCATCGCTGATTTCAAGTGGTAAAAAGGCAGTCACGACAGTCACCAGACCGAAATGTCTCCCGCCTGTCGTCTGGGTGGCATGCCTGGTTTTCCCGCTTGCCAAAGCTGTCGTTGGATGAAGAATTGATTACGGAGCAGGGGATGGATGGCTACTTCTTCCTCCGCTTGCTGCGGACGGCACTGAAGATGTTCCTCCCTCTAACAGCGATAATCATACCGCTCTTGCTACCACTGGATCTCACGGCCGGTGCGAGTGCCGCCGGGCTGGACAAACTAAGCTGGGCAAATCTTCAAATGGGTCAAATTGCTCGCTTTTGGGGTCATTTGGTCGCTGCACTGGTGGTAGTCGCTTACGTCTGCTATATACTCGTCAGTGAGTTCCGCGAGCTCATCCGGATTCGCCAAGTGTACCTTCTCAAATCTTGCCATAGCCAGCACCAGTCCGCAAGAATCGTCCTCGTTACGGATATTCCCAAGTCGAAGCTGCACGAAGACACGCTTGCCAGGGATTATGCTCGATTCAATGGTGGTCCGGTCAAGATCTGGATCAATCGGGACGTCAGCAGCCTTACCAGAATAGTAGAAAAACGCAATCGACTGGTGTGTAAGTTGGAGGCCGTTCTGACCGAAGAGCTCCGACAAACTAGGAAATCATTGCTTAAGCGGTTTCGAAAGGATTCTGACGGAAGGACCCCCATGTCGATCGCGAGAGATATCCAGGACCTTAACAAGAAAATCACACAGCAACAGAAGGATATTAAGAGTTTTAGAAAACTGCCGTCTGCCTTTCTTCAATTTGCAGACCCGGTCACCGCACACCAGGTTCAACAGGTTGTTGCGGATTCTGTTCCTCTGAGCATGGTCCCTCACATGATCGCTGCTGACAATGATGTAATCTGGTCCAACTTGTCACTCCGCTGGTGGCAACGGTTTATTAAAAAGCTGATTATCGTAGGGTGTGTAATAGGACTGACTGTCTTTTGGGTTGTTCCTATAGCCCTGACGGGCTTGTTATCCCAGGTTGTCTATTTGGATGGCAAGATTGCATGGGTGCAAAGGCTCTCGGACAGTGCTCTTGGTAGAATGTGGCTAGGTCTCATTCAGGGCTTGGTGCCCCAGCTACTGCTGTCTATTCTCATGGTCCTTTTCCCCGAGATCCTGCTTGCATTGGTTAGGCGCCAGGGCCAGGTCACGCGATCTGCCATAGAGCTCTCCCTGCAGGGGCACTATTTTGTATTTCTCTTCCTGCAGGTCTTCCTGGTCGTCTCGATCTCCTCCAGTATCACTACCGTCATCCCGGAGGTGTTGAACAACTTGCAATCTGCACCCTCTATCCTGGCGAAGAATGTCCCGAAGGCTAGTGATTACTTTTACTCATATCTGCTCCTGCAGGCGGTCACCCAGTGCGCATTGTCATTGCGTCAGCTACCCAATGCTATCTGGCAATGGCTGCTCATGCTGTTGTGGGCTCAGACTCCACGGAAGAATTGGAGCTGCATAACGCAGCGCTCGATGATGCGATGGGGGTTGGTCTACCCTGTGTTCACAAACCTGGCCTGCATCTGTAAGTTTGTTTTCTAGATTGGGGCTTGCGACATTCTGGCATGACTGACTCTTCATCGGCATCATCTTCTCCGTCGTGGCGCCTCTCATCTTACCCATTGGTGCGACCATGTTTGGACTCTTCTGGTTTGCTTATTCTAAGAAATTCATCTACATCCTGGAAGCGCCAGTTGACACGGGAGGTCTTCTTTACTGGAGATCCCTGCATCAATTGTTCATCGGCCTTTACACGGCAGAGCTCTCTCTATTTGGGCTCTTCATGCTCCGTGACGCCCTGGGTCAAGCGATCCTCATGGCGCTCGCTTTCGTAGCGACCATTCTGACACAGTATGTTGTTTTCAGAGGCTACGCATCGTTTGTTAAGTACCTGTCGGCCAATCATGGCAGCGGTCAAGAAGACAAATCTACCGCCGTTCTGACGGGCCCGGATAGAACATTTCTTGAGGACCATGCTCAACTTCCAGTCCCATTTCTGAATCCCAGCTTGTCCACAAGGACACCAGATGTGTGGGCACTCTGCCATGAGGATACCAAACAGTCTTTGTGGATTAACTATGGTATCATTGTGTCCCAGAAAGGTCTGTCACTCAGCGGCAATAAAATAGTGTTCTCCTCGGGTCCTCCAGATGAGCTTTAACTCTCCAGTTTCTGCCAAGGTATCCAGGCTATGTGATATTAATTAGCGGACAGTATATCATGATCAGGAAAAAAAAAGAAAGGAAAGAGAGAGGGAATGTTTTGATGTTTTCTGATATTTTGAGGGCTTGCTGTCACTTCCCTTCTCGCACTCTCTACAATCCCTGGTCATCATAGACAAAATCCCCTTTATGCAATTCCTAACTAACCACATGTTGGTAAGCACTCGCAACCCCACCTTGTAGACTCGCCATATATTTTTTAAGTCTGGTCTTAATTTCTTCTTTTATCTCTGATAGAACAGAAAGAATGAGAAAAAGAGTCCTTAAGATAAAAAAGAATGCTATAAAGCATACATAGCTGTATTCCTCTGGCTTCTAGTTTGTAGGCTCGATTAATATACAATTAACATCCTATGCCCGGGCACAAAGACATAGAAGGGATTGGGCGAGCGGACCAAGCAGGCAGCAGCCAAGTCACCATAGGAAGGCAATAGAGAACTTTCACTAGCCTACACCTCTAGGACGCGCACAGTTGTACACAGTAAAAGCCTGGGGCAGGCCTGGTTTACCCAGGCCCCTGGTGCTTATCGAGCCTACCAGCCCTGCCAGAAGTGGAAACAGGACCCAGCAGCGTCACCACTCAAGAGGTAGTATCAGCCTAAAATATTGCACATGGCAATAAGGACTTATCTAAATCGGATACAAGCTCAAGGTTCGGAGGCCTGCGGAGACTGTCGGACCCCAAAGATTTGAACATAGGCCATGTTAGAGATAGTGGGAGTTTTGTTATCAAACCTTGAGTAGGGCTTTCTAGATAACCATCCAGAAGACAGGCTGCTAGAGAGTCCTAAGCGGTGGGGCTGCTCTCCAGCACATCTGAGTGCATATTAGACAAACATCTTGTCAGCCGAATATTACCACTATAACCTAGTGGTATGCCAAGAAACCTATCAGCCTAGTCAGCACACGCCGATCCGGGTAGTTATCTCAAAGATCCTTACAATATTCGGTATATCACATCGATACATCATATCTTTCGGAATCGCTTGATATATCATATTCGGAAGGTCTTAACCCCTAATCCCATGAGATAAATAGTCAGTTAGTCAGGTAGATTCGAATAATCAGAGCTTTCATCATCATACCTTCGGATTACTAGGTTCGCGCAGTCTGACAGGAGGTCTATGGCACTAGGTGATATGAAGCCTCTGGAATGATGATAAGCAGTTCCAGGTCCAGCACACGCACGGCCACTATGAAGGGTTGCCAAGGTGTCCGAGGCCTATTTGGGGAGATTCTGCAGCGGGTCCCACCGTGGACAACGTGTTATTCTTTACTGAATTCAGACTAGTGCTGACCAGAAGGGAAGGCAGTGATCTTTAACCTGTCCAGCGGTGTTCAACAGTTGGACACCCCAAAACATATTCTTTTATGGAATAGCGTCTTCGAATGGGTTTAGCCCAAAGCATGATCTGTGTGCGAACAGTAGCGAAGATGACCATTCCCAATTAATACTAGCACCAGTCTAACTACATTCAGTAATTTCTGGCAGAATTGAATGACATGTCCACAGTGGGGCAGTTGCAGAACTTCGCCTACTGACGTCAGAACTTGTGGCTGGACAACAAATTCTGACGTCAAAGCGAAATCCTACCTCAGCCGCTTCGACGTTCCAGGCGTGAGGATCAATACTTTCATCACCCTATATCAACTCATAGTCCGCAAGATAATTTCCGGGTGGACGGAGTGAATTGGCATAATGTCTGCGTGCGGGAGTCCGGCGTTGGATCCGGGATGTTTTTGCGGGGAGTTGGCCTTCCTCTTCTCCATGGGTAGGTGGGGGGCGTCCCGGGGGGTTCTGGCGCTTGCCGCGGTCACTGGTATCCGGCGACGACGACAAGGAAAGTAGCCTTCTGGGTGCAGATGAGTCTCAGTGGGAGCAAGGCCTGACTGGAAGCGCTTCCGAATAGGTTCCACTCCTCGTGTGGGCGTGGCTTGCACTGGTACCCGTAACATCGAGTGCTCAGAAAGAGGTGAATGGTTCGATGGGCGGAATGGATTGGGATCTAGCTGCATCTCTCAAGTTCACGCTAATTAATTTAGCACGACAACACAGATACAACCTGACCAATCAGAGGCCCTTTCTACTCCTGATACTAAAGTCCTAGGCAGCAGAAAGACACCTGTGGGACTGCTCACACTCGAAATTGTCTAGTGACAAGGCGAAAACCAAGATGTGGTGCTGACTGCCCGTCAGCACAAACCCTCAATTTGCGTTGATGCAGCAGTATTTGGTGAAGCTGGGTGGTTGGTCTGTGTCAATGCCGACCTGCAGACTGACCCCGCAATAGGCCAAGAATGCCAGACGCTCCGTGTTGTCTAAATGTGGAGCAGAGAGCTTCGACATCTGAGAACTGCGTATGATATATAGGAGCTTAAGTGCTTGGCACAAGAATACGAAATATCATAAGGGATATGCAAACCAGCTTTTCCTAGCTAGGAAAGGATTAACACTTGGAAACTGTGTTAACTATCCACAAATACTATACGGTCGCATAACCACCAGCTATAAAAGGCACCTACAGTAGGATATCAACTCTTACCTTGTTACCGGTCAAGACCTCAATAGATAAGCATTTAGTCTCCAAAAACATCTGTGTGTCAACTTTACCTCACAACAGTCATTGGAATTTGACAATATGCTCTCAGTTCGTCAAGCCCTTACTCAACCAAACCTCGCCTCTCAGCACTACTTCGAAGGTCAGGCGCCAACTATTTCGGCTAAACAAGGAGCCCAAAATATACCCGAAATACGCGTTTACACTGTGTTGCAGCCTGCAGACATGTTTGGCGCGGAGCAAGCCGATGATAGTCATAGGCTCCAAAGAAATGGGCAGTATGAACCACAAGTCTCTGAGGTCCTTGGCAATGACAGTGATGTTCGTCGAATGTTTGCTCGCATGACTGTGCCACTTCGCAGTGCATTCCCAGACATTCAGGAGAGATGGGAAACTGGTCCTATTGGGAATACTTCCACAGCAGTGACAGTCGACTTTCGCTACTCCGTCACAAATTTCTGTGTCTTAATTGGCGAACTAAAACCTCCTCAAACAATCAACCCACTATTTTGGAACAACCCAAATGCAATACAGACAAACAAGACCAGACTAGGAAGGGAGTTGCGAATGTACGTAAGCCCTCTTTGATTTGATTGTGGTCTTGACTAAGTTGTGTACCACAGGTATGCTTTTCACTACAAATGTCCACAAGTCTGCTGCTTTGACGGTCTGAATCTACTTGTTGTACGATTCCGAGCTCAGTCAGTAGATCATATTCGACAAGTCGACTGTCCAATTGACTGCTGTGTCATCCCCTACAATACTCCATTGTCTTTAAAGTACTGGCTCTATCGTCTGGCTGCGGAGGGAGTGAACAGAGTTCAAGGTCAACAATCCCAGGGTCTGGAGATAGCAGGCTACCACCGTTCATTTCAATTCTTTGATGGTAAACCCATCTGGACTGATCCCCAGGGTCTCCATTCCTGGGCCCCCCCTCCAAACTATAGAAGGGATATTGATCCAAATACAGGAGCATGGGTATGGGTCAGAGATGGGACAAATCATTCCATTCAAGATGTACCACCTTTGACATGATTCACATCTACTGTCTAGACAGATGTCGGCTTGATGAGATCCACTCATTTCTGTCTACAATAAATCGTCCTGCCACCTTCTTTGTTCTATTTGAGATATCTCACATTCTGGCAATCATTTTAGCAGCTATGTTCTCTAGTTGCGACTGCTATTGTTTGTGTAATGGTTGTGGACCCGATTGTTATGAGCTAACCAAGGGGAGTGCTGTCCAACACAGCAAACATCACAGAGAACAATGAATAAGGCAGCAAGCAAGCTGTTGGGAAAATCACAAGATCGAAACAGAATAACAAGGGACCGATATGCCATTGAATGTACCATGGATGGCAAATAGGATGGTATACAACATACCGCGGAAAGGCCCATGGACAGTATACAGGATAGTATATCAGAAAAACATTTTTGGAGAATTACTACCAACCATGTATCTAGTTCCGTGTGCTCAATTCAGACTTTACTGAGTTTTATACTGGCAGGTCAGCAGCGAACTTACAGCCGATTGCAAAACCGGTGTCCACATCTTATACTCTTTGACTGTTTCCCGAACCCTAGTGGATTCTAAGCTAAATCATATCGGAAAAGCTCCGGAATATACATGTTCCCAAATATTACCAGGACCGTATTAGTTTGTAAATAACATTGTCTCGTATGTAAAGCCTAGTACGGGCGATCTGCGGGTGGCTGGAAGCTTCCATGCAAACCGGTCAAACGGCAAGAAGCAAGGGTGCCTGGCTGATCAGGCAAGCTGTCAACAATCGCATTCCTGTTCTATCTCGCCATCCTGGCATTTTACGAGCACGCTTATTTTGAGTACACGAGACATCCAAGTGGAGCAAGACTGATGACCGTGCTTATCATCCTTCTTGGCTTGTCAGCAGCTGCTTTTCCCTTGCCAAACACATCCTCTGTGAAAGCTGACTCCTAATGATTCTGACACTAGGCTCCTCGGCGGCATTTATTGCCTTGAGGAGATGACACTCAGCCCTCTCAATGATAACGCCTCTCAAGTTGGTACATGGGAGCACACTTCAGCATATGCCCCCACCCCCGGTAACTTCGGCCGCGAATGTACGCCATCTATATATACCCTTTCCCCCGACCGTATATTTGGTGAACGTTCTACCCCGTTGTCCCAATCTTAGCCTGGTCATCTAGGCTTTCCTCGATGAGGCTGAATGGGATAATGGAGGAGTAGATGATGAGCATGCCATACATTATTTGATCGAGGGGAAAGTGACACTTAATAACCGGGTCGTGGCAAAAGACACTGAGCAAGACCTGGTTCCAAGATCCAGTGCATATTGGCAGCAAATTAAGCAGAAGGATGAAAATGTGCTGCATCGGACAATAGGCCGTAATCGGCATGTGAGGTCAGACGATACTATGGTTGTGGTTTCTGTAAACGATCGCACAACGTGATCTTACAAAGCGCTTTGAAAAGACTGATGTTGACTGGACAGCTAGCTATAAATAGGTAGCTTCTCATGTGGCAAAATCTGCTTCGTGAGGGCAAAAAGCAGCTCAGGATTTCTATATCTATTAATTACATTGAGAACTGACAAAAGAGGAACTTCATCAGTTACCAACAGAACGCTCCGCGAGCGGGAGGATCAAATCGATGCTGAGGACTCTTCCGGGCAACCTTCAGTTTGGCGGGATGTGTATAGGAAAATGCGTTGTCCTGGACCACCATGCCACCACAGAGGACAGTACTGCTGGCAGGATCCAGAAAGCAAAAAGCATTACAGGCTCAGAACTCACCACATGAGGGCCCTTGTTAGATATGTGGAGCAAGGCGGTATAATAGAGACCCACGATGATATACCCGACACTGTTCGAAAACAGCTGTATGCAGAAGAGCGGCAGCGACTTGAGAAACAACACAAAGCCCCCAACTATCTGACGACTGGATCAATGCTTCCTCCGATCAATATCAATGTCCTGCCGACGCAGTCATCTCAGTCCTTGGTATCTTCCTCAAGTGCTGAAGCAATCCCTCCAGTAACCGGCCAGCCCCATTATATTGAAATTCCCGGACCCCTTGAAGACGCGGTGGAGGAATGCACCAATTGGCAGTTATCCTGGGTGAACACTGAGATCTTCACGGACAACATTGAGAGGGCGCGTGATATAGTGTTGGAAAACTGTCTTGACCTTAATCAAATCCTTCACAAAATAGACCCCAACTTCTTCATCAAACAGGGCATGAAAATTGGTGTCGCCCACAGGTTCGTTCGTGACATTACCCTTTGGCTCGAGCGTCATAAACAGGAGAAAGATAGTGATGACGGATGGTAGTGATATATATTGTGTATTTGTGTTTAGACCCTATACATGTGATAGAGACACCGCCTTCACTGGCAAATACTAAATTGTTTTGTTCCTTGTCCAAAGTCTATCCGGAGTACATCAGTACTGATTAAATTGCCACACCAAGTAGGACTGACTAGCTTAGGATTGTTTAATTGATACACAAATGTAGTTGAGGGGGTCAAGGGTCTTGATACAGGTCGGTCCGCCAATAGATCTGAATCCCAGATCACATGATGCGCAGTGGGAGACATTCGGGTGCTTTTCACCAGATCCCCCGTCTCTTTGAGTTCGGGGAGTGGGTTCAACGACACGCGCTGAGCATGTGGATGTAAAGGAAATTTTCATATTCCTTAGAATGCTTTGTCTGAACTGACCAGCCCAGTGGGATGGACAGTACATACGTACATTGTGTACAGTATTCAAACTCGGTCTTAGATGAAGTCCTGGCTCACGCTTTCGGCCTGATTCCCCCACAAGATCCCACTCTTGTAGATCATGACGCTCCCTTCTGAACTCCTTCCTGCTCAATCGAACTCTTTTGATTACACACGGCCTTGACCTTATACAGTACATCCATTGTTGTATAAACTGATCGCTCAGGAGAATATGTCTACAATCACTTCTTTGCTCCCTGTCCCTGATGTTGGCGGCATCATGAGGAGCATCTGTACTTTGTGTGATGCTGGCGTGATGCATGGCTTGCGAAATTAGTTGTTTCTTTTAGTCTCCTGCTGGTAATTGCTTGGTTCCAACGCACAGATCCTCTCTACGGAGTACCAATGTTAGATTCCTAATTAGCGCTACCCCGCTCTATCCATTTTTTTAGCCCCTACTCGATGCCTCAGCGGTTATGTATGTGACACATCAGGCCAATGCATGCTTTCATTGGACCCAAGACTGCTCAGGCCTCATTCAGCTTTAGCTACGGGTCGACATAAATGAAGGGCAACGCTGGGCAGGATTAGGAAACTT
The DNA here is from genome assembly GCF_041956765.1 of Thermoascus crustaceus. Classification (NCBI taxonomy): domain Eukaryota; kingdom Fungi; phylum Ascomycota; class Eurotiomycetes; order Eurotiales; family Thermoascaceae; genus Thermoascus; species Thermoascus crustaceus. The sequence goes on along the minus strand of NW_027192536.1, from coordinate 1,208,122 downwards.
ACGCACACAGGTTCTAGTAAGGCTCCTAGGTAGTCTTTCAGCAGACTACTGATCTTTCAATACGTCCAGGTATACATATACCACGCATTTTTTGAGGGTCCTTGCTCTTCTGTGAAGTTGACAGGTATGGAGCATTCATGGTGGTATTGGACGATATTGAGTGATGACAGTTTCGGCTGTCTCTTTTCCTAGTCCGGTATCGTAATGACAGCTAGTTCTGGTCAATCCGGATCTTGCAGGGACGCAAAATACAACCACTGGAATGACGCGCACAACATGTACACGTGCACCTTTATTTGGTGGTGCCTTCACACTACCAAAGAGCCGCATGTTGAAGCGGTGCCTTCTGATTGTCTGCTTGCTGCAGCCAGCAGCCACAGCAATTTGGGCGTCAGTAAGTTCATTACTTGTTATCATATCATGGATGAACTCAAGGGCTGACGGAGCAAGATTCGGTGCCATCATGCGACTGTGTATGATTGACATGATCTTCCAGGAAGGGGTTTTTGGTGGGTTGATATCCAAGCGGCACATTAAGGGAGCGCTGTATTCCTGGTACAGGTATTAAACGCAGCTAGTAGTGTATGGTATGAAACTGTAGAGTGACTCTCTTTAAAATACTCTTTGTCGGGATAGTTCCAAAAGTAGTTTAGAATTTCTTGGCACTAGGGCTTGAGAAACAACCAGAGTGTGTAAGATGCGGACACCGGTTTCGCAAACAGCTGTACTACTGATGGATTATCTTTGGGTATTGCTTCAATAGGCTCTCTGCCTCTGACTTGTGCCTTTGTCTTGAGGTCCCAATTTCCATCTTGGACCCTAGTTCGGAATTTCCAAGTGTTATCGACCAACCTGCAGAAGTCCAAGCTTTTCTAGCCTCAAGCAATACCGAAGACTGTGTCAAATGGAGTGCATAACAGGCCTGCATCTAAATTTAGGCACTGTACAGTGGTCTAGATTCAGAGTATAAACCGTGCTATTAGCTAGTAGCATCAATAGAGCCCTGCAAAAGAACATATTTCAATCCAACTCTACCAGAATGGGCAAGCTACAATAAGCGCGCGCCACCCCCTGAAAAAAAGCGCGTCCCACTTTTATGACCAACCGCAGCCCCACCCAGCCTACCCTTAAGAACGTCCCCACCTTAGATATTTCCTGCCCATCAGCCCTCTGCCCCTATCAGTGCCATACACTCTCAACTGGGAATCGAAATTTACCACTTAAGTACCCTTCAGCAATGGGTCTGTCATCAGAGGATGGTAACGTTATCAGACACATGCTTTTTAAGTTTCTTACTGACTGATAATTACAGGGTCTCGATCGACAACCCCTACATACCTGACTTTGACTTTGGGCGATGATAATCATGATTGCATTTGTGTCAAAGTTGTTAAGCCACTCAGAGGCAGAACGACTGTGCTGTTGCTAGAAAGTGCAACTGATCATGACTCACTTCCAAAGTACCTTGTGTTCAAAAAAAAGCGCGGTGACCCAAACAAAGATCGCGAAATCAAAGCCTATCAGCGCCTCACACCGCTCCAGGGAAAATGTATTCCAAGGTACTACGGAAAAGTTTCCTTGGAAATAGATGGCAAAGAACAGTGGGGTATTCTACTAGAATACCTGGAAGGCATTTTGCTTTTCAAGCTGTGGGATAAAGACGCCCAAGAGAAGAGGAAAGTCGTGAATGGCGCCCTTGAAACAATGGAGGAAATTAGCAAATATGAAGTTGCCCACTGTGATCCAAAGCTTGACAATCTGACTTATTCAAACGGCGTTGTGAAAATCTTCGACTTTGATGAGTGCGAGTTTACAAAGGACGCATCTACGGTCAATACAAACGATATGTATGGAAAATTGCTAGATCGCCACTTTGTTAGTTTGGAGGAGGCTGAGGCAAATATGATAAAGGATGATGGATGCAACGTGCAGTGGCCACAGATTGACCTGATTCCAACAAATCTTGAGCAGGGAAAGAATGTGATGTGAAGAGTGTTGCCCAGGCCGTACAAGTGCCAAAAGATTGTGCAGTTCTGCAGCTCACCGTCTGAGACTAAACTTAAAGCACATGTTATATTCCAAAGGGTATGTGACTGGACAGATTGCTTGAATGGCGCTGATGAGAGGGATACTGTTCTTCTTTACCTTTATAATTATCTTGAATGGAAATCAGGTGGTATGTATTCAATTCTTATCGGCGATTCCTGTTGTTTGTTATGCACTCTTCTGGCTCCGAGTCGTAACTGGGTCATAGGTTGGGAGGCTTGGGCTTCTGGGTCAATCCGTACTTGGTCGAGCGGCCCTGAACTTGTAGTTCAGAATGAGTAGGGACTTTAATGGACAAACACGACTGGCCAAAGTAGAGCGCCTACAAGTATTCAATACTGTTCTCTGGCCTCGCTGAGTTGATTGATGCGTAAAAAAGACATGTTTTCTATAAATGCTGACTTTGATGTTCCTGCTCTCCATTTGGTCGGCATCAAACATATCTCCGCACTGTGGGGCATAGAGCTCAAAGTACTGCTGCCTCAGGGGCATTCAGGCCCTGAGCATGAGAGCCTTAGTGAAGATGTCTATCAGGTTATTGAAATTTCTGGGTTCTTCCAGAGCGATGAGTCCGTTCTTGACCTCTTCCTTCAGTGCTCGGTAGTAGTATTCCATGAGCGATCGTTCTGACCAATCTCCCAGGAAGGCAGATGATCGTTGGAATTCTGTGTGTAGTTGGCGACAGACATTTTCTGCTGGATGGTCATGACGGCTCCGGTGGCTTTCCATACTTCGTCCAAGTCTCCGAAGTTCTGTTTCATCTTGGACAGGAATATGCCGAAGTTACTGAAGATTTCGCCGGTTTCTAGTCTCTGTTGTCCTGGGGATTTTTCCATTGATCACGAAGGTAGGGCTCGAACCATTGTGCCACTGTACCGCGTAGGTAGGTCGGCGCGAACATGACCTTTCGATCTTCGCTAGGAAATTTGTGGGGATTGAAGAAAAAATGGAGCTCCAGTTGTGAAATGAATGTCTGCAGCTTCTTTCGGTCGCCATAGTAAAGATTGGGTTTCGCTATCTTGGCCTTGGGATTAGGGTCGCTGTCGGACGAGTTCGGAGTTGCTAAGTTGGAGATATGAGTTGCATTTGTGTTGGCTCATCGTCATCCCGTCGCAAAGGTTCATGCCGGCAATGCGCGCATCTAAAATCGAACATACCTACGAAAAATGCAAGGCGAGAAATTGTAGGAAGACTGTCAGGTCAATGGGCAGTGGAAGCTATGCGATGAATGCAAAGATCATCCCGGAGGTGGTCCGGAAGGGACTGAACCAGGAGGTTGGATTAGGGAAAATGAGTCAAATCATCCAAGATAATCAATCTGAATAAGTCATCTTATTACGCCTCAAAAACCCCTGTTGACTTTATCTCTTGCTTTGCACTACATTGCCATTTTTGTCAGTATATATCTACCAAGTGTGATTAGGCTAATTCACCTATTAAGGGTCCAATCAGTCCATCTCAGAACACAACCTGGCAATAAATGGGCTTCACTGCCAGTAAGCTTCCCAATAGGTCATAGGATGTATATTTAGCCATCTCCATGTATTAATCAATGGAATTTGAGATATATGACTTGAGCTGGATTGATATTAAGTTCCCACATTCGTACTGTATGTATATTCTGAACTTTGAAGTGAGCTTTGCTTCTATTCCTCTAGACTATACTACAGTAACAGTTTGTATTAAACATTCTTGAGCCTCATGAAATAATTTCCACCATCAACAAGAGGTAATAGATCTCGACGAATTCCGCAGTTGATTCTGTGAAGTTGATGAACTTGAATTGACTGATGAGATATCATCCTTATCATCAAGTAGAAAACTCAACCACTCATGATGCCACATTTTCAATTCATCCACCCTTACCTCGCCACTGAAGAATGTCCAGGAGAAGACATTTCGGGTATGTCTTCATCTGTAGCCGATTGATTGCCATATCGGATGTTTTCCATGATAGTGATGTTGAATAGCCCTGAATCCTGAGACACAATCTAATGCTATCAAGAACACTCCGGCGAGTAACATCACAGAGATCCTGTCCATTGATCTTGACACTGCCGCTTTGAGGATCATGCAAAC
>NW_027192536.1:1196233-1202709 GCF_041956765.1 Thermoascus crustaceus | reverse complement strand
GACATCAGTCCAGATTTCAGCAAGAATAAATGCATCAGTGATTCAAACTGGGACCATGACTTGTAGTCAAGTAAAAAACACATATGGTCTCTAACTGCAGAGGAGTGTTGAGACTGTTTGTGAGCAATATAATTGAAGTGTAAGACAGTCTGCCAATTACTGGTTGCATTATATATGATGTTGTATTCCTTCTCAATATCAGAGTGCGACTGTTAGAAACTCTTCTTCTGCTTTGAAAATATTGTTGCAGAGGACCATACAGTAAAGATGACAACAGCTGCAATCATCAACACCATATAGATGTCAAATGAATAGTATAACATATTCACAGCCAAGACAAGGTTCACTAGATTTAGGCCAATGTCAAGAATGACAGAGTGTACAGTGTTTTAAACAGAAGAACTCTGAGTAACTGATTATAACAAGCTGCCAGAATCTGTGTTGTCATGAAAGTCACTTAAGAGAGTTATAATTTTGTTGAATGTAGCTGTACAAGTCTTGCAATATCTGTGTGTAACGGCGGACCTAAGACTTCTTAGGCAGAGGCTCGTTGGGTTTATCTTGAGGACAGAAGGCAAGAGAAAGAGATGAATGAATAGGCCGTTACTAGCAATGTTACCTATCAGGATTGCTATTTGAGTTGACCACGGGGTCCTGATCCCCATGGTTAAGGAGCGTCCTTATATACATTTGTTAATCGAAATAGCCCTTCTGATTAGGAGACTGAATCGAAGACCCCTCATCGATTCGTATAGCCTGAATCGAAGACCCCTCATCGATTCGTATAGCCTGAATCGAAAGAGGAGGTCTGATTGTATCCTGATTGGTTTGTCGGCCTGTAGTTTCTCCGAGAGCTTCCCCTCTCATAGCCTCACTTCTGCAAGCGTTGTAACACTGTGGTTATCTAAAAGCCTCTAGAAATAACTTTGGAGTGCTGCAATACCACTGCCAGAGGCAAGAAGCTGTAGGAAGATGAGAATTGTAATCTCTTTTCATAGGAGATTCTCCATTTAAATGTCAGCAGAGTAGGACAGAAGCATACACCCAAAGCTGTATGAATTTTCTTAGGGTGGCCGCGGGTCGGGTTAGGGTCAGGACCTTTGACCCTAACCTGTAGGTCGGGTTGACCTACGTTGGGTCGGGTCATGACTCGTTTCGACCCGAATGATCCATTGGATCATGGTCACCTGACTTGATAGCCCAAAAAAGTAAGTTCCTCCTGCTCCGTGTTTAGATCAATACTCTCTGTATTTTTGAGCATCCAATCACAACTAATACTTGTTCACCGCCTTCCTCAAGGTCTCCCGACCAACTCAACAAGATCATTATCAAGAAGCAGTAGCCTATATACCAACAGAATTCTTTGGCCTTTAGCACGTGTGTATGGACTAATTGTAAATATAATATTATTTTGCTTTTTTGAGAATATTCCTACTGCTCTTACTCGACAATTCCAAATAGAGATGCGGTGGTCGATGATGTGGTAATTTTATATATATATACACTCCACTTTCTACTACATGCAGGCGATAAAAGAGTAACACAATTTCAGAGATCTTAGGCTTGGTATATTAGGCTAAAGCTTGAACTAGATAAAGTTCTTACCTCTCATAATATTCTCTCCAAGTTATATAAAAACCTAACCTATTATTAGAGAATATATCTGGGTCGGTTGGGTCAAAGAACGGGTTATAACCCGAATAAGCGACTCAGTCACTCAATGGCTTAAGACGCGTTTTGGGAACAAAGAACAAGTAAACAGTTACACCACTCGACGCGATCGCGAGCTCTTCCCCGAAACCATCATCTTCATCCTAAAGAATCACCTAAAATGGATCAGGATTCCGGTTTGTTTCATCCATCATCAGCTAATGGCGATAACGAGAGTACATTTAGCTCTCAACCTTTATTTAATCTACCTCATTCCCAGTCTTCGAAAGCCAACACTCTTAAGGACCTTATCCTTACCGGTCGTGCAGATGAGCCCCCTCCCCAGCTTCAGCTATCAACAAACCGGCGTTATATTATCTGGACACAGGAAACATCAGGGATCTTTGAGCACTGGTTAAGTAATACACCTTTTGTTCAGGCAGTCGAGCATCAAAGTGAACCTCGAAGATTTGCAATCCCTAAGTGGAATAATAGCCAGCGACGCTCAAAGGAAAAATCATGGGACCACTTCCATGAAGGTGCCGAGATACACCAAGGTGTTCCAAAGGTAATCTGCAAGTACTGTGGTACTGTGCAGAATCACCCTGGTATTACTAACCAGGGGACTTCTAATATGAGTCGACATCTTACGGGTGCTAGCTGTCAGAAGCGTGGTAAGCGGCCATCTGATGTTCAAGTAACATTAGATAGCCACTTCAAAAAGGTTGGTAATACTACCCTGTTCTAATAAGATATTATGCTAATAAAGGCAATTCTTAATAGGCACGCGTTCTCCAGTCCAAAGCCTCTGAAGTCCCTGCCTTTACCGATTCCCAATTCCATAATCGGCTGATCAATTTTGTCCTCTCTGCAAATATACCCTTTCGCATAGTTGAATCAGAGCACTTTACGGAACTACTACAATTTTGCCGCCCATCAATCAAACTTCCTGGTCGGACGCAGCTAAAGTCCCTAATTATAGACCGTGCAAATAAAGTCCGACAACAGATCCTCCAGGAACTACCTAAGAATCGAAAGCTCTCACTAGCTGTTGATTGTTGGACTAGTCCAAACCATCTTGCCTTTGTTGCAATTCTCGGTTATTTCATCACAGATAATTGGGAATATAAGGAAGTTTTACTGGCCTTCCATCCTCTTTATGGAAAGCACTCTGGGAAGTCGCTGGCAAGTATTGTGGCGGGGACCCTTCGCCAATACAACATTAGTGACCGTCTCCTTGCACTTACCGCTGATAATGCATCTAATAATAATACCCTCCGCAAGGAACTATCCAGAGAACTTGCAAAAGATGGTATTAATTGGAATAAGGATGCAGGCACCATCCGATGCATGGCTCATGTTATCCAGCTTGCAGTAAATCAGTTTTTGGCGAAGTTGAAGTCAGCTGCAAAGAATGATATAGTCGATCGGCACCTATCAGAAAAGCGGCTTGCTGGAATTGATACTAAAATAGTCTCATTTAGTAACACTTTTGCAAAGGTATATATCCCCTTTCTTCCGATCATAGATAGAAGTACTAATATATATAGATTCGTGCCCTTGCCATTGCAGTCAATTCATCCCCGCAACAATCCCAGGCCTTCAAAACGATACAAGACCCTGAGGACCGTGCATTTCGAGATCCTACGCGAACTTCTTCGATCCGGGTTGGGTTAATTCAGGACGTCAAGACCCGCCGGGGTAGTTCATACGATATGTTGGAGCGAGCATGGGAGATGAAGAGTGCAATCCGTAAATGGCTCAACCTTGACGCCAATAAGACGCGATATGGTATGCTTCATCTTAAGGATGAGGAGTGGGTTCAAGTCGACAGTCTGCTTCAAATCTTAGCCCCTTTCTCACAGTTGACGACTGCAATTGGTACAACGCTAGATATTAGTGTCCATGAGATGTTTCGGCTTTACAACTGGTTATTCGACCAGCTTGAGAGTGCGGAGAAAAAATGGAAAGGCCAGGCTCGTAGCATGAAGTATGCATACGAGCTAGTCCAGGCCATTGCTGCTGCTTGTGAGAAGCTCTCAGAGTACTACGGCAAAACAGAAGGAGATACTGGGACCTTTTATAACCTTGCCTCCATTCTTAATCCAACTAATAAACTTACACTTTATAAGGTATGTTCCTGAATAATTTTTCATCTTACTTTATGCTAACTACTATTAGAATGAAAAGGTTTGGGGCTCGGGGTATCTTGAGCAGTACCGGGAGGACTTTTGTGCTTATTACTTAAAGCACTATCAACACCTTGAGGAGAAGGGTGTAGAAATTACCCATATTGCAAAGAATACTCCAGTATCTGGCCTCGCAACAATTGGACGACCGGCGTTTCATACTATGGGAGCCGAAAAGCATACAGTATCTGAGGCTATACGCTATCTTGAGCAGCCGGTTATGAATTTCTTCTGTCAACCTGACCCACTAAAATGCTGGAAAGAGTTAGAGACTGAGTTCCCTATTCTTGCCTTGATGGCGAGGGATATCCTCTCTATTCCTGCATCAGGCTTTGGTGTGGAGAGACTATTTAATGTGGGGCGGGATGTCTGTCATTATCGACGTAATCGGTTGAACGGTGATACTATAGAGATGATCATGCTGATTAAGTATTTTGAGCGGATTGGTATTTCACTTACTGGAGATACAGGATCAGTGTCTTCACTATCCCAGCAGGGTAAGCAGAATAGCGAGCGAGAACGTTCACTATCCCTTCCTCCAGACGAGCACGCTGGTGATGAAGAAAGTGATGATCTTGAATGGGAAGTGGAATCTCAATCTTTTATCGATGTTGAGGAAAGTGAGGATGATGATCTTCCTGATGTATCTGTTGAGGTATCCTAATCCTTTAAAATACATGGGTATATTAAGATATCAGTTACTTGAAATGGTGATCGTAATACTGGCGACAATTTTTTCTGCCGGGTCCAGTAATACAAGCCGTTCCATACAGTAACGTTTCGACCTTATCATCACGTGGTGATATAGTAGGGTCAGCAGGGTCGGCCCTGTCGACCCTACCTTACAGGTCGGGTCACGCATTCTCGACCCTGACCCGTAGGTAGGGTCAAGCCTCTCGACCTGATCCGACCCGTGTGACCCGACCCGACCCTGACCTGCAGGTTTGGGCCCTAACCCGCGGCCACCCTAAATATGTAATAGTCAAGCATAGTTGATGAATATAGCACACACTGTCTCTCTTAATAAGTGAAGTAACTATCTAACCAAGCTGTCAAGAAACAAAAATATTAAGTATACAATCTGCTAGCAGATAGAGGCCTACTTCAATGTAAATCAGCTGCAGATGGCAGTTCCTCTGGGGCCAAAAGAATGAAAGAAGAAACTGATGGCTGCTTAGCAAGGGCTGCTATAAAGCAGTATAAAACTTTCCTGCCTTTGAAGATGTACCAGAATGTTATTAAGATGATCAGATAATTTGTTTTTCTTATTTTCAGGTTCAGTCTGACAACTTCCAGAATTATCTGTGCCATTAGTCTCAGAGCTTATGGCCTGAAGCCCTGCAATAGAGCAAAGAAGAAAAAGAATAAATAATTGCAAGATCTGAGATACACTCAGAAAAATACTTAGTTATCCCCCAGGCCTTTAAGCTATAAGATAGAGAGCAGATAACAGTCTCTCTGTAACAAGGTATATAAACCAGCATCCTTAGAACAGGTACCAGGCTGAAGTTGTAGAATCTGTGAGTACAAGAATTAATGTCAATTAAAGCAGGATAGAGCCCAAGCAAAACACCTGCCATTATAAAAGTTAACCTTCATTTGAATGTTTGGTTAAAGCTGCATATTGATGGGGCTGCACTCACAATGCTATTCTAATGAACCAGCATCTTGCTATTGAAAAATAACTCATATATCAGAATAGCAGAATCAGTGCTCTGCAGAAAATTAGCATTTGTTAATAAAATTGAAACTGTCTTGTTTATGCAGCTTCATCTAATAGTAAGTGAATCCCTTACATATGTGGCAAGAATTGTGAGCATTAACCAGAAAATGATTTTCTATCAGTCTGCCTGAGAGGAATGCTGTTGCTTTCTTTTCCTGTTCATGACACTGGAAATATAAGCCAGAACAAAGTATGAACCAGCAATGAGTGGTAGAAGTGAATGAAGCTTTTCAAAAACATCATTTACTCTTGGCTTTAAAGTTATAATGGAATACAATTTTCTGGATGCCTGGAAACTTGGAAATTGGCACAAGTCTTGCTTTAGCTAGTAGTTCTTTAAAGAGACAGAGAAGGATTGCAAGTAAAGAATGCAAGAAAAGCTTGAAGGAATGCCATATTTATGTAACGACGGGCCTAGGACTTCTTAGGCGGAGGGCCGTTGGGTTTATCTTGAAGGACAGAAGACAAGGGAAAAGATAGATAATAGTCGTTACTAGCAATGCTAACTCTAGGATTGCTATCTGAGTTGACCACGGGGTCCTGATCCCCATGGTTAAGGAGCGTCTTTATATACATGATGAGTTCTGTCCGGAAATACCTATCCGATGGATCATGGCTTCAAGGATCATAGCCTCTGGATCACAACCCATGGATCATAGTCCATGGATCATGGTGATCCAGTCACGTGGTGGATCGGCCTTCATGGATCATGGTGATCCAGTCACGTGGTAGTCTTCCCCTCATCCTGACTCAGTCTAATCCTAAGCTGCGCTGTAACACTACCCCCCCCCTCAAAGATCTTCGGCCCGAAGATCCTATTTAAGGTGGTTTCTTCTTGTGAATCCATCCTTTTCCTTGTAAGTATCTTTCATCATGTCCGGGAAGCGCAAGCGAAGTGACCAGATCGAAGAACA
>NW_027192536.1:1170363-1192705 GCF_041956765.1 Thermoascus crustaceus | reverse complement strand
CTTTCTTTGTTTGGGAATTTGTGGGGGTTGAAGAAAAAATAGAGCTCCAGCTGGGAGATGAATGTCTGCAACTTTTTTTGGTCGCCATAGTAGAGGTCGGGTTTCGCAATCTTGGTCTTGGAGTTGACATCAGGGTCGGTAGGGTCCTGGGCTGCAAGGTTTGATGTATGGTTGGTGCTTGCCCCAGCCTGCTGTCCCAGTAGGTGAATCTGTTCATGGAGTTGGTTGTTCCCATTGATCTGGTTTTGAAGCTCGTCCTGCAGCTGGTTAACCTGCTCCCTAAGGGTGGTATTCTCACCAGTCTGTTCTTGCAGCTGGTTCTCCAATCAATTGACTTGATTCTGTAATTCTCTAAGAACTCAAACAACTTCCTGAGGGGTGATGTTTTCCATTTTTGCTTCTTTCCCTGCTTGCCTTCTGCAAGAAAGGTGGTCAAAGTGTAACGACAGGCCTAGGACTTCTTAGGCGGAGGGCCGTTGGGTTTATCTTGAAGGACAGAAGACAAGGGAAAAGATAGATAATAGTTGTTACTAGCAATGCTAACTCTAGGATTGCTATCTGAGTTGACCACGGGGTCCTGATCCCCATGGTTAAGGAGCGTCTTTATATACATGATGAGTTCTGTCCGGAAATACCTATCCGATGGATCATGGCTTCAAGGATCATAGCCTCTGGATCACAACCCATGGATCATAGTCCATGGATCATGGTGATCCAGTCACGTGGTGGATCGGCCTTCATGGATCATGGTGATCCAGTCACGTGGTAGTCTTCCCCTCATCCTGACTCAGTCTAATCCTAAGCTGCGCTGTAACAATTTATAGATGGGCCTTTCCTCAGCTAGCAGCTTTATCAGGGGTCAAGCTCTGAGGCTTCTGATCTCTAAGTGAATATTAATCTCATGCACATTGCCTACAAGGCTGAAAATAGAGCTGATATTTGGACTGGATCTCAGGGGTTAAGCAGCTTGCATTACAAGGTGTATGCATTAGTTCAGCAGACTAATACATGGACCTCTGTGATATAGCATTAGTGGAGGAAAATTTTAAGACTTGTTCTTTGTGTAACTATACATGTATCTGAATTGGATTAGAACAAAATTCTTTTCTCTTTCAAAGCTCCATCTACAGACTCTTTTCCTGCCTACACAACTGGAATTGTGCGCCATGCAACTAACAATACAACCTGTTCTACAACGTCAAGTAGAGACATTCTGTCAATATAAGAAATCCCTGTTGCTTCACAGTAGGCCTTTATAAAATCTGTAATCTTCTTCTCAGCTTTGCTCTGGAGTCTTGAGTGTATTATTTTGACAACAGGCCTGTATAGAAGGAGTTTTTATTATATGGAATATGGAGGCTGACGTTTCTGTGACCTCAAAAAGAGCACTAAGAAGAAATAATGCCAGGGCCTTGACCATGAATCTTTGTGCAGATTTCTCATACCATGTCTCAGTGTATGGGGGGGACAGCTTGTGCAAGAACATCTGTTTGGAAACTTCTATGGCTTGTCAGAGTGTGCAGATAATAAATATGTTTTAGTACTTACACTGCGAAAGTAGCTTCCTTTGAACATAGACGAAACCCAATATCCTCAAATTGAGATCTAATCAGTCAGCAGAATGCTTACAACATTGCAGCTGTCTTACCTATCAATTCCATTTACCACTGCCACTGAGCCTGCAGTTAATCCCCCAACTATTTGCTGCGGAAATTCTGGCCTTTCTGTGTGAGGATGTTATTTATCAAATCTGCCCCCACAAAAAAAGTAGAAGGCTTGCCCGCCCACATCCCTGTTATTGAATGGATCTGTGGCTAAAGAGAATCCATAGACCCTAATATAATTGTTAGATCTGCACATGATCAGGTGAGAATAGTTGTACCTGTTACTGTTGCGCGCTAGAAGTAGCCATTCAACCTCCACAACAATATCTTGTTTCCAGAACACTCTTTCTCTGTGTAGAAGGCAGTAAGGAAGGGGGGGGGGGGGGGGCAGCATTTGCTGCAGGTTCTGGATTGGCTGAAGGAGGACATGACAGTTCCATGTTTTAAATTTTGCTCTTGGACAATACTGGTATAGACAAACAGAAGGTAAGTGGTTACAAGATTGGTGTGCACCCCCACAGGCGACAGCTTGCTGCTTATGGGGATCATCTCAATGTGTGGCCCCTCTGTGAGAAACCCGGGAACCAGAGCCTTTCCTGTAGCCCTTAAGTGGGGACAATGAAACAGTGAAGTCAAGCTACAACAATCGTCCTCCGATGGATCGGCGGAAATTTAGATACAACCATGTAATTTCACCTTTGCTATTTGGAGTAGGTAGCTATGTTTTCTGGACAACAGGACTGTCTCTAGCTCCTGATCTTGTGGCGCAGGAACCAATCATCAGTGTCATCATCTGGTCGACTTAGATGTCAGCTGTGAAAGAATATTCTGTAGAGGGGATATACCGTTCTAAGTATACAATAGCTTCCCCCAAGATAAGGGGATAAAACTATGGGCCTTGTGTTGCTTTTGTATTTGGTGTCTTTTCCATGGAAGGACGTGAAATTGCGTCAAGTAACTTTTCAACCCCTCTGTGCCAGTGGGTCTTGTTGATGATTCCTTCCTTTTCCATTATAGATAACGTTCTTGACCCAATCCTGACAGTTCCAATTTTTGTTGCTATTTTTAATAGGTACCGTACTTAGAATTTGCTCTAGTTTTGAATATTTTTCCTCAGAGATTTTGGCAAAGGGTTCCATGGACAGCAGTCTCATGTTTGTGGTCCGGGGATCACGCCCAAGCTGTAAGCAGTGGAATGTCAAATCGGAACCAAATATGTTTGTCACATGGAAGCCATCAAAGCTGTCGTCTTTGGAAATCCAGACACTGGCATGGCGCTCTCTACTAAAATCAGAATTATCATGCACGGCAGCAAAGACTTCAATATTTGTCTTGACCACAACAATCTCGGACATTAAAGGCAGATGCTAGTAGCAGAATAGAGATACCAAGATTTTTGAGGTTAGGGTATTGCAATTGAAATAATATGAATCTTTGCTGGAGCCGGAATATTAACTGGCAGCATCAATCAGCACCAAGATGTGGCAAGAATGGTAGTCTATTTATACTTACAGAAATCCAGAGCTGTGTGAATAGATTTATATTCTCTCTCAGAGGCTGCTGGATTGCTCAAGTATCTTCACAAGACCGACAAAGGCTTCGTGCTAAGTCTTGTAAACCCTGCCTACTCTACCATAAATTGTGCAGGCAGAGAGAAATGTGCAGGACAACCATACAGGGGCATTTTCCTGTCAGAAACTGCAGCCACCATTAGCAAGCCAATGACTAGCTCGCAAGCATTACACGGTGTATGCTTTGCAGAGTGTGTACTAGTCCAGTGAGCTAATGCATGCTACTCATAGCATGCAATTAGTGGAGGTGATTTTCAAGCCCTGTACTTTACTTTTACTTTGCAACTATACATGCCCAATACTCAAATACAAGAACGCAAATGGTGTGTTGATTGTACTTTACTTCACGTGCAACTTGCTAGAGAGATAATAGCAAAATGTCTATACAGAAAGATAATACATAGACTAAGATACATATATTACACAAATTAGATAAAGAAAAGCAGTAAGTAACAGCTATTACAGGCGTATTAAAGTGCAGATTCCACAAGGACAAAAATTCAAGTTTGCGTAGGATGTCAGTGTATGACCGTATCTGTATTGCCAGGCACAGCTCACAATCTGAGTAGAAATGAAAGTGGTCTCGCCAGAGATGGAAGCTTCGAGTAATCAGACTCTCCTGCCAGGAAGAGAGGAGAGAAGGCATCTGTAGAATGGCCATAAGACCATAATCTCAGGCATCCCGCCTTAGAGCTTCCTGAATATTGTTTTGCCGAACATGTCAAGCCACTGAGAGATTCAGGTCCCAATCAGAGTCTCTGCATCAGAGAAGTTGTCTGGCTTTTTTCCGAAGACAACATATCTAGAACAAGTTGAGATGTTAGCCATAAGAATGAATTTTGCCTTGGGAAACCCATACCTCTCCCAGTATCCGGAGACTCTCATCTCCTGTAATTCCTTGCGAACACCAGCACAGAGGATCAGAACTTGATCTTTTGACGTTCCCAATTCCTTAGTCATCAGCTCGAGACTGAATCCTTCAAGACCCTTGGACCAGTTCTGGATCATCCATTCCACATACCTATCCACCTCTGGACTCCCAGTTCAGTACATCGGTATTGTGTACCTGCGTTCATTCACATTGATGAATACACGCTTTTCCAGATTCTCACAGTATTCCAAAGGAGTCTGGAAGCTCCTGCCATCTTTCTTAGCGGCTTCCTCCATTTTCTTCCACCAGGAACAGAAGACACTGTTCTCATCATCAAAGTCCGTATCCAGTCGCTGATTTCGAACCACCCTCCCTCAGCACAAGATCTAGAGGAACTAAGTTAGATTCAAATCCAATGGCTCATGTCAGAATCTTACTTATAAGCATCATCCACAAATCTTGCCAAGTCTGCAATACTGCCGGTCAAACCCACGCACATGAATAACGTCCATGTTCATATCCATATCCTTGTCTTTCATGCTATCAAGGAAATCATCAACCCGGAACAAACAGTTGCCTGGGACCCTGAGATATTGTCAGCAGCGCCACAGAGCAGTCAAAGGACCTCCCTTACCAGAGATGCTGTATTGGGCTCAAATCTATGCCAAGAACCTGCATTGTCCATCAGCTCTGTCTCCGAGGCAGCAATGTCTGGCAGCCACACCTGTCATCTTCCAACCCGGAGTCATAACCTCTTTCATCAACCTCAACCCATACACCTCTTCGTTGATAGCGGTAGTGTCGCTCCTATCAAGAACTCAACTAGCTGTCCCCAAGGGTGACAATGTTTGGCAGCCGCATCTGTTGTCTTGCAACGTGGACCAATTATCCTAAGGCAGGGGTCAGCACCAGGCACCAAGGACTTAGAAAGACTGTACCTGTTGTGATGTGGCTAGGTAGGGAATAGCCATTGTGAATATAAGGCCTCTACAGCTGGATATGCGCAGGCGGAATGGAAATTGCTTGACGAGGGGTTGAAGGCATCCGCAGGGGTTGATTGTTAACGAGCTGCAAGGCTCAAAAGATGGAAACAGACAAGTCGACACAATAATTCGGAATTGTGTCTCCAAATAAGACCGGCCGTCGGTGACCGTTTACTTTACATGACAGCCTCGCATATTTTGAAATTTGGGATCAATGAAGAACTGGGCAATTTTCAAGCCGATTTAGTTAAGCCAGATACAGTGTTCTTACTAGTGATTACGCAGGAGAGCGCATCAGCGAGTAGACCAATACTGATCGCTTCCTCAACCGATAGGACAAAATGTAACCCATTAATAGTAAGCGATCAAACTCACAGCTGAGCCGAGAGGGAGAAAAGACGCATCGCTGGGCTGATGGGGGAAAAAGGCGCATGGCTGGGATTGTGAGGAGAAAAGAAGCATTGCTAAGCATATGGAGGAAGAAAGAAACAAAACGTCTTACTACACATCGCTGGCTCCGCCGTCAGTCATTCTTTCAAGTCATCCATGAGGGTCACAAGACTCAACTCTCGCATCTTTTTTGATCAAGTATTTCACCTAATCCTCGCAGCTATGGAATATAACAAAGCCAAGAGACTTTGCGAGATGGCAGGATGCTGCGATGTTGCGGCCAAGTCTACCTTTCTAACAGCATTATGGCTGTACAGGTAACCATTCTCCTTTATTTACCAGACTTGCGGCGAAAAGAGGATTGCTGAGAGATGTGTCTGCTATTAGGGTCACTCCAATGCTCCTCGCCAACCGATCTTGCTGAGTCATCATGGAATTCGTGACCACGGCGGGGATGCCACGAGCTGATCACTCTGGACAAGACCATGGAAAATGCAGCACCTCTCTCGATTCACGATCCATCCAGCCGTCGTTGACGGGATCAGCCGAGACGTTCGGCAATATTTGAAGGAAGTTGCTTTCCAGTATGCGCCAGCTGACAAGGCCGTTGTGGAATCAACCGATTCCAAGTGGCAGAGTCATCTCCATTCCATTGCAGAGAAGTTGTTTGATGGTGTACGTACTCCTACTGCTAAAAGGGAATACGTATTGACCAGAAGACCACCAGGTTTCGGATGTCCGACTCATACAGTCTCGGAGTTGCGATGAAAAGCAAGTTACCTATCCACGCCCGGCATACCTCATTCCCCTTGTACTTGAAGGCCGAGGAACCTTGAACGATGTGCCGCTTGTCCTCGGGGACGGCATTTATGTCGACCAGGAATTCAGCCTTGCACAACAGGGTATATTCATAGTTGTCATACCGCCTCTTATGCGACTACGATGGGTGGATCCCTGCCTGTTCAATCTGGAACCCGGGGTCGAGGATCTCATTAACAAGTTGCGCGCGTGGTTGGAAAATGAGGCCTTTGCGGGTACTGATGATGGCAAGGGCATTGCGCAATCAACTCATCCCAAGCTGCAAGAGCGACTGGATGAGCTCTTCAGAGCCATTTTCCAAGGGGTATGTGCATATTTTATATCAAGAAGTTCATAGCCATATGTAACTATGATGCCAGGTTCTGCAATACAAACTGCTCCACATTCGGCACCGTGTCTGTCACCGCGACAGCACCCGACCGCTGTACTACATCCCTCTTCTGATCAAAGGCCATCCAACCGTGGGTGGGATCCCACTTGCGATCGGTAGCGGAGTCTACAGCAATCAAGAATGTATAATCGACCCAGACGCTGTTATTCTTGGCCTTATGCCCCCTCGAATGCGGATTCTGTGGAAGGAAAAAGGTCTGCGCTCGAACTCGGATTGGGATGGAGTGTCCTGCTGAAGATGTCGGCGATGCCAGGGGCAAATGGAACATCGTCGAAAAAGCTAAAGGATTCCAATTCTGCGAATTCTCCGTTCTGCGCCCCAGAGCGTTGGTCATTTTGGTCATACGCTTGGCCGACCATCGATGTTGGTTCCAAAGGGTTAAAGCATGGAGTGCAATATTCGGCTTCTTGATCTGCGTCCTCTGCGATTGGTTTAGACCACAGAAGGCTGGCTCTGCGGGAGGTCTGACTTACTATCGGTAAGTGGAAAGACGCTGGATCCTCTTAGCGGGAGCAATTCATCCATATCTTCAGCCTTTCTTTTCTTCGCTTTGCGAACTGGTTCCCCGGAAAACAAGTCACGGTGTTGCGCGACAAATGAAGCTTTGAACAAATGAGGAGGGCCTGGAATATGGATTGTCGGCAAGCCATCCTTAATAAGGTCTCCTCGTAGGCGTAAACGTGTGATGGCATCGGCTTCGTATCTGGCCGGATGATGCACTCTTTGATGTTGTAGTAGGTGGCGTACACACTCTTTGCAATATGGACAGAAATACTTTTCGCCTTTCTTCGTCGCGCGAAGAATTCCATGCCCAGTGATTGTCTGATGCTCATAGAGTTCTTTTGAAGCAGCAAAACCTCAGAGGCAGTCTCCACATACCAGCTGGGGTCCATATTGCTCTATTATTATAGTCAGATTCTTCTCCGTGATGCTGAGGTTCCCGTTCGCCGACTTGAGCTGCTTGTTTTTCAACCTGAGTTGCTCGATTGTAGACTTGAGTTGCTCAATCATAGACATGAGTTGTTCCCAACTCTCCCGTGTAGAACGGTCTGTCTCTCCAGCTTCTATGCTGCTCATCTTTACCCGGCACCACAGATGGACAAGAGCAGTTGACTTGGATAGAAGGCACAGCTTTCAAGGTTGACTAAACAATGGTGATAGATACAATGCTGATGGAAACAAAATATGCATGTGCAGGCTCACAGTTTCCGGGAGAGGCAACTGGGCTCACACCCACCAACATGTCTTTCTCCCAATCAGCCCAGCTGCAGGGCTGATACACCTTCAAGACCAATCAGTTCTTCCCAGTGATGCATATCTGGCCCCATCAATTCATCAATGTGTTGTCCCCTTTTCCCATGCGTCTTTTACCCCCATCAGCCCAGTGATGCGTCTTTTTCCCCCATCAGCTCAGCAATGTAGGTCTTTTCCCCATTGGGCTTGGCCGTGCATCTTTCTCCACACCCCAGCTTATGTGCCTTCCGGTCCAATTAGTCCTTGGATTGTGATGTATCCTAACTTGAGAAAATCCATTCAGTTGTTGCCCATAAGAAACTACCAGTCGCCAATAGCAGCATCTCAGGCAATTGACCCCAATAGGCCACACTAACCCCCAGCCAAGGATCTCCTGCAAGAGAGGCATGACTAGATTCAAGATGCCCAGGTCGATCAGCAGAGCATCAATGCCAGACACATCCCCAAATTCAATGCTGTCAGGAGTGACCTTGCCTACAGAAACTTGCTACAGCAAGTCAAGTAAGTAGTTCCTGCTAGTGTTGAGCATGTCAATTCAGGTTTCATTTTAGATGGAGAAGGGGACAGTCAAAGGGAATATGGACCTCTTAGATTTGAATTACCCAGTAGAGGTGACCGGATATTCAACTTTCTGGCAGACATACTGCAGGGAACATCTTTTGTTTTTGGCTATGTTAAGAGCCTTTGTATATGAGATCGCACGTGTATATGGAAGCGCGACAAATCTCTGACCAGAGCTCATTATCATCAGATTTGCTAAAGGAGAGGCTACTATTTTGTTTGGCTTCATTAAGGGTCACCTGTCATAGCTGCTGGTAAGCAGAAAAGGCCAGGAAGAGGATGATCAGATACCATAAACTCACGATGTTTCTCACTCAGACTCCCTTGAACAACTAGAGCCTGGCACTAGAGCCATAGGGACTGGATGATCCAAAGCATAATAGATTGTGTGAGGTAATGGCATAGCATTTAGCTTAGGGAGTCAGCAAAGTCTCCCATCCTCATTTAAGGGAGAGTTGACTATCCAATTTTCCCTTTCTATAGTCTGTCTCCATGCTCACTCAAAAGCTGCTACTCTCCTCTCACAACTGTGATGTGTCTCTCCTTTTTTATTTATACTAAGGACCTGAAAAGGGCAACTTTCTGACCGCTTGAGGCCAAAGAACCTTGCACAGAACTGCAAGTATTGGATCCTACACTCCTTTACACTGTCTGTCCTTACACAGCCATCTGAAAACCCCAATGCAGCAGCATCCCATGAAAATCCAAAGCATTCTGAATCCTCCAGAGATATCTGACTCAGCAACAATATCTTCTTTTGCCAAACAACATTTGTTACCTGAGACTCATTCAAGAACGCGATATCTCCATGCAAGTCTGCCGTTCCAGAATCATCAAGCAAACTCAGACCTTGCACCAAACCAAAGCTCACATGTTTCCTGTGTCTGTCACTCTGGTCATGGCCAGTTTAGTGAGTCTCCATCTCTTCCTATTCTCCAAACGGTGCAGCTGCAATGCCTTCCTCCAAGAACAGAGCAAAATATCTTGACTATAACCCGGAACAGAGGTTCGGAATACATTGTGGCAAATACAGCCGTCCAAGGTTGCAGCCAAGGTCTTCATGTCCTTCAAGGCATGATTCCCATTGATACACAGTCCGGCTCTAGGAAACAGGATGAAAAGTGAAAAAAAGATAGACGTGCGGCTGAGAGATACCGACTCAGAAAAAAAATTGAGTCTCTAGAAGAGCAATTGCGCACCCTGGCTCAAGACAGAGACTACTATCGAGATCTCTATTTGAGTCTTATCAATCAGCTGTCCTTTGGTACAATAAAGTCCGATCACTCCAATCAACAATGATGTACGGAGCTCAAAGTCTTCAGTGGATAGTTACCTATTCTCAAATGGACGATTCTAGTTTGAGAACCGCCGCGATTAGATTTCAAAGAGAGTTCCCGCTGCTTCTATCCCCTTGTCCATACTCTGGTAAATGCAGGATGCAAATGGCACAGTACCTACATGTCCCTGTGACTGCAGCTAGAAAGAGCTTGCTACAACCTTGGCTCTCTGTAAGAGTGTGTATGGTGAGTTTGGATTTCCTGCTCTCTCTTTCAACATAATCCCAGCCTGCGTGCCTTCCAGTAGTCTAGAGGGAACCGAGATAGAGCCACCTCTATAGGTTAGCGGACAGTACAAGGCGCAGCCTTTCCGCTGCTCAGCTCCAGTACGCAAGCCTTCTGTTCCTGTCAGAGGTTCCCATTCTGCGTCTCCCCATCTTCTCTGAGCTTCCCCAACGACTCGGCACAGATTACCACCGCATTGTAGGAGGAAAGCAATGCCGTGAACAGATTCCATCAGCTCACTAAACAACTGCTGAAGCCTCCAAGAACTTGCTTCCAGTATGAAATCTGGACCTTCGCATCGTCGAATCTGAAAGGTCTCTCGGGACTGATTAAAAATGAGTATGGTTCCAGTGTCTTTGAAGTGGCTGAACATACCTCGGCCCTTTTTCGACTGAGTAGATCTATGGCAGTCACTAGATGACTTGGCAGAGCGTCGCATATTGCTTGAAATTTGGAGCGAAACATCCTTGCCTCACAAGATCGGCTGGACAGAAGCACTTGCAGCTTGGTCGAGATTGAAATTAAGGCGACTATCTTGAACGGGCGATTCTTACAAGGCAGCGGAAATACTGAGTCTTTATAGACCGTTTTCTTGTGATCCCTGGCAAGGCCGGTGCCTTAGCGAAAGTGTAGCATGTCCTCAGCGCTGCGATAGACTTTTGTCTAAGTTGAGAAAATACAGATGCTAGATTACCCTGGCTGGCTCCTCAGGTGGCCATGGGTGGTCTCGGCAGGTAGTAGCAACTCAGATTATTGAAAAACGGTCATAGAGGCACGAGCTACAATTAACACCTTGGTAAGACACAGCAGAAATTCGCAGACCAGCACATGAAGAATTAGCTGTGGTTGTCTATGTCCACATAATTTACCACAAGGGGTTTGCAAAGTAGAGACATATTTGCTCAGCATTAGGGCTGATCACTCTGGAAGTTACCCAACCCTTCCGGCCAGAATGTGCACAATTCCAGCTGTAAGAGATGCTAAAGACCCAGGAGCTTCTTGGTGATGATCCCTGCCCCAACGGCAACCATCGAATTGGCTGTCAAAAAAGCAGCAATCCTTAGCTAAGTATCCTGATCCTGCCATCTTACTTCATTGGCCAATTCATCAAGCCGCTCCTGTCCATTTTTCATACATCTCACTTGCTTCCATGTGGCAACGCATCTTCTGTTCTCATTATTGATCTGGAAGTCGCCCGCTACGAGCATCGGTTCAAGAATTTCGCGGCGAAAGGGTATCACGTAGAGAATTCCATAGACAGTAACAGCCTGCATCAATGCATGTTTACGAACGAGTTATCCTGCATAATGTTTACGGCGGAATAGCTCAATGTTACGCTTAATACAAATTACCGCCAAGTCAATCAGTATCACCGAAAGCCTTGCAGGCTGATATTAGGATTAGAAAGGCAATAGTTCTGTTGTGAACTTGATTTAGAGAATTTTCCGTCTACTTGATATGCCTGCCTGAGCAAGCTAGTAAAGAGGATAATATGACCGGAACTCACTGCAGTTGGCAGAGCATTGCATACTGACATACCTGTTATATTGTTACAAAACAAGTGTAGCTGGGAGCTGCTTTGGAAGAGCTTGTTCTGCATCTTGATGGGTCCGATTTACCCAAGATTTGGCAGGAATTTCTCAAGCGCTTCCCTGCCGCCATTCTGACAAATCAAGTCATCATAAGAAAACCAAACTGTTTTACAACTGCCGAACTTTTCAACCACTGTTTCTATCTTCGCCCGCGTCAGCTTCATTTTCTCAGGGTAATAGACTGATATCACACGTATGATTCTTTCTGAAGACAGTGTGAGCATCTCCTGAACCTATGATAGGTCAGATCCAGTCTGCGGAAATAATTTAGTTTTTCGACTTACGTCGCTATGTCTAGATGCCCCACAGGAGAGGATTTCAATCCCAGAGTAGTGTGTAACTCTCCCGTGTCTGTCGCATGGATGGACTTGTGGCGGGATGGGAGGCATATGGGTTTCAAGAAGCACCGTTTGATCAGAGTCTCTAGAATCATGAGTTGTCGTTGATTGGCTTCTCAAGACATGTATCGATAGAGAGCGAAAGATCCGCTTCAGCCACATCGAAAGAGGGCTAAAGCAATCCATGACACGAATCCTCGCTGAACCAGGCGGGATGCGGCACAATTGGCCTACAAGACCATTCATAGGGAGTTAGCTGTATGCCTGCCATGAAGGAATTATGCAGAAACTCTTCTGAATGACACTGAGGCAGGGTGTTTTAGGAGACAAATTACCGTACCCAAAGTGGAATATGTAAGACAGCAACACCACTCCAACGTAGCTCCAAAGGAATAGGCGCAATGATAAGGATGATCAAGGCTAGCCGGCCCGAATCGAAATGAGGCAACCTTTGAGCGACGCATTTTTTTTATACTTGATTTCAGTCCCGAATCTCGGTTTGAATCGATCATCGTAATCGTTTTTCAGTTGCGTATACATGGAAAGTTTTAAGAGAGGTTGAGGTATACAACCGGTCTGCGGAGTCTAAGGGAGCACTATTCCACTTTTGTAAAATATGTTCCGCAGCGGAACATGTTTTATAGAAGTGGAAGAGCGCTCAGTTGCTTGGCGGTGCCCATAGCGCAAGGACTAAACCAATGAGGTCGCCTCGGAAGCAATTATCCAGCAGCCCTAATGGCTAGTGGTGTCTTTTGCTTGCTGGTTCGATTCATTCTCTGGTGTCAGCCGAATATTACCACTATACCCTAGTGGTATACCAAAAGACCTACCAGCCTATTCAGCACACGCCGATTTAGGCATCTCGAAGGTTATAATCCTGCAATAAAGGGATCATACTGTCTATACCTGAAACCACCTATTTTCCTTTGTTATTTCACGAAAATGTCTCGGGATCATTAAATAAAGAAGTATTCGGAAGGTCTTAACCCCTAAGTCCGTAAATAGTGGCCAGATAGTTAGGTAGATTGGAAGAATCAGAGCTTTCATCATCATACCTTCGGATTACGAGGTTCGCGCAGTCTGACATCTGGTTTCCCCTGGCATCTCTAATATTGGGTGTGTACAGCGTTGATGTAAAGACAAGGTCTTCCATGTCTGGTAACAATTGAAATGGAGAAAGACGAAGTTAACTGATTCACTTTAATCTTGTGGAGCTCGAGCGACTTGTGCGTGCGGCCGGTGATAATGTTTGTAACGTCCTCCACGCGAAGGCTGGGTTATACTCTAATTTAGATGGCTTGACCAGGAAATCGGTAATCACTTGAAAAGAATTCTGGAATCACCGGATCAACTCGCATCGCTTCATAAGGCCTTCGTGGAAAAGCTTCGAAAGCTGCCGCGAGATATCATCCCCAAACAGTGCAATGGTCGTGTTCTTACTGCAGGGCTATAGCTAGAGCGCTTTCGGAATAGTTATTCTGCGCAGAACAACTATTCCAAAACAGGTTTAGTTTTGTGCCAATTCAAGGCCGTGACAGCCTCTGCGACGAGGGTGGCGATGCTACCGGCGTCGATCCCGCCGAGGACGGACCAAGGGCCTTATCGGCGGCCGGGGTGCCTGATCGGAGTACTACATGGTGGTCTACGGGTCTGGAAAATGAAAGCAACACATTTTCTACTATGAAGTGGGCACTGTTGAGGGACATATATTGGTTTTAGCGAGTGCGTTGGAGGCTTCTCGTTCTGGAAAGGTCATGAAATGGAAATACGACAACACAACATGTACAGTGGCTACAGGTCAGCTGGCCCACATCTTTCTGGAAGCTGCAATTGTTGGGTAATGGCAGTACATTTGACACTTCCTGAGAAGTCTTCTTCTGTGGACATAGTTACAAGATACACAAAATTCTTGTGTTACTTCATTCACAATTAGAGTTCTGTATCAGATCTTCTAAATCCAGCACATAAAAGTCCTAAGGCCACCCCATCAATGTACTTTGTTCTCCAAGGCCTTCACTGTGGTTTCCTTTTTGCACAAAAAGCCTGTTCTTCTGCTTCCCTTTTGCAGTCGCCTAATCATCCCATATTAATTCATCTGACTTGTAAATCCGGTTACTCCGAATCAACACTCACCACAGAGACCCTGGATTTCCTTGATAGTGAAAGTTAGTACAGAAGGAGTGCTTTGAACTGTAAGAAAACCCACCAACTCTTCCACAACATTTGGAGGGCATCTCTTTGCAGTAAGACCTGCATCGTAATAAGCGGTGCACCAGTAGAGAAGCTGGTATATCCAATATATACAGTTGTATGTGAGCATTCTATGGTCACACATATTTAGGATGTCAACAGGTTTCTGGTAAGGTATGTTGAATATGATCTTCAATAGATCTATTACAACAAGCACCCCGAATGCAAAAGCAGTACAAGGCAAATAGCTTTATCCTGTATCTCCCTTGTAGTAATGCTTTCTTTATACAGCTGGCACATCTACTCCAGGATAACAGCTCGGCGTGCCTGGAGGTCGCTTTAGAAACCCACCAGGCAAGGCAAGATTCCTGTATAATACTACGGTCCTTTGGTAGCTATCCTCTACTAATTCCGCGGTTAGATTGATTGTCAACCTCTTTCTCCTCATTAGCAATTGGTTTACATAGATTACACCGGCATACAGCTACGCAGGAATGTTACCAGATCTTGGCTGTATGGGCAATTGTCTCAAGACGGCACAGACCACTAGTTTGACACCTGGCTCTCTCCTATCATTCTAAGGCCCACATGCCTTTTAAGAGCAGCTCATCACCACTGTGCGAGCGTGATTCACCCAATGGGTTGACCTCTTGCGGGCCTAGTCTTGATAGCGTCCAAGCATCAAGGCTCAACTGTACGTGAAGTGGGTTGGTCCAGCGCTGCCACTAGTACCAGCTGTTACATTAGCTTTGTCGGGAAAGCAAAGTTGCGCCGCGCCAAAAAGATTCTACAGAAGCGGAATAGCGGCCGGCAGGTTAATATGAGAAGCATACAGACGATCCGGCGCACAGTCACACTGCCAAAGGAGCAATTGGGAAGGCGTGCCGCTAACTTTGTTTAACGTGCTGACCCGCCATCCACCCCAGTTGCACGCTAGCCAGATTAGGTGTAGTTCATACCCCCCTGGAAGACCATAAGTGGCTCATATCCTCCGCCCCGCTCCCGTCTTCCCCAACTGGCAGACTGTATGTGTTTGACAAGAGAGATGGCAGCCCCAGTCAGGGGTATGACCCTCATGCAGTCTCCCAGGGTCTGTGGTTCTCAGCCATCTCTTACATATCTTGGCTCTGTAATACATCCCTCATACATGTATTTCTGCGTTTCGGACATGGGATTGACCCAGCTAGTAAGAGGTATTCAGGCCTAACCACATCCATCTGAAACTTAATCCCACATACAGTAATAGCTGACTTTCCCAAAGCAGATCAGAATATGCAGCAAAGTCTTGTATTTCTGTTACCATTCTGTACAGAGTGTCAAGCTCTGACACTTAGTGGAATCTACTTACCTCCATGGCTTTGTAGGGATAGGTACCTACGCACAGATAGCTTCCTGGTATTTAAGATTGAGGAACTCCTTGGATTAAACTCATCCAGGTTCCCTGATCTTAGTTCAGCCTGTTCTATCAGATAGCAGGCAAACTACTCAGAAAATACTAAGTAAGTACAAGACTTTATTATGATGCAGTTGTTTTCTAACATGCAAACCCTGGCGTATAGGCTGTTCACCAAGTTCCACAGGAAGCTACAAGAGACATGGGTTTAGGTATTTCATCAAATTACCTAAAGGACAAGTATTTTCTAAGGTATGGACGCATTTTGCCGGTACTCTGCACCTGTATGCTGACTCGGCAAAGCGACGATTACATTGAACAGATTGGTCGGTTATACAAAGTTGCCCAGTTACATGGTGTGGATGGCGAATATACTCAACAGCTCCACAATCTCCTCGCAGAGATGGTGCTCAGTATTGTTGAATTGCCCAATGGATCGTGGGAATTAGTTTTCCCCAATGACTCAAATTTGGATCAAAAAATCTGCAGCAAACTTCCTGGTTGTTATCTGACATATAATGACCCTTTCCTACCTGACCAAATGGGTCTGGATTCCTGGCCCCGAAAGTCAGCGATGTGGCTATCCAAATACTGGTTTAATCAGCGGGTTGGGAGGATTATCCAAGAGGGCTGCGAGGTGACTACTGCTTTCTATCTGTACCTTGCACGGAGTGCAGACTTGCGAGAACACCTTTAAATTTCTGAGACCTGTTTTGTATATCTAGAACCCTAAAAAAATGTATCTACCTTCCAAGATAGCCCACGCTACATAATAGCCATATGCTGTGGCGTTGAATGTGCACGTTCTTGATGTACCTAAGTGTCACCGATGCTTGCAGTCCGAGATAATCCACCTATGTAAGTTACCGCCCCCGGAGACAGTGAGGTGCATGCGCGGGCATCTCAGGACAGCATGCATGAGTCCCAACTCACATCTAGATTCCTGTAAATGTAAATACCTCTCTCCTTTTTGCTACATTTCAGTGTCAATTGATTCTGCCATCTATGATTCCTTTACAAAGTTCGATTATCTCGATTCGCTTTTGGAGATTGCTGTGGTCATGGTAAATCTCGAGATCTTTATTGCTGTTTATGAGCACGATGGCCCTGGTAATTCTGGTTTTAGTAGAAAGCGCCACGCGAGCATCTCGATTTCTAGAGGAGGTAAGTTTGATGTCTACCATGTGAGATATATGCCATATGGTCTTGACTTAACGTTCCACTGCGATCGGGGTTTTCCTGATCCCCGGGAAAAAAGCGCGAGATTGCTCTCCATGGAAGTGTTTGCCGATCTCCGAGGATAAATATTCGAAAATAGAGCCTGCTTTATGCAAGGTGTCTATTAAGAATAGTGCTCAGGAGTGGGTTAAAGACGCCTTAGACAAGATGGTAGAAAACGAAATTATCAGCCATACAGACCGGGAGAAAGGAGTCGCAAAGTTACTCAAAGCAATTTTGTTGCCTTTTACAACAAGGACTCCAAATGCAAAAGCAGTATACGGCAAATAATTCTATGTCCTGTCTTTCCCTTGTGGTAGGGGTTTTCTTTATCACAACTGACACATCTATCCCCACAGGATCAGCAGCCGAGCGTGCCTGAAGATAGCTTTAGAAACCACTTAGCGAGGTAACACTCCTGTATAATATTACAGTCCTTCACTAGCCATCCTCTACTGATTCAGCAGTCAGGTTGGCTAGGTATCAATCGCTGATCTCTCTCTGTTTGACTTCCAATTGGTTTACATAAATTACGCCGGCGGTACAGATATGCAGTCAGAATGATTCCCAGATCTTCCATATGGGGAATTGTGTGCCATTCCTTACTTTTCTCCACATCTGCGCCACTTAATTATGGTCTACTTATCCTCTGAGATCTTGGCAGGCAAATCCTCTCCTGTGCAATACGTTAGATTGCGTCTACCTCAGCTTATTGTTGTTTGTTGCTTCTCAGACCTTTGAGAAGTAATGTCAAAAACACATTTCCGGTATGTACACTATCCCTACACGAAGATACAGGTAAGCATGATTACCATGAAGTCCAAGCTAATTGAGAATCCAACACCTTCACTGACACTTGCTTGGAAGGCTTGTGAGAAATGTCGGCGGAGGAAAGTCAAATGTGATGGGGAAGAACTGTGTGGGCACTGCCGGACAAGTGGATCAAACTGTACTTATAAAGATGCTAGTACAAGAAAGTCAGCACTCCAACTGAGTACAGTGGCTTGTACACTGACAGGAACAGCAGGGGAAAAAGCAGTCATAATGTCTATGAGCCTGTCTCAAGTTTGGAAGACAGGGTGAATCAGATGCTGTCTGATCAGAAGCAACAAAGTGCTACACTCAAAGTTCTGGCATATACTTCTGTTGTGCCCGAGCCCTTAGTGGAAGAACCCCCCAATGGAGAGATCAGAGGTGAGCAGCAGCCAAAGGATGCGAACAAGTCTCTCTTTCTAAGATTGAAACTGCAGATGAGGATGATGGAGAACTCTCAATTCTGGTGGAACACACAACAGCAGCTCATAAGTTGCTTTTATGGCCTTCAGTACAGAGACTGTTGGGTTCACAGACATTTGATGAGGACTATGTGATGCAGCTGGAGGAGGAATGTGGCCTGATTTGAGTCTACGGACGAGGTGAGGGCGACAACCAATGTGATTATCCTGGGAGCGCATCTGCAAGCTCTGCCAGCCCTGACCAAGAAGAGGATTACCCACAGAGTGCGTCCCCCAATTTGTCTTGGCCTACAGGGCTTCCGTCAACATCGGTGTACCAACCTCGAGGATGTGTGGGTGGCCTGGACGAATTTGGGCAGTTGAATACGGACCCTGATACAGTGCGTCGGCATCACAAGAGCTATCTGCAGCACATTCATATCCTCCATCCTTTTATAGACGAGGACGGTCTTGAGAAGAACATTGATAAGTTTATTAGGATATACAGCCCTCAGAAAAAACCTCATGTCAGGTCCCATATGCCAGGCAGCGCAGGTGAGCCGCCACAGGGCGCAAAACAAAAGTGTTCTTTCAAAACATTGCATGCTGTTGGGTTTGACATGCAGTCTTCCCCTGTCTCCCACCCAGAGAGAATAGGGGTTACACCACAGCAGATTGAGAGATCCATTGATAATGCCATAGTCCTTTTGGTTCTTGCGCTGGGGTGTATTTGTGAGTGGAGGGACAAGCTGTTGCCAGGCCCAGTCAAAGACTGTCCGCTAGAATACCAGGCCACCTCAGCTCCCCATAATGTTGGATTGTCTCAGGCAGTATTAGAGTCGGCCATGCAGTCACCTGGTGGCTTTTATTCCCTAGTGAATCAATCATTTCCGTCTCCAACAGGAGGCGACAGCAGGAGTATGGCGGGCCGGTCCATCACAGGTGCAGGGTGGCATCCAGAGGGATCCGAGTTTTCTCAGCCAAGGAATATGGATGTTATTCCTGGATTTGCTTATTACGCATATGCTACTGATATTCTGGGGAATCTGCAGGGTGGAAACAGCCTTTTTCACATTCAAGCAGCCCTCTTGGCAGGGTTGTATATGGGCCAGCTGGTACACCCATTTCAAAGTCACAGTTGGATCTCCCAAGCTTCTAGAGCGTGTCAAGTGCTTGTTCAATTGTAAGTTCAGGCCAAACTGCCAGTGTGCTTACTATTCTAACATCCACCTTAGGAAACAATACAGAGAGATGCAAGATGGCCTGATGAAAGATCTGTGTAATTTTGCATACTGGACATGTCTTCAGCTTAAAAGGTGAGCTGCAGCCGGACCTGTGTTATAACACTGAGTGGGAATATTAAGATCTGTTAGTGATATTCTTGCAGAGCTTGATCTCCTGGCAAGCGGCATATCCTGTTTGGACAATCACATTCCATTGCCCAAGGGAGTTTTTATGCTTAAACTCCCCAACAAGATTCATGCACCAAGTACCATAATGATGTTTCACTATTCAGCTCAGATTCACCTGAGGAAGGTCCTGAATTGTGTTCACACTGACCTCTACAAAGCTGGGAGTAAGCATGCTTTGTGTCACCCACTTTAGAGTCCAGTCCTGACATTTGATTTTCTGTTCTGCAGAGGATGGGCAAACCAGATGGTCATTGTCTGTACAGGAAGTCCTCAGCATAAACCTCAAGCTATGGAGAAGTAGCCTTCCTGATTTCATGAAATGGAGGGACACAGATCCGCCGTCCAGTGATATCAACACTGCCCACATGTGTGCCAAATACTACAGTGCACGGTACATCATCCATCAGCCTCTTCTCTACCACGCACTTCATTCTGTCAGTCAAAATGCACAAGGTGCCGCAGTGGACACTCCCACAGCCTCAAATGTTGTGTCAGGAATGAAGTCACAGCAGGCATCCCCATCAATGCCGCACAGTCAGCGTGCGCCTAGCATGGCACAATGGTCTAGCAACATGGGCCCGCCTGGTCGAAACCCGGCCCAACCGCCAAGCTGGCCGGGGCCTACATATAGAGAGCTCACACCAAAGCTGCAGAGGGCCTGCAAGATATGCATCAACTCCGCGATCTTGAGTACAGAAGCTTTTGACAGCATCAAGGGCCGACCTGTGGTGACAAACATCTTTGGCACTGCTCATGCGTAAGTGATGCACCAAGGTCTCCCTGTGGGAGTCCCCGCTAACTATTGATACCTGCTTTTACAGACAATTTGGAAACATGCTAGTCCTATCAGCCACCTACATGTTGAGCCTCTCCGAACTTGTCGACCGAGGCGTTCTCCGCCGGCTCCTCAGCCGGACCATCAATTTCTTGCTAAAGAGTAAGAACATCTCTCCAAGCTTGCGGAAAGACGCGGATATTTTGACCGAAATTTACTCCAAGATCTTTGGAGAGTCTCCTAACAGTAGTTTCGCGTCAAATGAGATGTAATATGCTTATAATAAGCCCCGTCTCCTTTGTACATTGGTCACCTATGCTTGGACCAGGCTAGTTCTATCTATGTTGCTACTCCAGTCACCTTTTCTGTTACCCAAGAATCAACCCTGTCTACTCTGACATTTTGAATAAAGAGATTGCAAGATTGGGACTGCAGCTCAAAGAACAATAACTTCCAAATAGTCGAGCTGGATGGCGAAGAGGACTAGAGTAACGACGGTCCCGGCTGACCTTCACTTCGGGCATTTTCCCTTCCCGGACAACAGATCAGGATGGGGTAATTGACTTCGGATACCCGCCTCACTGGAGCAAGTGCTACCCCCGTACGTCGTGGCCTCAAAGTAGTAGCCCTACAGACACCGGCTGCCTTGTCTCACGCGATGGAGGACGCACCGAGTACGCCTTCGAAAGATCCCTCGGGCGGTAGATGGAATTGATAGGTAAGAGAGCTGCAATGTTGTAAGGATCCTGCTGACTGATTAGATCTCAATTTGAGGATATTGGATTTCATTTAGATTCGAAGGAAGCTACTTTCACAGTGTAAGTAGTAAAACATATTTATTATCAGCATGCTCTGACGAGCCATAGGAGTTTCAGGACAAATGTCCGTGGACAAGCTGTTCCCCCATACGGTGGGTCTCAACACGAGCTGAGAAATTTGCGCGGGAATTCATGGTCGAGGCCCTAGGAAAGTTTCTTATTAGTGCTCTCTTTGAGGTCAACAGAGATGTTGGCCTCTCTATTCCGTACAATATAAAACTCTATACGAGCCTGTTGTCGAAAGAATGCACCTGAAACTCCAGAGCAAAGCTAAGCAGGAGGCTAGAGATTTTGTAAAGGGCTACTGTGAATCAGCAGGGATTTCTCATATTGAAGACAGAATGTTTCTACTTGATGTTGTAGAACAAGTTTTGTTCCTTGCCTGGCGCACAATTCTGGTTGTGTAGACAGGAAAAGAGTCTGAATGGAGCTTTGAGAGATACTTTATTATAATCTGTTTATTACAATTCAGATATATGTATATTTACATAAGTACAAAGCTTGAAAATTTCCTTCACTAATGCTATAACACAGAGGTCCATGCATTAGTCTTCCAAACTAATGCATACACCTTGTAATGCCAGCTGGTTAACCCCTGAGGCCCAGTTCAAATATCAGCTCTATTTTCAGCCTCGTCAGCAATGCACATAAGTCCAAGGTTCTAGATAACAAAAGACCTGATTGACAGGAGCTAACTGTCGGTTTGGTTATATGGACATACCACATCTTGGAGATCGGAAGCCTCAGGGCTTAGTCCCTGATAAAGCTGCCAGCTGAGGAAAGTCCATTTATAAATATGGCATTCCTTCCAGGCTTTCCTTGCCTCCTTTGACCTGCAACTCTTCTCCGTCTCTTTAGAGAACGGCCAGATAAAGCAAGACTTGTGCCAATTTCCAAGTTTCCAGGTGTCCAGCATCTGATTGTATTCAACCATGACTTTGAAGCCAAGAGCACATGATATGTTTGAGAAGCTCCATCCATCCCTACCACTCATTGTTGGTTTATACTTTGTTCTAGCTTGTATTTTCAGTGCCATAAACAGGAAAAGAAAGCAAGAGTGTCCCTCTCAGGCAGGCCTATGGAAAACCATTTTCTGGTTGATGCTCACAATTCTTGCCACACATGTAAGGGATTTACTTATGTTAGATAAAGCTGCACAGGCAAGACAGTTGCAATTTTGTTAATTTAATATTCTGCAGGGCACTGATTCTGTGATCCTGATATATAAGTTGTTTTCCAACAGCCAGGTGCTGGGTTGTCAGGATAGCATTGTGAGCGCAGCCCCATCAACACACAGCTTTAACCAAATATTTGGATAAAAGCTAACATTTATAATGGCAGGTGTTTTGCTTGGGGTCTATCCTGCTTTGGTTGACATTAATTCTT